>NC_092412.1:245161384-245486384 GCF_040894005.1 Engystomops pustulosus
GACATAAATGTTGTGATTCTGATAAAAATCTGAAGTTTCCTTTTTGTTCGAAAAAATCTGATGAATCGCCTGACCCTACTGACCTCTAGGCCCAAGATATCTCCTGATAAATTGTTCGAGTTTCGATAGAACAAGGTTAGTGTAACGCCCAGTGTTTAACTTTGACCTCTCTCGTCCAGGAGGTCTATCGGAGTCCCAGGGTTTATATCTACGGAGATATTTGCCGATGGTTTCTCCGTCGTCAGCTTGGACGTTCTCCATTAGCTCCGCTTCTCTCGGTTTTCTTCCTCCTAATAAGCAGCCAGTGAAAGGGCAGAGTTCACATTTATCTTCTCTCGTATCTCGGCCCAGTATGAGGGGAAAAAAAAAAACCTTAATGTGGATCAATTTTGAAAAACAAATGGAAAGGTTGTGTTGATCTGTGAAAGGTCACATGTAATTGCTGCATAGAGTGGAAAGGTCTGCGGGTGCAGCGCTCACATCTAAGTGCCGGCTCCCTGCAAGAAAGATCCGGAACATTTATCATCTCCACAAGATGTAAGAGCTTCCCATGATGAACACTAACCAACACAGTCTTAACTTCTTCATGACCGGGGTGTGATTTCACCTTTTGAACTTTTTGATGACATTTATGTTTTATTTTTTATGTTTTTTTTTATGTTTTGTTTTTGGATAGATATATTTTAATTTTCAATCTATATAGATTTTTTTCTTGGCTTTATTTTGGGTGCCAAGTCCTCTCTTAAATTAGATTAGTTTAAAAAAAATACTTATATTGCTGCAGCCATAGACTTTTTTTCCTATCACAGGACGGGAAGTAGTTAAAGGGGTTGTCTGGTGAGAGCACGTTGGATAGGGCCTAAGTTGCTGGTGGTTGGGGTCTCAATGATGGGACCCCGACGGATCAGGAAAATGGGGTTTGTTGTACCCTTGTTGCATCTGAGATGACTGGAGCAGCCCGTTGCGCATGTGCCGGTTCCTCCGTTCATCTCTATGGAGCTGACAGAAGTAGACAAGTGTGGCGCCAGCGATCAGCAGGTTTGGCCCTATCCACAGGTTTGTTCTTAAGTTAAATTTGTATGGAAGTCGAAACTGTATATTTTATAATGGTAGATCCAGACAAAAAAATTTTTTGCCCCAGTGACAATTGGAGTTTCCAAATTTTTTTGCTGTAATGGGACCAAGGATTATCAATAAATCTTCATTACAGACACCTTACAGCTAATCATTGCAGCCTGGGACCATAGTAACATCCAGAGACTTCACCAGAGGTCACAGTGGGCAGAGGGGTCCGTCTTTAACTAGGGGTTGTCTGTAAGTCGGGTGTCCTTAAGTAGGGCACTGCCTGTACGGTGTTTTAAAAAGATTAAAACACAGAAGTGGCAAAATATAAAATATAGGCAGAGTTCCGTCAACTTTATTGGACACATGAAGGATGATACGTTTTGGGGTTGAGCTACCCCCTTCATCAGATCCAGACCACTGGGGCATTTTTTGTGTTGTCGCCCCAAAGTCTTGGGGTTGTCAGTCTCCGGCATATTTACCACTCGCCTCTCTTTGGTCAGAACATCCCCTAGTACAGTGATGGCGAACCTTTTAGCGGCCGAGTGCCCAAACTGCAACCCAAAACCCCCCTTATTTATCTCGAGGTGCCAACCAAAAATGAAAGCAGTAACTTATTGCTTCCTGTTCAACAACTTTCAATCATATTGGCCTCCTGAGGACACCAACACAGTAAAAAGATGGAAAATATTGATGATTGTAGCTTCTTTCCAGTGTCCCTCTGTACACAGAGAATCGTGGGGCCAGCAGAAGGTCCTCCAAAGATAATCTGGCCCTGTCTATTCATTCTCCCTCTTCCTACAGTCCCAAGTAGCAAAGTAAGTAGCAAAATATGACTGAAATATGACTGAAAGCTGCATCTTTTAAGTTGCTTGGAACTGCAGAAAGATTCTTTGAGTCCTGTCTGGTGCGCTGGGGCGATGACCCGGGTGCCCACAGAAAGGGCTCTGAGTGCCGCCTTTGGCACCCGTGCCATAGGTTCGCCACTACTGCCCTAGTATATATGTGCCCAGGGGAATGGAAACAACTTGAAAAACAAACACACGTGGCGCTCCATTGGTTGTAGGTCAAGACTTAGTGTCCTACTTAAAGTAAAAATCAATGGAGATGATCAGCTTTATCGTCCTTCAATCACGCCATGACATCGATGGAATATCTTTAGGTCATGGTTGCTGATGGCGACACTATTGTAGTTGAGGGGTATAGTATAGAAGATTTATTTTATCAAGCCCCTCTTCATGGTTTACCCCTCTAAAGAATACAAGATATCCATAAAGGACATCTACCCTCAGATTCATTGATGGTAGCCTAGTCCTACTTACAAACTCAAGAGGAATCTCTGTTCTCCAAACTTCTTTTATTACAACCCTGCAATCCGCGATTTTTCGATAAAAATTATGCTAATCAGTTTGGGGTGCTCTCGCTATGTTACTGAAGCACCTCAGTGCACCTTCACGTATACTTTATTCACTCCCTCATTGCTCTTCTCAGTCCGGGACTGGAACTATAATGGGGAAGTAATTAAATTATGAGTCGCGGTGTTCCGGTAACGTCTGATTAGCATAATTTTTATACCTGCTTATCACCATAATCGTAGCATATAGAGTTATATTATAAGAAGTTTGTAAAAGGGGGATCCCTCAGGAGCTTATAAGTAGGTCTAGGCTTCCATCGATGAAACTGATGGTCGATGTCCTTACAAATATAAAAAACGTAACAAATTTTTGAAAAATCTGGATTTATTTTTCCATAAACTCTACTCCTATAATAAAAACCGTTCTTCTTTGCTCCGTGCTTTGCGTTGCATCTCTCCCGGTTTCCGAGCGGCCTCTGACTGCAGCGGTCTGTGATCTAGGCTCGCTCGAGGACATACACGTTCGGCCCATGAGACTTCACTGCGCGTCTTATACATGCGCCATATACCACCGATCCTCGTGTATGACACTTCAGACATGTTATATGATTGAACGCATCGCAGATTCCATCTCCTCGGCTGATCCTTACACCCACATCCAGCCGCTTCCCAATAACCTCTCACTTTTTATTTTTCATAGCTTGTTTCTTTCATATGTATTGTAGCTTTCTCCTGTGACCTGGCGCCGTCCTGCATGACCTCAGCTACATTTACTGTGGAATTAGAGGATGAAATGTTCTCTCCCCCGTAAGCTCCAGCTACAGATAACTCGGCCGCTGCCTTCAGTGAACCAGACCAAATCAGACGCATCAAAAGGTTTCTTTTCCAGTAATGTCGCTGAACATTCAGAGAGGAGTCTTATTATTCAGGCTACAGAATACAGAGGCCCAAGTAATATTCAAGATTTACACATTGTCATATCTCTTACCTTATAATATTATATAAATCAATTTGTTTTTTAAATATTCTGGGTCTAGAAGCCTTTTCCTCTATCAGGAAGTCACAACTAATGAGTGAGAAACATCAGCAAAAAATACCAAAGAGGAGAGACAAGGAGAAGGTACTATCTGTGTCTACTGTGCCTTATAAATACAGGAATACATCTATGCAATCTATGTCTACATCATATACATAGAAAGACAGGGAGACAGTGCTATCTGTGCCTGCATAATTTACAGTGCAAGACGGAGTAACAGTTCTGTTAAATTTACAGAGAAAAAAAGAGAGTACTATTCTTGTCTGCATCATTTAGAAAGAAAGACAGGGAGGCAGTACTATCTGTGCCTACATAATTTATAGTAAAAGATGGGGTAACAGTTCTCTATAATTCAATAAGGAAAATAGTCAGAGTGTACTAAATGTGTCTATATGATTTAAAGAGGAAAGTCAGGGATGCAGTACTATCTGTGCCTACATAATTTACAGTGAGAGACGGATAATAATCAGCTGGAGACTCCATAACATGGATGCAACCATCTCTCTGTTTCTCTAATAGAGAGATGGTCGTATCCATGTCTACATAAATTACATTGGGGCACATTCACTTACCCGATCCCTGCGAAATCCCCGAGGTGCATTGTCCGACGTGGTTAAACTATGCCGCGATTCAACAAGATCGTGCGCCCGATATCCTGCATGTGTCGCTTCCCCGCTCAGGTCCGCCGGAGTTCACCTTCTTCTTCCCGATGTATGGGAGTGCATTGATTTGCGACACAATTTGAATTTTAAATCCCGCGCTCAGTCCGAATCAGTCGGGTTGTCCGACGGCCACGCCCCCCGTTTTGTGTTGCATGAAAATCGGCGCATTTGCGCAAAAATCCAATCACGTGCGCCAAAAACTCCTGTTAAATGCGGCACAAATCGGAAATAGTCGGGAAACTCGACGGAAATGCAGTGTGCAGACCCTTAGTAAATGTGCCCCATTGTGTTCAGAGAACATGAATGACTATTATTGAAGTCTAGATAGTTGAAGTGAGAGAGAAGGGAACAGTACTATCTGTGCCAGTATAATTTATAAGGAGAGATTGCAGCACGATTTGCCAAAAAGGAGAGACAAGGAATGAAGTAAAATCTGAGCCTGTATTATTTGAGTGACTCATAGGGAAGCAGTCCTGTTTAAGAATATATAATATACAAAGAGAGACAGGGATGCTATACTATCTGTGCCTGTCAAATTTACAATGAGAGATTGCTGGAGCACTCCAGATGTATGGCCGTAAACACTGGGAAAGATAGCGCATGCTCTATATTCTTCCTGAGCTCGGTACCACCACCGGGCACCTATCAGTGTCTATGGGGACGTATATTTGGCCGCAAGCTTGCAGCCGGATACACCTCCCCACAAGGCATGTGTGAAAGGGGCCTTACCATTGAGTAGGGACAAGGATGAGGATCTCTTTCTACATCATTTATAGTGAAAGGCAGGGATACTGTATACTTTACCATTAGGGAGGGCAGTGCAGTACTATCTGGGCCGGCAGAATTTACAGTGAAAGGCGAGGAAGCATAAATCATAAGCAGAGAGAGGGATGCAGTACTATCAGAAAGGCAGCACTAAAATATCATGAAGTTAAACATATACATTTACCACAAAGCACAAGCAAACAAAGCAAATACCATGAACCTTACATCCAGTCCAGAGGCGCGCTCCTCCCCCGTCCTGCCAGAATGTCACTGTATTTCCTTTATTATCCAGTCACCATTGTACCAGAGCCCTAGAAGATCTGGCGCTCAGTCATTTCACCTGAACCTCCCTGTACATTTCTCCAGCTACTGATTAATGAACTGATACCCAGGAACGTACAACCTCCTCACCTCCAAAACGCCCATTAGACGAGGCAGCCAGCACCAGCCGAGGTCTCCAACGGGGACACGAAATACTGGAGGAGCCAAATGCTGTAATGTCATCATGTGAGCGGCAAATATAGCATCTATTATCTACCTCCTCCCTATATATCATATCTACATCTGTCATAGGTTATAATTTATCTTTCTTTATCTTATCTATCTATCTCATATCTATCTCTCTATCTATCTATCTCCTATCTATCTATCTATCTATCTATCTCATATCTATCTCATGTCTATCTATCTATCTATCTATCTCATATCTATCTATCTATCTATCTATCTATCTATCTATCTATCTATCTATCTATCTATCTATCTATCTATCTATCTCATATCTATCTATCTCATATCTATCTATCTATCTATCTCATATCTATCTATCTCCTATCTATCTATCTATCCATCTATCTATCTATCTATCTCTCTATATCTATCTATCTATCTCCTATCTATCTATCTATCTATCTATCTATCTATCTCTCTATATCTATCTATCTATCTATCTCTCTATATCTATCTATCTATCTATCTCCTATCTATCTATCTATCTATCTATCTATCTATTTATCTATCTATCTATCTATCTCCTATCTATCTATTTATCTATCTATCTCATATCTATCTATCTCATATCTATCTATCTCATATCTATCTGTCTCCTATCTATCTATCTATCTATCTATCTATCTATCTATCTATCTATCTATCTATATCTATCTCTCTATCTATCTCTCTATCTATCTCTCTATCTATCTCTCTATCTATCTCTCTATCTATCTCTCTATATCTATCTATCTATCATCTATCTATTATCTTTCTTTCTTTCTCTTTAAATTTATAAAGATATTTACACAAGATCTCTCCTGGTGTAGATACCAGGTATAACCTGGGCCCGATGACTATTGTAAATGCATAGGGTCGGGCTGTACCTCTCCCCGCCCCTCCTGTGTCCTGCTCCAACAAAAAGTTGCACAAGTGGTGGAAAACTTTTCCAAAAGTTGCAACTACTTAGCTGAAATTGCAACTTTTTCGTGCCAGGAAACTGCTGTACACAACATGATAAATGCCCCCATTAGCGGCACATCTGTAGATTAGACATCGGTCTACGCTTCGGGGGACATATAGCGCCCCCTATTTGTGCTGGCAAGGACTGGTTCATGTCACCCTTGTTTCTTTCCACAAAAGCGATGGGACGTGAGAGTGGAAAAGGCGGCCATTGGTGACCCCTCGTATGATGCTCGCCCCAGTTACCTCCAGTCTCCCAATGAAGTAATTTGTTGAGAGGACGACTGAGGGCGGGCACCTAATTTGTGAGGAGGCCTCACCGGGGCAAAGGGGTATCGACACTGGTGTGAAAAACGCTGGTCTAGATACTTGCCCAGTCGTCATGAAGGTCATGAGCAGAGTCCTACCACCCCGACCATCCAATTACTTACCGATTCTCTAATAGGGTGCAGGAAATTTCGTCTTCTAAACCCGACAGCCCCTCAGAGCAACTCGAATGTGAAGATTAATTCCTGTGTTTCTCTGTTTAACCTTATGTTTAACTGGAGGAACCAATTATACAGATATGTGCGGCGTCTCCAGGCGACTCTATGGGACAGTGCAGGAGGATTGTGCTGCTTCAGCATTTGGAAGCAATTATTATTAGCCCGGGCCTCGTCTGTGCGGCCAATTATATAAGATATATGTCAGGGATCTCACAGACGCTGCTTCATTTGCGCCGTACAGTTATACTGTGCTGATGGCGTCCTGTAACTTCTGACACTGGTTTAATTGTGTAATGAGTTGTCAGAAAATGAGTTATTGTTACCAGTAATTTAATTATATACATATATAATATATCTGCTATATTCTCTACCAGTCACAGCTTATCTCCTCCCCCTCCCTGTACAATGACCTCTATATAGATAACACTGACCCATCATTACATCACTACTGACAATAGATGATGTCACAGCTTATCTCCTCCCCCTCCCTGTACAATGACCTCTATATAGATAACACTGACCCATCATTACATCACTACTGACAATAGATGATGTCACAGCTTATCTCCTCCTCCTCCCTGTACAATGACCTCTATATAGATAACACTGACCCATCATTACATCACTACTGACAATAGATGATGTCACAGCTTATCTCCTCCCCCTCCCTGTACAATGACCTCTATATAGATAACACTGACCCATCATTACATCACTACTGACAATAGATGATGTCACAGCTTATCTCCTCCCCCTCCCTGTACAATGTCCTCTATATAGATAACACTGACCCATCATTACATCACTACTGACAATAGATGATGTCACAGCTTATCTCCTCCCCTCCCTGTACAATAACCTCTATATAGATAACACTGACCCATCATTACATCACTACTGACTATAGATGATGTCACAGCTTATCTCCTCCCCCCTGTACAATGACCTCTATATAGATAACACTGACCCATCATTACATCACTACTGACAATAGATGATGTGACAGCTTATCTCCACCCCTCCCTGTACAATGACCTCTATATAGATAACACTGACCCATCATTACATCACTACTGACAATAGATGATGTCACAGCTTATCTCCTCCCCCTCCCTGTACAATGACCTCTATATAGATAACACTGACCCATCATTACATCACTACTGACAATAGATGATGTCACAGCATATCTCCTCCCCCTGCTGACTAATCTATTTGTATGCCTTTTAGTTTAGGTCATACAATGTATAATGGAACCTTTATGGTGCTCAGGGTAGCAACTTTGGTCATTCCCATTTTCATCCAAGTCCACACCTGTTTTTCTTACTGGTTGCAAACATGTATTAAAATTGTGTACAGAACCGGAAAAAAAAACTTGTTAAAAATTTTAACCAAAATTCGGGTACATTTTGGTTAGTTGCTGAGAAAACGAAAAGTAACAGATTCCGAAAAAATCACCTAATTGTAGATAAGTAGGTAATGAGCTGGTAGAACTTCTAAATGCCGCTCCAGGAATCTCAAGGAAACGAGAGGAACAAAAAACAGACAAAAAGCACTGGCCTAGTGTAGTATGTTCAAACAAAGAATGACAAAAAGGTAAAAAGGTACAACCTTCTTGTATCAATAAATGCAAATTCGCAGAGTGACAGCCGGCAGCCTCCAGAGTCATCCGCGTCTCCCGTTCCAGGGGACAGGATCGCACTGTTTAAGGAGAAGAAACCCAGAGGAGATCAGGAGGGGTTCCGGTGCTCAAACCAATCTTGAAGAAAGGAGGGGTTCCAGCGCTTAGACCAATCTTCAAGAAGAAGCCACAAATTTTCTGACTCTTTTAATTTATTAGAAAATAAAAAAGCAACACGTTTCAGCTCACGTACTGAGCCGAAACGCGTTGCTTTTTTATTTTATAATAAATTCCAAGCGTTAGAAAATTTGTGGCTTCTTCTTGAAGATTGGTCTAAGCGCTGGAACCCCTCCTTTCTTCAAGATTGGTTTGAGCACCGGAACCCCTCCTCATCTCCTCTGGGTTTCTTCTACTAATTGCAGATAAAAGTCCTCATCACCTCTTCCTTTCTGATCACAGGAGTAGACGAAGGTTCTGAGAAAACGGCACTCAAAAAAAAAAAAGAAAAGTTTTTTCCTTTTTTATCAACAGAACAAGATACTACGTTAAGATAAAAGATAGATGTTTCCCTCTTTTGGGGCGGGAGGTGGGAGCTCTCACATCGGGGATTATTGTGCAACGACCCAGTTCATCACGCTAAGTCTTGATATTTAAGGGGACCTTTCACAACCCAACCCTTTAGATCCTGTAATGGGCTTCGTTTCACCGATTCCGGCATAATTGGAATTGGATCTCATCTTTTTTCCGAGAGATTATTGTCATTAAGTCCAGATCTTTACAGTCAGATGGACAGAGCCAGGTTGTCTTCTCCAGCCAAAGACCACCAGACCAACACCCAGAGCTGAACCAAAGAGGATCCAGGTTGTCCATACCAAGTCCTCCACCATGGCTCATAGATAAGTGCCCTAAACATAGGGATCCCTCTCTATCAGCTCCATTGCCGTCAGGAACATCGTCTTCCATGGTTGATCATTTCCTGTTTTTGGCTTGAGGGAAACTCAACTAATGGTCCCCTCACCGGAGGAACTCTACACCAGAATAGGGACCCCTTGTAATACTACAGGGCCTTTCCTTTACTCCAGTTACACAGAAAAAATCTAAATCTGTTACATTTTTTTCAAGACTTTTTGGCCGCAGTGTGAAATGTTTTTGTCAGAACCATAATAAACCTTCTCCCCGCGCGACGGCTACGAAGCCATCTCGCATACAGTGCGGACATATTTGCCTTTATGAAAGACTTAATTACGACATTTCCCACCGTTGGCCCTTTTGAATCCGCGATCCGCCGCAGAGTATAACCGAGGTCTCCGCCATTCATCAATTCTCTTTCTTATGTAAATAGCCATTTAACAAGCCGCGTCGCCCATAATCTGCCTCTACATCGCCGTGCCAGATACCTTTTCACGAAACGTCTCTGTAGGCTTCGTGGCATTGTATTGTTTGTGATATTGATTTACTTGGCAGGGTAACATCCGCAGAGCAGAGAAATCCTGACACCGTGCCAGCTCCAATACCCAACCACCCACTTACCGGGAGCCGCAAATGGTCCGAGCTGATGTTTTGCAATTCGCAGTAATTGATTATTCCACACCTGATCTCTTCCCATTTTTTCTCATCCGCGATGATATTCAGA
Organism: Engystomops pustulosus; assembly: GCF_040894005.1. NCBI lineage: Eukaryota > Metazoa > Chordata > Amphibia > Anura > Leptodactylidae > Engystomops > Engystomops pustulosus. Next base: position 245,171,455 of record NC_092412.1, read on the forward strand.
TGGATATTACACTATATTAATGCTGCAATATCAGCATCCTTCTTCCCGGAGCTCATCTCCTCATTACACTATACATAATACCGCAATGTACAGAGTACAAACCCTCCTCTTCCGAATGATTTAATACATTCAGGGTCACATTGAGTGAAAATGGTGTTCACTGTTTTGCTTTGGGTTGTTTCATGATTTTTACTTGGGGAAAACCTGCTCAAAAAACAATAATCAAAAATGTACGTGCCCCATGTACCAATTGTACAAGTTCCCCAACAATTAATCCCCAAATTGAACCTTTTTGGGGGAAGAATCAAGTAGTTCAGCAGGCCTGCTACTTAATTTAGTGCTGTCTGCAAATTCTCCATGGATCTTTGTTTACATATGTGAGCTCTGATGAATAGGAGGAGCTGTAGCAGGAGATTATGGCTCATCCTGTTTCCAATCCCCTCTTACTGTGTCTGTCAGTGAAATGGACTATGAGTGAAAGAGGTGCAGTGGGTGACACCATTAGGGCGGACTGAATGAGTGAGAAACAGGAAGGTGTGTTTACATACAGTAGGCAGCATGGTGAGAACAAGGAAAGGCTGAAGCTCACAAAGGAGGCAAAGACTCAGGTACATGTACATGTAGAGACATGTGTTTCTTGTTTTCAAGTGGTTTGTTGTTTTGGAGCAAACACTGCCTCCCACTACCCCCTGCTTCCTCAGCACTTGTGCAGTGCAGAACTTTCTACTGAGGGAGCAGGGGGGTGGAATAGTGTGAAACAATCTGTAAAGGCAGGTCACAGAGGGGTTAGGGTAGCCCATCATGCATATTAGATCATTTTAAAAGTTGATTTTAGAAGGAAGGAGGCCATGGTTAACAAATATGAGAAGATACCACAGTCACAGTGTCTGGATCTGGTTTATTATGATAGATTTTGATGGTAGATTTCCTAATGATGGGGTCAGCCATTGATAATAAACTTTGTCAGGGTAAGTATAAGACCCTAATAGTGTCAGCCACATCATACTTACCCTGGTAAAGTTACCCAGTAGTTTTTATGTCTATGCCTAGGACATCTACACGCCACCCCCTCTAACCACTGATGTGGGGTTGGCTATCACAGAGGGGCGGGCAGATAGTAATGAAAGGCAGCAGGACATGGGAGGTCACAGCAGATCCCGAGTCCTTCTGCCAGTGGGTTACGTGAGCTGTGACTCCTGGGACTAAACTTTACCAGGGCAAGTACAATATTATGGCCTTACATTTACCCAGGTAAAGTTACTTTTTAGTGACATTTGAACCCAAAACTCCCATTGACTACAGTTGAGCTTCCAGAGTAACTGGATTTTCTTTAACCATTTTAAACGGACTTTGCTATAGAACCTCCAGCGCAACATACTGTAGCATAAGTAAAGCCAATATGTCACCAGGATTGTCATTTTTAGCTGGAGACAGGTTCCAATAGCCTATGTTTTCCTGAATAACAGATGCCTTTCTTAGCACTCTGAATAGTTTCAGTACATTATAAAACTTCATTTCGCATAAAATGCAGCGTGTCCTAAGTCCTGGGTGAGGGGGCAACTGCAGCCTGTGTGTGCCTGTATCTCAGTCTCCTCTCCTCCACACTCATCCAGCTCACTCCTCACTTCCTGTCATTTGTATTGAGCAGGCAGGGGAGCAGGATGGTGTGGAGTGGAGTGGAGGAAGAATGCATGAGATTTAGAAGCTGCCTCCCCTTCCCCATAACTCACCACATGTTAATAGCTTATTTCACGTTACCTGACTCCCTGCCAACAGTATGTGGAGAACAGTGGGGCAGCTGCAGCCTGTGTACCTGTGTCTCCTCATGCATTCTTCCTCTCCTTCCCTACTAAATGCACATGACAGGAGGGGGGAGGAGCTGCATGTGGTGTGGGTCTTACCACATGTTGCTGGCAGGGAGCCAGGTAATGTGAAATAAAGTTTTATAAAGTACTGAAATAATTCAGGAATGCATTTTTTAAATCAGCACAGCATAGTCTATTGGAACCTGTCACCAAGAATGTCAAGAAGAGATGATATACACACAGTATATAGACAGTCTGTACACTGCCTAGAACATTGAGAGAACGGGGGGCATGCACTGAGCTCTGAACTTGCAGATTCACAAGCAGGTATTGTAGAATAAGCAGGTCTTGTACAGCAAATAAACTTGTGCCAGAAGTAATCACATCCTTTGACCGCGGTAAATAACACCTCTTACATAAATCAAAGTCCAACATTTTGCTTGGACCTAAAAATTGCACATTTCATCTACTTAAGTGAATCGTTTTTTTTGCTTTTCTTTTACCAAATGACACCGCAGTATAAAGCCTATGATTGAGGTAAAGTGCGTCTGATAACATGTTGTTTTCCTATCACCAGTGTCTCTCTTTCAACGCCATAATGGAAGAACTTGGAATATCGCTAAAACATCCAAAAAGGCTAAAAAAGAAGTCAAAGGTCAAGGGTCGGGCGTCATTCACCAGTATGCTGACCTGTCACCAGAGGCGGATAATCAGAAAAGAGACTATGGCGTAGATACTGAATGTCACTCTGCTGGGACTGTATCGAGGGTTTTTTTTAAAGGATTGTGTCTCCTTTTTTTAAATTCTTTACATGATTTTTATAAAAAAAAACCATCTAGGATCAACTCAACGTGGAGAATGTGGAATCCAGCAAGGGCTCACTACACACGAGACTAGTGAGGATCTGCACCAAGCATCTCCGGCCTCCTCCGTCACCCCATGTACAAATGACCCCCCGTGCTTTCTAAATAAAACACATTTGTTTTTTTTTCATTTCTCTGTCTCTAATTTTCTTTAAACAAAATTTTCAGCAAACTTGGCAAAGTTCCCGGATGCCTCCCTTTCTGGTAAATTTAGTTAGCATTCAGACTTCATTTTTATCTTTAGTGGGGATAAGTCAGGCAGATTCTCAACATACAATGTATCCTACTGTATGCACTGTGGGATACATCATTCTGTTCCTCCAACCCAGGGTCGGCTCCAGGTTTCAGTAGGCCCCTGGGCGACAGAGCCTCAGGGGGCCCCATTGCAGTGAACTCATGTGGCGGCATTAAAAATTCTGAAACTAAAACAGTCTCCTGTTCCCTAAAATATTCCCTTGTTTATCATATCATACAGCCCCCTTATAGTTATTTTATATAAAGCCCCCCTCTCCCCCGTGGATTCCTTATGGACAGGCTTGTGTGGGCCCCCCCAGTAGCTCTGGGCCATAGCACTTGCCCGCGTATGCCCAGTGCTGGCACCGGCCCTGCTCAAACCTCCTGTCTGAAAGTGTGAGGAGCAGTAATTGGCTGGACAGTGGGCCTATCAATCCTGCTGAGCAACATATATACGTTCAGCAGAGGCCGGGGGAGGGATGTAATATGTTGCATCTGTCTCCCACATTCCCTATAATGGCCTCTGCCCAGCGTATATGTCTCTTACCAGGAGGTTGTCATGACATCTACTGTGCAAATAGGATGCATTCGCCAGCCGGGAGCTTTCCAGGTGTATATACTGAGCATCACATAAACGTGATGTGAACCTAGCCATACTTTCACCATGAAACCTGATAAATTCTATTTTGACAGCAACTCCCCCAGCCATTTAAAACTGGCCAATCAGTGACTACATACCAAATTCTGCTCATGTTGGCCTCTGCCCACTGCTGAGCCACAGGCTCCAACCCTCTCTAGAGTATTCAATGTCTGGCTAGAATATATAGGGGCAGATTTACTTACCCGGTCCATTCGCAATCCAGTGGCGGGTTCTCCGACGCTGAGTCGTGTCTTCCGGCGATTCACTAAGGTAGTTCCCCTGATGTCCACCAGGTGTCGCTGCTGCGCTTAAGTCCGCCGAGGTCCACCGGAGTTCACCAAGCTAGGCTGGGTGCAGGTAAGTGCCTGTCAAGCGACCAATTTTTTGAAAAAATACTGCGGTTTTTCCGAATCCATCGGGTTTTCCGACGGCCATGCCCCCCGATTTCCATCGCGTGCATGCCGGCGCCGATGCGCCACAATCCAATCGCGTGCGCCAAAAACCTGGGGCAATTTGGCGCAAAATGGTAATTTTGGCTTCATTACATAATGAAGTCAAGATATACTTCCCCCAGTTCATGGAAGCCCCAGGAGCATCAGGGATGAGTCCAATGTGGTTCTTCGGAATCATCTCTAGGTAAGTATAAGCATTTATTTTGTTTAGGCCAGGCTCATACAATGTACCTATACAGTGATTTGGGACAATAAATCACTGGTCATTTAGGCCTCAGGGTGCTCTAAGGAAAGTTAAGATGGTGTTATCTTACCCAGATATTCCTCCAGGGTATGTGGGTCAATTAACTGCTCAAAATCTGCTGTTGGGGTTTCTAATGTGGATCTTGACCAATCTCCCCTGTATTCTTAGAGGCATCCAAATTTTGCCAGAAAATTGTGGCATATTGCTACTTTTTTGTGGCCTTCAATTGATTTCGATGGACAAGATAAATTGCCCTCTAAAAAAAACTTTGGTAAAAAGCTTTTGTGTGAACGATGTTAATCATAAATCACCTGTAAGTCGTGAGGCGTTGTGTTCATGAATCGGAATAGTTATTCTGACCCATATCAGATCAAGATCTGGGGAATTAGGAGCCAAGACATAGGGGCAGATTTCCTTACCCGGTCCATTCGTGATCCAGCGGCGCGTTCTCTGCGGTGGATTCGGGTCCGGCCGGGATTCACTAAGGTAGTTCCTCCGACGTCCACCAGGTGGCGCTGCTGCGCTGAAGTTCCCCGAGGCCCGCCGAAATGCACTCAAGTACACCGGCCTATTCCTAGTGAAGGTAAGTGCAAGTCTCGCGACACTTTTTTTTTTAAATGCGGCGGTTTTTCCGAATTCGTCGGGTTTTCGTTCGGCCACGCCCCCCGATTTCCGTCACGTGCATGCCAGGGGCAATGCAGGGGAAATCGGCGCAAATCGATAATATTCGGGTAACACATGGGGAAAACGCGAATCGGGCCCTTAGTAAATGACCCCAATCGTCTTTGTTCTTCATGGTCCTCAAACCGTTCCTGAAGAATGATTTCATTGTGGTCGGACGTATAATAACAATGAAAAAGGTCACTGCCACAATCTTTAGTTTAGTGATAGGTGGTCACAGGAGCAACCACCAGACAAGTCCTGAGGATTCCTAGTAGAACATTGCCCAAAGCTTCACACGTTCTCCACCGGTGCCTCCTTATCATGGTAGATCCAAGTACTAGCTCCACCGCAGGTAAGTGTCACTTACACCTACCTGTCCACATGGTGTCAAACATGGTTCATCCGACCTTCAGGTCTATTCCATGGTCCAGTTCTGACTTGGTGAAGGAGAAGGGTCAACACGGGGACACAACTCTCTAATAGTCTAAAGCCGACTATTCAGATTTTTACAATTAGTCAGCAAATGAACAATAATAAAATTAATTCAGTCTTATAAAGTCAAGAAATCAGCAACTTTTATCTCTTCACTTTCGCTGTTAAGAATCTTGGAACATAAAAGAGATAATGACAAAGCGGAAATAACGATGTGTCCAGATGTGTGGTCACTGCGAGAAGCGGCAATCAGCCAGTACATTCACCGCCGGAGACAAACCGGCCAATCAGTACAAGACAATACATAGAGCGTCTACACAAAGAGAGATAATGACCACCGGGCCCACGCCAAGATCTAGAGAATTAGTACAAAAATACTGCACACGGCAGCAAATGTTACAGATATATTTATTGTGATATTTATTGCGATTTTAAAAAAATCTGAAAGTTTCACTATATGTTTTTGCGAAGTGTAACTTTATTATCTTATTGAATTTCTAACATTTTCATCAACTGCTTAAAGTATCAATGACCCATCTGTTTTTTTAATATCTGTGACCTTATGTAACTTAAATCCATATCTTTTATTTATGCAAATTATCTTTACAGGGTACTGGGACATGTCTGAGCGCCAGCAGCTGAGGCTACTCCCCGCCCTAGTAGCCTCTGCCTCCCACCACGCTGCTGTTAATGACCGCGCATGGACAGTAAGTTCTGGCGCAGCTCTTGCTTCTGTTTAGTCCGGCGCAACACCGCTCAGCATAGACTGATACCTATGCAGGATGGCATGTAACCGAGATGTACCCAGCAATAGGGGAGGACATGAGGGGAGATGGAGGAGGACAGGAGGCCACTATATGGGGGGAGATGGAGGACAGGAGTGCACCATATAAAGGGAGATGGAGGAGGACAGGAGGCCACTATATGGGGGGAGATGGAGGACAGGAGTGCACCATATAAAGGGAGATGGAGGAGGACAGGAGGCCACTATATGGGGGGAGATGGAGGAGGACAGGAGGCCACTATATGGGGGGAGATGGAGGAGGACAGGAGTGCACCATATAAAGGGAGATGGAGGAGGACAGAAGAACACTATATGGGGGGAGATGGAGGAGGACAGGAGTGCACCATATAAAGGGAGATGGAGGAGGACAGGAGTGCACCATATAAAGGGAGATGGAGGAGGACAGGAGAACACTATATGGGGGGAGATGGAAGAGGACAGGAGGCCACTATATGGGGGGAGATGGAGGAGGACAGGAGAACACTATATGGGGGAGATGGAGGAGAACACTATATGGGGGAGATGGAGGAGAACACTATATGGGGGAGATGGAGGAGAACACTATATGGGGGAGATGGAGGAGAACACTATATGGGGGGAGATGGAGGAGGACAGGAGGCCACTATATGGGGGGAGATGGAGGAGGACAGGAGAACACAATGGGGCACATTTATTTACCTGGTCTGCGGAGTTCACAGAAAGTGCATTGTCTAACGATCATGCACTGTGCCGCAATTCACTAAGATTGTGCACCCGATTTCCTGCATGTGTCGCTTCCCCGCTCCAGTCCGCCGGAGTTCACCTTCTTCTTCCTGGTGCATGTAAGTGCATGATCTTGCGACACAGTTTTAATCTTAAATCCTGCGCTCAGTCCGAATCAGTCAGATCGTCCGACGGCCGCCTTTCCGATTTCTGTCGCATGAAAGCAGCTGCGCCAAAATCCAATCGTGTGCGACACAATCCCAGTGCAAACCCCTTTAAAATACCTGTCCGAGCCACGCAAATCCCGAAAACGGTGAACAGTCAGACGAAAGTGTGATCCACTTTCTTTAGTAAATAAGCCCCAATATGAGGAATATGAGGACAAATGGAGGACATGAGGACACTATATGAAGGAGATCATTGCCATTAGGGAGTATCACAATCACAATGTCACAACCTTTAGCTTGGTTGTAGGTGGTCACAGGAACGTCCGCCAGACACCAAGTTCCAAGTATTCTCAGTAGAGCATTGCCCAAAGCATCACACTTCCTCCACTTATCATGGTAGATTCTAGTGCTGCTATCTCCTCCGCACGCAGAGCTGTTCATCCACATGGTATAAACATTATTCATGGGGTCTTCTCCATGGTCCGGTTCTGACAGAGGTCAGCAGGGGGACACAGTTTGGGACTCTGTGATTGTAAAATTTGAGACTTGAAGAAGGAGTAGATCTCATACCACAACTATTATCTATCGCTGCTTCCATAAAATGCTGCTCTTGCTAGGGTGGCACGATGGCTGAGTGAGTAGCACTTCTGCCTTGCAGCGCTGGGGTCCTGGGTTTAAATCCCACCCAGGTCAACATCTGCAAAGAGTTTGTATGTTCACTCTGTGTTTGCGTGGGTTTCCTCTGGGTCCTCTGGTTTCCTCCCACACTACAAAACATACTGGTAGGATGATTAGATTGTGAGCCCCATTGGGGACTGGGACCGATTTGACATACTTTGTGCAGCGCTGCGTAATCTGTGTGCGCTATATAAATAAAGAATTATTTTTATTCTCGTTGTTTCTCGGACCTTCTTCTAGAATATTTTCTCCTATATCACATCCCGGAGCCAGAGCTTCTCTGCTCGATGCCTTTCACATGGGGTTAACTCAATAGGCCAAAGTACAGGCAGCAGGAGCCATCACGTTCCCGGCCAGTAGACTTTATTAACCTTCCCGATAGCCGTGGGAGTCTGATTTGTCTGATTTGTCCCTCGCACTCGCTGCCATTTCATTACCCTGATGGGTTTGTGTTTCTTTCGCTCCCACGTTCTCGTATAAGGCGGCACACTACATTAATCCGATGTTTGCTCCACGTTCCATTATCGTGGCAGCGGATTATTTATTATCCGTAATGATATGATGTGATACAGGAGACACAGCGGCGCCCTCACAGGTGACGGAAATCACGGAGAGAGACGAAAATTAATGAGTGAAATAGGAAGATGTCACTGCCGGCAAAAGGGATTGGCTCCGAACCCGACAGTGAGATTCCAATCACGGTGTATGTGAAGGAACGGGAGGGGATTGTGAAGATTTTGGTTGTTACCCTATAACAGACACATCTATGGGTCACCCAAACAAAAGAGGCAGTCAGATGAGTGGACCCATTGGGGCACATTTACTAAAGGAACAAATCGTTTTTTTTTCCGCCGGGTTTCCAGAATTTTTCCAATTTGAGCCGAATTGCCCCAGGATTTTGGTGCACACGATCGGATTGTGGCGCATCGGCGTCGACTTACACGCGACAGAAAACAGGGGCGTGGCCTTCGGAAAACCCGATGGATTCGGAAAAACCACAGAATTTTTTAAAAAATTTGCGTCGCAAAATCAATCACTCACATGCACCAGGAATAGGTTGGTGAACTCCAGCGGACCTCGGCGGACTTCAGCGCAGCAGCGACACCTGGTGGACATCGGGCGCACGACCTTAGTGAGTCGCTGGAAGACCCGAATCCTCGTCGGAGAATGACCCCCATTGTTTTAGTTCGGGTTCATAGCCATGACTAGTAGCAAGGGGTGTCAATTTGCCGGATTGACTGTTCGGCCGCCAATCCGGCAATAGATCCAGGTCATGACCCGAACACCAAACCCATAACCAAACCTACAGATCCACTTATCACTATCTAGCACCTAACAACATTACTGCACAGCGCCGCCCAGGGACAAGTGGCTTATTCTTATTATTACATCTAGTGAAAGGTAGAAAATCGGAAACTTTTATAAAGAAGGAAAGAATAGAAAAGTGGGAAGAAAGTTGTAAAAATTATGTCTTTATTAATGTCTAAAAAATTCCATCCTGCTGTTTTTCCGTCATGTAAAACACCATTGAAAGAGAACGAAACCTGAGAAGAGTCAAGTTTGGAGGCTGCAGGAGGAGTTCAAATGCCCCAATTTTCTGTTCTATAGCACCGAGAAATATGCTAATAATTAAGATAATAAATCTCATCATTCAGGATTGTGGTTCAGTTATTGGACCCATAGTTAGACCCAGCTGCAGATACAAATCCAATTGTTTAACTCTCTTTATCTCCAATTCTGTAGCTCACCACAAATGATCTGGAAGACGAGATTCTAATCTTTAATATGACATCAAAACCAGGTGCTACAGAAGCAAAGATAGTGGAGTCTAAAGTGACACTCTTCCTGGAACCTTCACTCATCTCAGGCAAAGATGACTCTTCTCTGCTCATATGACTTTGGAAAAGATTTTTTTATAGGTATATGGTAGAGATTTAATACAAAAGAGGGAATTCTAGAATGGAATTCTACCCCCAACCTGAGGGGGGTGGTAGTAAAATGGGGTAAAATTATGTGACAATGTCTCTTTATAAAGTTCGAGCGGTCAGAGTATAGTGACAGAAATGTAAAAAACGACTTAAACAATTAAAAAAAAAGTCTAAAATGACCTCTGGGGGAGGGCTCCTGGTATCTGAAAGGGGTCTGTCTGTGAAAGAAAGTTCTCAATTTTAACCCCCCAGTGATGTTTACACCATAAAGCTCTTTTTAACACTTTACTTTACAATGTTACTCAGTTTTATTTCTGTTTTAGCTCCTATCACTCAGCGGTGGTCAGTGTAAGATTCCTAAGTGTGGGCGGGGCCTCTCTAAGCAGACACTTCATGATACCTCTGGTGCTATTAGATGCTGTGCGCTGACAATGTGCTTTGATTATCAGGGAATAGTGTTTATATACACTTTTATTCAGCTTCTGAACATTCACTAGTATCTGACACATAGAAAGATGATGAGACGGATCAGAGATGAAAGATGATGCCATCCATAAGATGGATCATATCATTAGATCTTATGTCATACCATATCATTTGGTATATGCATGCTTGAGGAGGACGTATACATTACCATAGAAATTCCATAATCACCTGACTATTTCCGGACAGCAAGTTGGTTGATTACTATCCAGTTCATTTCTGTTTTTTAATTGTTCTTAATTTGTATGTGTATTACATTTAAATAAAGTACCTTTGTCCGTATATACATCTTTTTTGATTTGTTAGGAGATCCATGAGATGGATATAACACACAATAACACTCTCCGCGCTGCTACATCTTAGCTATGACGCACACAGAGTCAGTTCTGCTTTATGCCTTCAGCCAGACAAGATAAAGATCTTGTCTGTAGACTGTATAGTAAGTCCATGCATGCTGCTTCTTGCCGGCAGGAAGTGCCTGTGTCTGAGCTGGTCTTGTACTGCAGGAGGAAGGGGCAGGAGGCAGAGAGCACTGCAGTGTGCAGACAGGAAAAGCTATTCGTAAGAAGAACCCGACCATAGTCAGAAATTTTACGGCTGGATCCCGGGGCAACAAAAATTGTAAACAATTTGTTGGAAATATAGCTGTGAAATGCTGTATTTGTTTTAATAACAGTGAATTGGGGGATAATTGGGGGATTTATAAACGCACTTGCGGCACAATTCTGGTGGTTTTGCGCCTAAAAACAGTGTCTAAAATGCCTTACATCACAGTTATCAAGGCTTTTAGACCTTTTTTTTTGCACTTTTCCGACTTGTCCAATTAAGGACCGTGACCTTGGAGAAAATGGGCGTGGTCTTGTGAGAAAGGGGTGTGGCTTGCAGGAAATCATCCGAGCAACCAAAATTCTGGGGCACAGTTTAGACCAACTAAAAGTAGGAACCGATAGTCTTATCCTGCACCAGAATACATCATCACAGTGATAAATCTGGCGCAGCAAAAAACGTAGTGAAACTGGCGGAGCCTGAGACACATTGTTATATCCCCCCCCCCCAATGTGTCATTTTGTTATCCTGAGCATATTTAAGAATCTTATCTTCATGGGAGGAATATCCCTATAAGGCAAGAAGGAATGAAAATGTCAACTCATTTCCCATAACACTTAGAATTTTCTAGAGATTTTTCGGAACTTTCAGCAGCGCGAGCCCCATCCTAACCTTGTTTCCTACCGTTGATAATTGGAACCTGTGATATAATATAATTTCCATGTAAATGTTTGTCATAGACGCTCCGCAATGATCTCCCCTCCGTACAGCGACACAAGAAGAGTTTACTCAGTAATTTCACTAAATAGGCAAATTGTAAATGCAAATGAGACAACTTTTGGAACTTAATGTATTCACGGCCCCGCATTGCGCCGGCGGTTGATCGTCTCGTCTTGTGTTTTTGTGAAACATTGTTGATCACATTGGGCAAACACGAGGTGAGAGGAAATGAGATAATGTCATGCAGGAGGTGGGGGATGATTCTCGAGACGACTTCTGATTTACACTAACAATCATCAGGAATTTCCATCTCGTGTTGGAGTCTTCATTTTCCATTTAATTTTAGGAAGAAGGAAAAGCTGTAATACAATTAACCCTGTAGACGCCTTAAACTAAGATCTTTAATACCTTAGTGGACTACAGTTTGTCAGGACGAGGAGTGCTGAGGACGGTCAAGGCTTTGGCCAATCAATTGCCTCAGTAGACCTAGGACATCATGTCCTCCATGTAACGTGTCACGTCCTGCTGATTGACTGAAGCAGGTCCCTTGAACCCTCAGTATTTTTGGCCCTGCCAGCAGTGTTGGAAAATAGCGGATTACCCTCGAACCGGAGAACAGTTCAAGTTCAGAATTTCTGAAGACGCCCTAGCACCAGATTTAGCGTGATAGACTCTCCCCACTCACACGCTCAGCACCTTAGGGGCTACTTGACACCGTTTTTCTTATCCATTTCAAGCTTCTTTTAGATGAGAAAATGACTTTATAAAATATGTGAATACCTTCGTTCTGCCCCGAGGTGGCATGCACATTACTTACTCTTCTAATTTCCCGTTGCAGGAATTACTTCCTGGTTCTGAAAGACTAATTCGCTCTCTTGGACCCCCTCTTCCACTGCCATCCACCATTTCAGAACATTTCCTAACTCTACGCCGCCAGTCTGGACCAAGGCTCTATCCACAAGAAGGTTTAAAGGCTCTCCCAACTTAGACTGTGACTTAAGCTGGACTTGACTCAATTGCACTTAAGCTTTACCGCTCAACCCCTAAGTAGCACGAGCATTATTGATTTATCCAGTTTACTGGATAAGTTACTTCCAGTTTTGAAAGCCTAAGCAGCTCTCCTGCACATGATGCTGTGATAGACCTCCACCACCACCTAATGGGGCAGATTTACTTACACGGTCCAGTCGCGATCCCATGGTGCATTGTCCGACGACGATTCCGGTCTGCCACGATTCACTAAGATCGTGCGCCCGATATCCTGCTTGTGTCGATTCTGCCCCGAGGTCCACCGGAGTTCACCTGCTTCTTCCTGGTGCATGTAAGTGCATGTCTTGTGATGCAATTCTAAATGTTAAATCCTGCGCGTTGTCAGAATCTGTTGGGTTGTCCGACAGACCCCCCCCCCCCCCCCCCGATTTCTGTCGCATGCAAGCCGATGCGCCAAAATCCGTTCAAGTGCGCCAAAATCCCGAGGCAATTTGGCGCAAAACGGAAATTGTCGGGAAACCCGATGAAAATGCATCCGACAGACCCTTAATAAATGAGTCCCAATGTCTATGCTGCCAAGTGAGCCTTAGGGGCAGATTTATCAAGCTGTCTGAAAGTCAGAATATTCCTATTTGCCCATGGCAACCAATCACAGCTCCCCTTTAAAATATTCATGAGCACTGGTAAACTGAAAGCTGAGCTGTAATTGGTTGCCATGGGCAACTAGGAATATTTTGACTTTCAGACATCTTGATAAATCTGCCCCTAAGGCTCTATCCACAAGCAGGTCTAAAAACTCTACCAATGCTGAATGTAGACTATGACCCAAGCTGCACTTCGGCTCTACACCTCTACCCCCAAGTTTCATGTATATTTCTGAGTCATCCAGTTCCACATTGCAGAAAATTCCGACGGGTTATCCGAATATTTCAGATTTGCGCCGATTTTCCCTGAATTGCCCCAGGATTTTGGCGCACGCGATTGGATTGTGTCGCAATGGAAATGGAAATTGGGGTGCGTGGCCGTAAGTAAACCCGTCGGATTCGGAAAAACCGCTGCATTTAAAAGGAAAAAAGTGTCGCTTGACAGCAATGGACCCCGTGTCATCCCCAACTTTAACTCTATAGATCTGCCTCCTCAGGACACACATGGGGAGTGGGGGGGGGCTGGGATTTATTATTTTTTTCAGGAGCTAGTTTGCTGTGAATTTGCGGTTTTTCTGGCACAGGTCTGGATTTTACGCCAGAAGTTTCTATATCTATGTCGCACAGTATAAAGCTCACACGTTCATCTAACAAATGTAGATGTTTATCAGTGGCTGAGCCCCATTTACGCACCTATGTTTCAAATTTGACTTAAATAAAAAAACAATGGGTCACATTTATCAAAAACAATGCAGTGTGTACTATGTGTAGTCTGGTTGAGAGATTTGATTGACTACCATCAAACTGAATGACGCTTCGCGCCTGTTACCTGGTGTATTGACCTGAGTGAAGTTGCCCCCCCCACCTTGTTCAAATGAAACAAAATTGGTGTCAAACGTTTGTGCAGTTTCCAGAGGTCATCAGAGGTCAACCAGCCCCCCCCCCCACATTGCCCAAATCAAACAAAACTGGTGCCGAACAATTCTGCTACGTTTGTGCTGGTTTGTGCTGCGCAATATTTTGTTTGTGCTGCTTTTGTTTTGAATATATCAATAAAAATTTAAAGTTCAAAAGTTCAAGCGGCCCCCCACATTAACCGAATCAAACAAAACTGATGTCAAACGTTAGTGCTACGTTTGTGCTGGTTTGTGCAGCAAAAATTTTTGTTTGTGCCGCTATAATTTTTAAGGTATGTTCAGGTGTTTGAGGTGTTTAGGATGAACTGGTAAAAAACAAACCTAGTGACACTTCCCTGGTTTGATCACCAGGAGGAGCAAGCAAACACATTGTACTTTGGAAGAAATGAACTCTGATGACCTCTGCAAAAAAGTATGAATATATTAAAAATGATAGTGGCACAAACGAAAATTTTTGCTGCACAAACCAGCACAAACGTAGCACTAACGTTTGACACCAGTTTTGTTTGATTCGGTTAATGTGGGGGGGCTGGCTGAACTTTTGAACTTTAATTTTTTGTTCATATATTCAAAACAAAAGCAGCACAAACAAAAATTTGGGCAGCACAAACCAGCACATACGTAGCAGAATTGTTCGGTCCCAGTTTTGTTTGATTTGGGCAACGTGGGGGGGCTGGTTTACCTCTGATGAACTCTGGAAACTTTCATTAAAATCTTAAAAACGATAGTGGCACAAACGAAAATTTCTGCTGCACAAACCAGCACAAACGTAGCACAAACGTTTGACAGCAATTTTGTTTGATTTCAACAAGGTGGGGGGGCCAACTTCACTCAGGTGGTGTATTGTGCCATGAACATCTACAACATAAACCTGCTGTGGATTCTCTATTGAAATGTTGCCCTTCAGTGTCCTCAGTGTCCTGGATAAGGCATAAAACTCAACTAATTTATGATCATAGTGGCTACAAAGAACATTTCTCGTGCTGGGTCACTGGTCATGTCTGGGCATTACAATGACAGTCCATTGATTTTAATAAGAACTTTGTAATACCTCCAATATCCTGCAGGGGTGCTAGAGAAAAACTGAGCACATACTGTCAGTGCCTTTAACAAGTTTGCCAACGAGTCCAGCTGCAGGAAATATTGTTATCCGTGTTTTAGGAATTGGCCGGAGCAGAGGACCCCTTTAAGAGCTCTAATTAAGAAACGCCAGAAATTGTATATATATTAATGTATATCTTTGACTCCTACAGTGAAAAACAAAGGCGAGCCAATGTCTCCTAAGTGCTCCATTAGGGAAAGTCATTTTAAAGTTCCATCTATTATGCAAATGTAGTCATTTTCTTCCTCAATTTAAAACATAATGAAATCTTCTTTACATTCCTGAAATGAACCTCCGTTTCTGGTAAGAGGCTTCTGCCGGAGCCCGGGCCAGAGATGTCATCTTCATTAGGAGAAAGTCATGGGATCCTATCTAATTAGACATTAGCGCAGAGGAGGACGCGGAGCCCAGAGGGCAGGGACGTCACTGCTAATAGTATTAATTACTGATATTAGTGCAGAATTAGGCATCGGCTACATGATCCTCCATGTTCCGGGTTATTCTCCGGGGCAAATTATGTTTATTACATAACAATATAATGGAATTCTCACTTATGAAGATCTAGAGATTTATTTAACATTCCTTTAAAGGACCATAATTGGCACGTGATAGGTGGTAGATGACCTGGATGGTGAACAGAAGCAGCAAGGGTTGTCAGAAAGTAGTCAAGGGAAAAGCAAAGGTCAGGGCAATGCTAAATTTAGGCATAGCCCAGGAACAGGCTCTAGGTCAGGGCTGGTATTACAGATTCAAAGTCAGAACAAGCCATGGTCATCATGGGAGGTCAGGCACAGCGTACAGAGACAGAGTCAACTAATGAGCAGAGGTCAGGCACAAGATACAGATAAACAGTTATAGAACCAACCAAGGACAATAGCTGGGAACAGAGACAGATTCATAGAACCAGCCAAGGTCAGAAACAAGATACAGAGTCATGGAACCAGCTAAGGACAGGCACCAGTTACAGAGACAGATTCATAGAACCAGTCAATGTCAGAAACAAGAGACAGAGTCAGAGAACCAGCAAAGGACAGGCACCAGTTACAGAGACAGAGTCATAGAACCAGTCAAAGTAAGACACAAGATACAGAGACAGAGTCATGGAACCAGCCAAGGTCAGGCACAAGATACAGAGACAGAGTCATAGAACCTCTAGGTCAGAGTTGGCATTACAGATTTAAAGTCAGGACTTCATGGGAGTATAGTAGGTTAGGCACAGCCTACAGAGACAGAGTCAAGAAATGAGCATAGGTTAGGCACAAGATACAAATGACAGAACCAGCCAAGGTCAGGCACAGAATATAGAGATAGAGCCACAGAACCAGTCAAGGTCAGGCAGAAGATACTGAGAAAAAGTCATGGAACCAGCCAAGGTCAAACACAAGGTACAGAGATAGAGCCATAGTACCAGCCAAGGTCAGACACAAGATACAGAGACATGAAATGAGCAGACGTCAGGCACTAAATAAAGAGACAGAGTCATAGTACCAGCTGAGGTCAAGCACAAGATACTGTGACAGAGTCATAGAACCAGCCAAGATCAGGCACAAGATACTAGGATAGAGAGAGAGAATAAGCAGAGGTCAGGTATGTGGCAAATGCAGAAATACATTGTAACTTTTTAGAACTTGCTAGGAGCAGTCAAATTCTGCAGATGATGGGGGTCATTTACTAAGGGTCCGATTCGCGTTTTCCCGACGTGTTACCCGAATATTTCTGATTTGCGCCGATTTTCCCTGTATTGCCCAGGGATTTTGGCGCACATGATCGGATTGTGGCGCATCGGCGCTGGCATGCACGCGACAGAAATCGGGGGGGGGGCCTGGCTGAACGAAAACCCGACGGATTCGGAAAAACCGCCGCATTTTTTAAAAAAAAGTGTCGTGGGACTCGCGCTTACCTTCACTAGGAATAGGCCGGTGAACTTCAGTGCATTCCGGCGGGCCTCAGGGAATTTCAATGCAGCAGCGCCACCTGGTGGACGTCAGACCTTAGTGAATCCCGGCCGGACCCGAATCCACCGCAGAGAACGCGCCACTGGATCGCGAATGGACCGGGTAAGTAAATCTGCCCCGATTTGTCTAGAGAACATACATTAGTTGTCGGCTTCTAGACCCCCAGAAAAGATGACAAACCTGACCCTGTGGTTCCCTCTGCACCCAGACCATGCCCCGAGTACACAGAGGGGGTCCTGATGCCAAGCGGAACAGGTGAGCATCTGGATGTCTGGTCTGAGGTATATTAAGAGAATTTGGGGTCCATAAAGAAGATGGTTCTGATGTAGGTCCTTCAAATCCCTTAAGAAAGAGGGGTTTAGTTTAGGGGCTGGTTTTATTAGGAGGTCTGTATTTTTAAAGGGTTCGGTCTGGTGTCTGTTTTATTTTTTTTTTGGATTCCGTCCAAGGTCCTTGTTTATTAAGAGGATTTCGATTTTGTATCATTTGTAAGGGGGGGGGGTGAATTTATTTATGCTTCTGTATTTATCTAGGGTTCTTCTCTCGGATGTGTATTTTTTTAGGTGGTCTGTATTTAATTTGGCTTCTGTTGAATGGGGGGGGGGGTTGTGGATTTTGGGTGTCACCACTTGGGGGAGCCTCCTGCATACACTTGTGTATATATGTAAAGCATCCAGTAAGCTCTTAGACTCCCCCTAGTGGTGGCAGTAGACATCCCAAATGTGAACATCTAAGAGGGCTCCAAGCACTCTAGTTGAATAAAGTATCAACACAAATTTACAAACCAAAAACAATGATTATTTCAAAAATCTAGCGATCACTAAGAATCTCCTTGAGACGTATGAACTTGTCGTCTCCATGTGATGATTTTTCTTCTGTTT
The DNA here is from genome assembly GCF_040894005.1 of Engystomops pustulosus. Taxonomy (NCBI): domain Eukaryota; kingdom Metazoa; phylum Chordata; class Amphibia; order Anura; family Leptodactylidae; genus Engystomops; species Engystomops pustulosus. The sequence continues at coordinate 245,189,285 of NC_092412.1, forward strand.
CATAAACATCTTCTTAATGAAGTCAATATTTTAATTCCTGATCCAAGCGAAATAAAGTCCCCATCTGGGTGGTTGATAGGAGATTAATGACTCCCTCCCCCCCTCCACCCCCCCCCCCCGTGCATGAATGATAAACAAACCTGGGGGACAGAGCTAATGACTACATTATGAGGATCTTATAATGAGACTAATGGCTTCTAATTATCAATGAGCGACGCCGTAAAAACATCTTTAGTCTCAGAAGTGATCATACAAAATAGAAAATGTGTGTGATACAAAGAACATGGAACATGAGACACTATGTACAATCTGCTCAGCTCCTCCTGCTCTATAACATACTGCCTGCAGATAGGACACTCTGTACAATCTGCTCACCTCCTCCTGCTCTATAACATGCTTCCTGCAGATAGGACACTATGTACAATCTGCTCAGCTCCTCCTGCTCTATAACATGCTGCCTGCAGATAAGACACTATGGGCCACATTTATCACTTGTTTTTTCTGTTGTTTTTGCGCCTTTTCATTCAGGCGCACCGTTTTTGCGCCATTTTTGCGATTAAACGTCAAATTAGCCGCGCAGCTAAAATAACCACCTTTCCCTCATCTATCGTTCAATTCCAGATGTTTTGCTGCGCCTAATGATATTCATCACGTGCGACTTTTGCATTTAGGCGCAAAAACGGGCGCAAAAACACTCCAGCCCGAAGGTGGCGTTATCTGAGAAGAAAGCACTGAGCCCCTTTGCAGAAGAGCTCATTTCTAGCAGCAGAGCTCAGCCAGACACTGGAACATATAATAGATACATTAGATACACTACAGACAGGAGCTGCAGACTCTATTTACAGTTCATCACCTTCTATTTACAAAACATTCTGCAAAACCTGAGCTCACAGCAAGAGCAAGAGAAGTTTGCAGAAGTTTGCAGATACTACAAACAAGTGTCCCCCATCTAATTTTGCACAGTGTCTGAGGGGGATATTGTGCAGAATTACAGGGGTGCAGCAGGAGACCAGCACTGGGGGATCCCCTCCAGGAGAAGCCACTGCTGAGGAGGTCACTGGGTGCTGGGTGTCACACACCTGGGTGCTGCTGAGGAGGTCACTGGGTGCTGGGTGTCACACACCTGGGTGCTGCTGAGGAGGTCACTGGGTGCTGGGTGTCACACACCTGGGTGCTGCTGTGAGTGTTATCTTCATTCTGGGCTGTGGGAGAAGCAGAGAGGAGCTTGTAGCAGGATCACATGTAACTGCCCGAATCTAACATTGCGCCTAAACTGCGCCTAAACTGCGCCTAAACTGTGTTAAAGTAAAGTGATTAATAAGAGGCAGAAAATATACTTATCACAGATGGTTGTAGCTTGTGATAATTCTGGCAAAACAGTGCGCCCGAATTTAGGCGCAACTACTACACTTAGGCGCACAGAAGTGATAAATGTGGCCCAGAGTGTCCTATTTGCAGGCAGCATGATATATAGCAGGAAGAGCTGAGCAGATTGTACATATTGGGGCTCTTTTACTTACTCAGTCCAGTCGCGATCCCGCAGCGGGTACTCCGATGAGGATTCGGGTCTGCCGGGATTCACTAAGGTCTGTGCGCCTGATATCCAGCAGGTGTCGCTGCTGCGCCAAGGTTCACCTTCTTCATCCCTGTGCATGTAAGTGCTGATCTTACGACACAAATTATTTTTTAAATTTCGCGGTTTTTCCGAATCCGTCGTTCACCAAAATCCCGGGGCAATTCGGCACAAATCGGAAATATTCGGGGAACCCGACGAAGGTGCAGCGTTCGGACCCTTAGTAAATGAGCCCCAGTGTCCTATCTGCAGGCAGCATGTTATAGAGCAGGAGGAACCATCTGTGATAAGCTACAACCATCTGTGATAAGTATATTTTCTGCCTCTTATTAATCACTTTACTTTAACACAGTTTAGGCGCAATGTTAGATTCAGGCACTTACATGTGATCCTGCTACAAGCTCCTCTGTGCTTCTCCCACATCCCAGAATGAAGAGAACACTCACAGCAGCACCCAGGTGTGTGACACCCAGCACCCAGTGACCTCCTCAGCAGCACCCAGGTGTGTGACACCCTGCACCCAGTGACCTCCTCAGCAGTGGCTTCTCCTGGAGGGGATCCCCCAGTGCTGGTCTCCTGCTGCACCCCTGTAATTCTGCACAATATCCCCCTCAGACACTGTGCAGAATTACATGGGGGACACTTGTTTGTAGTATTTGCAAACTTCTGCAAACTTGTGCAAACTTCTCTTGCTCTTGCTTTGAGCTCAGCGTTTTGCAGAATATTTAGTAAATAGAAGGTGATGAACTGTAAATAGAGTCTGCAGCTCCTGTCTGTAATGTATCTAATTGTATCTATTATATGTTCCAGTGTCTGGCTGAGCTCTGCTGCTAGAAATGAGCTCTTCTGCAAAGGGGCTCAGTGCTTTCTTCTCAGATAACGCCACCTTCGGGCTGGAGTGTTTTTGCGCCCGTTTTTGCGCCTAAATGCAAAAGTCGCACATGATGAATATCATTAGGCGCAGCAAAACATCTGGAATTGAACGATAGATGAGGGAAAGGTGGTTATTTCAGCTGCGCGGCTAATTTGACGTTTAATCGCAAAAATGGCGCAAAAACGGTGCGCCTAAACGAAAAGGCGCAAAAACAACAGAAAAAACAAGTGATAAATGTGGCCCTCTGTACAATCTGCTCAGCTCCTGTTACTCTACAACATACTATTTGCAAATAGCTTATTAACATGTGAAATTTGGATAAGAATATCCCAGTAGATACAGTAGATAGATATGAGACAAATAGATCATTTCTGCTTCTCAGATTGGAGAATGAATGTTCTAGATGATATACACATTACTCCCCCTGCTCCGTGTTATTCCAGGATAGTTCTCACCTCCCGCCGCTGGCTGTAATGAATGGATGGAGGTAACGCCACTGATTGAGAGTAAATTCTCACGTCCTGATTTTCTGCAGACAGTCCACTGTCTGGAACACAAGACGTCTTGTCAGGTTTTAATTTGCCGCGTTCTCTGTGATATGTTCATAAAACTGTGTGATCGGTTCTCAAGAGGAATCTCTCCGACTCGGGAGAGAAGATGGAGGCAGCACTTGTAATAAGATTGTCCTGCAGTGAGATGTGAGGTGCCTGCGGCTCCCGAGGAGCGGCTATCATACACCGTTTCAGGATACAATGTTCTGAATTATTCGGGCACTTACCTCCGGAGTTATTCCAACCGCCTGTGAGACGCTAGACAGTCTGTAACAATAGGAGACGTTTTATCGTGATGATAGAGATTGCCAACCGGGGGCGGCCGGGCTTAACCGAGTGCAGAGAGTCTTCTAGGATATAATAAAACCCAGAAGTTCCTTGTGTCTATTCCGTAGGGGTCAATGGAAAGTGGGCCTCTAGTTTCATCTTCTCAGGAAGGTTCAATCAGCCCAAGTCTGACCTTGACCAGTTGCGAAAGATATCTACCCATCTGCCGTAGCTGGTCCATGTATTACGAGAAGTTTCACTTATTTGTTTCAATGGCACTTTGAAGTAAAATTTTTGGAAACCAATCAGCTTATCGGTAGTTAGACAAAGAGGTTGCCCTGATTAGGCAATACCACAAGGCCAGGAACTTGAAGAGAATTCGGCAACAATAAAAAAAGCATCAGGTCAGGAGTATATGTAGGTATAAATATTACAGCTCGAAACGCGTTGGTCCGTCATGTTTCTTCATCCTATTTCAATTATGCATCAATAAAGGAACCAAGTTTTTGACTTACGTGAGCGCTGGAGATCTCTTTTTTGTGCATCCAAGCTGCTGCAACCATTGCTGACGCGGTGCCAGAATTTGGCAACACCTATTTACTTTTACATTCCCTTCACATGCTGTGAAAAGAAGTCCTACAGCAAGATTTGCTGCAGTTCCCATGAGGCCTTAGTTGAACCTGTAGGGTACGACATAATAAAAAGTCTCCTTTAGGCTAGAAATGGCAGGTTCAGGGCAAGGCCAGTCAATCCCACGGTGTTTATGTTCAGGTAAGGATAGTAATTGGCTGCATTGTTGAGAATCGGTAAGAGCACAACCATGCTGCCATGGAGGTGATTTTGTTTATAGATTATCTCCATTGTTATAGGTACACTTTTATTGGGCTAGGCCTCGTTCACACAAAGGTTTTTGGGGGTCATGATCTAGCCACAAAAATGGAAACTAATTCACGACCCCCATGAGGTGGCGAGGCCTGGTTCATGCACACTGTCTCACCGCATCATGAGCAAAGTGAATGTGCTGCAAATTAGAGAAGGTCCTATTCAATCTCCGGTTTATGGCATTGCCAATGATTTCCTTTTGATGTGTCCACCTGGCCAAAACGGGGCGAAAACAGAGGATCACTTTCCCCTGTCTGTGGCCCTATATTACACACCATCAAATGCATGAGGCCTTAAACAAACTGCGACCGCACCCTCTGCACCCCCTCAAGTTACACCCCTGGACCCATGTCTCAGGTCGAAGGCTCACCCGTGCCCCTTTCCCTGCTCCAGCGCGCCCTCTGCTTCACTCACCTGTCCTCGTTCCTGCTCCAACGGTCGTGCGTGCGCATCCCCATCTACTAAAGGGGTGTGCCGGCTGGCTCCCGAAGATTTAAAGTGCCAGCACACCATTAATTGATGCTGGCCATTCCTAGAATCCCCCATAACCCAGCCTCTCCCTCCACACCCTGCTGGATCTTTGTGCCTCACAGGCTAAGAGAAAGCTTGTCTGATGCCCTGTGCTAGTGTTCTGAATTCCTATTGTGACCACGATTCTATTGTTGACTTCGATCACATGCTGCCTATCCTGACCATCCGCTACGTCCCCGGCTCTGATCCTGTGCTGCCTGTCTCGACCTCCTGCCTGTCCTGGACCACGATCTTGCCTTACGACTTTGTAGTACACCTTGGCCACCTTGGAATTATATTTATTTTGCACATTATTTCAACCAACATGTATATTTTATATTGTTGGCCAAGCCTAAAATTCTTCTTCTGTTCCCCTGGCATGAAGTCAGAAGCAGTACAGTCACAAAACGTCACAGTGATGACCTTGGGTTAGTAGTAATATTTTTTTTCTGAACACTCCGATACACTTTTCAGGAATTTGATATTTTCCGACTAAAAAGTCAATGCCCATATCTAATCCCATAAGCACAATAATATCCATAAGCATGGAGGGAGGGGGTTTCGGAGGATGAAATCTTGGTTTTCGATGGATTTATGGCTTTTCTTCCTTAAATCTAGAAATGTCATAGCTATGCAAAGCAGCCGTGATATCAAAGTGACGGTAAAAATAGATCTAAAAGAGAATACTGGCATCAGCCGCACTGAAGAGGTATAAATGATTTATAGAAAAGAATAATGATGTGGAGTCATTTCCAGACTGCAGTCCAGAAGTCGTCATCTTCTTCTCAGTCAATCCAATTAATGGACTGTTAACATTAATGTCTGATAATCAGTAGTGTCTGTAATAAAACACATTTTCCAGCATGATACTACATCATAAGTCGTATTGATTCAAGGATTGGATCTCACATACAGTACCCAGAACTTATCAAAGGTATAAAATGGAGCACCTGTGCCGCTATGGGAAATGTGGCTCCGTTTACCATGTGCCATTTCTTATACAGGCAGTCCCCGGGTTACGTACAAGATAGGGTCTGGAGGTTTGTTCTTAAGTTGAATTTGTATGTAAGTCGGAACTGTATACTTTATAATTGTAGATCCAGACAAAAAAAAATTGGCCCCAGTGACAATTGGAGTTTAAACATTTCTTGCTGTAATGGGACCAAGGATTATCAATAGAGCATTACAGACGCCTTACAGCTGATTATTGCAATCTGGGACTATAGTAAAGCATTCAGAAAGCTTCACCAGAGGTCAGAGGGGTCTGTCTGTAACTATGGGTTGTCTGTAAGTCGGGTGTCCTTAAGTAGGGGACAGCCTGTACTGTTGTCTTCTTATATATGGCAATGGTTCTTTTATATTCTACATACATACAGTTAGGAGATGGGACCTAGAAGTTATGATTCACTCCTTCCCCCTCCCCTCTCTTTAAAAGTTATTTTTAGTAGGGATTAAACAAGATACGTTTCTGCATCAGTGAAGCTACAGCATTCTCAAGGTATGTTTGGTTCATAATGCATAAAAATCAAAACTTAGGTTTCCTTTAAGTAATTTTTGTATAAAATAAAATCTGAAAAACATAGTCAATTTTTATAAGACTTTTTTTTTTAGTAATTTTGTCCCACATTATACTGGATGCAACCAGTACTAACCAGTAGAACCAGTACTAAATTCTACTACTACAATGGCCAACAGTATAAAACTTGCCACAACTGTCTGCAATATGTAGTAACAATGCTGCAAAACATGATGCATTGCATCTGTTTCGAAAAGAGGCGGGGCATTTTCAAGTACCACCCCAGAGGAGCAACTTCTACTCAAATCCTACCCAAAATGAGTATCATTATTAGGGTTGTTCTGGAGTATAAGACCTTAAAGGAATTAATATTTTTATATATACATGGCTGGGGTATGTAACAATAAAATAAAAACGCCTCCTCTGACAGGCAGCTCAGCAGGACAACTGGAGCACCGGAGGAGGTGAGTATAAGATCCCTCCCCCAGCCGTGTATAAATATAAATTCATGGACAACCCCATCAAAATCTCTATTTCAAGGCCTAAAATTGTACTTTAAATGAAACCATCATGCACTTACCCAGGAGAATCTGAGTGGCTGATGTTAGGGCGCATGAGCTAATCATCCAAACTGATCCCTGCAGGTAAGTGTCCCAGCTGTGGCCATGCTAGCAGCACTTAGCACTACTCATTTAGAGGACAAGGCAAGAATGGGTTAAAGCAGTGACCATCCCCTACAATTTGCGGCAAAAAACAGCCCCTGTAGCATTGTATACATATCATAAATACTTTTAATGGTGTGGACATGACCTGTGAACCTCCTAAACTCTTATGTTAACTGGAAATCTTACAACAGCCTTCAGAATCTGCTACCCCGGCACCTTGAAGTACCAGACGACAGAATGATCGGAAGGGAAGACATTTTGATTATGTGAGTGTTTTCCATTAGTTTAGGACAAACCTAAAGACCCCATAAAATATCCCGGCATTGAAATTAAGATCATAATGACTTGCTCACCCGCTTCGTCTAGCTGGCCCTGCATGTGCCCACTTGGTATATAGATAGCCCCTGCACGTGCCCACTCAGTATATAGATAGGCCCTGCATGTGCCCACTTGGTATATAGATAGCCCCTGCACGTGCCCACTCAGTATATAGATAGCCCCTGCACGTGCCCACTCAGTATATAGATAGCCCTTGCACGTGCCCACTCAGTATATAGATAGCCCCTGCACATGCCCACTCAGTATATAGATAGCCCCTGCACGTCCCCACTCAGTATATAGATAGCCCCTGCGTGTGCCCACTCAGTATATAGACAGCCCCTGCACGTGCCCACTCAGTATATAGATGTCCCCTGCACGTGCCCACTCAGTATATAGATAGCCCCTGCACGTGCACACTCAGTATATAGATGTCCCCTGCACGTGCCCACTCAGTATATAGATAGCCCCTGCACGTGCACACTCTGTATATAGATGTCCCCTGCACGTGCCCACTCAGCATATAGATAGCCCCTGCACGTGCCCACTCAGTATATAGATAACCCCAGCACGTGCCCACTCAGTATATAGATAGCCCCTGCATGTGCCCACTCAGTATATAGATGTCCCCTGCATGTGCCCACTCAGTATATAGATAGCCCCTGTACGTGCCCACTCAGTATATAGATAACCCCAGCACGTGCCCACTCAGTATATAGACAGCCCCTGTGCTTTTTATGCAGAAGCTGCCTAAAGAAACTTTGGAGGTTGGGTATTAGTCTGATAGTCTGGAGAAGGTCATTCTAGAGAATTGGTGGAGCTCAGAAGAAGTCCTGAAGATGTGATTGGGAGGTTAGAATTAAGAAAAAAAGAGTAATCTAATATGCAGAGCTGTGTGGATGAGGGTTATTATTTTAAACTGTATTTGGAAGAAGAAAGCCAACCAATGCAGTGACTGGCATAGACTGGAGGCATCCATGTAGTGTTTGGTCTGAAAGACGAGCCTGGCTGCTGCATTAAGAATCAATTAGAGAGAGTTTAGTAGGGAAGTCCGATTAGTAGGGAGTTACAGTAGTCTAAAGGAGAGTGAATCAGAGCGACAATTGGCATTTTTGACGTTGCAATTTTAAGAAATGAGTGGATTCTAAAGATGTTTTTGAGATGCAGGCGTGAAAATACGATGCTAAGGAGAGGTGAACTAATTGAAGTGAAAGAGTGCTGAGCTATAGTATTCAAGCATGGCCATTACACAGTGGATGAAACCTTTTGGCTGCACCTTCCTCCACCATGTAGTTCCAGTGCTGGAGTCTGTTGAGGATGGAGTCTTGGTTATGGGGCATAGGTCATCAATGTGTAAACCCCTTTAAGGTCAGCCTATGGCAGTGATGGCGAACCTTTTAGCGGCCGAGTGCCCAAAACCCCCCTTATTTATCGTGAGGTGCCAACCAAAAATTAAAGCAGTAACTTATTGCTCCCTGTTCTTCAACAACTTTAAATCATATTGGCCTCCTGAGGACAGCAACACAATACAAAGATGGAAAATTTGCATCATTTTAGCTGCTTTCCAGTGTCCCTCTGTGCCCAGAGAATTGCCCAGTCTACTCATTCTCCCTCTTCCTACAGTCCCAAGTAGCGAAGTAAATTTCAAAGTATGACTGAAAGCAGCATCTTTTAAGTGGCTTGGAACTGCAGGAAGATTCTTTAGTCCTGTCTGGTGTGCTGGGGCGATGGCCCGGGTGCCCACAGAAAGGGCTCTGTGTGCCATAGGTTCGCCACCACTGACCTATGGCATTGATGTGCTTTTACAAAAACCTGGGCATTAATCAACTTTACACCCAGAAAATAAAATTGACTTTGCATTAGATAGCTTTAAAAGATAGCGTCAACCAAAATGACTGTTCCACCACATTTTACAGTAGGCACCATATAATTTGGTATGTAATGTTCCCATTGTGACCCGCATGACTCCCAAACCCATTTCTCCATCAGACTGCCAGGTAGGGAAACACGATTCCTCACTCCAGGGAAGAACTTTCCATTACTCCATAGTCCACTTGACATTGTACATTCCGGCAGATTTACTTACTCGGCTCATTCGCGATCCAGCAGCGCGTTCTCTGTGGTGGATTCGGGTCTTCCGGCGATTCACTAAGGCAGTTCCCCGAGGCCCGCCGGAATTACCTGAAGTTCACTGGCCTATTCCTAGTGAAGGTAAGCGCGAGTCCTGTGACACTTTTTTTTCCGAATCCGTCGGGTTTTCGTTCGGCCACGCCCCCCCCATTTCCGTTGCGTGCATGCCAGCGCCGATGCGCCACAATCTGATCGCGTGCGCCAAAATCCCAGGGCAATACAGGGAAAATCGGAAATATTCGGGTAACCTGTCGGGAAAACGCGAATCGGCCCTTAGTAAATGAGCCCAATGTGTTTGCACGTAGCTTCCCCGCTATGGCATTGCATGAAGATCCTGAGATACATTAGATGTGCTGACGATGATGACACATTCAACATAAAATGGTCCAACAACACAAAAAGCTAAAACTGCTAAACTCAATTTTGCTTTACATACTGTAGATTGTAGAAGGACCATTCATATCCCGTTGTTAGTAAAGCCTTGTAATAATCCATGGTTGTTACGACAGCTTAGAAATTGACTACATTGATGAATTTGGAGATTGGACTTAAACCTCTTTAATTTCAGCAGAATGTCTTTATCTTTTTACTTTACTTTCTTAATCAGACTCTGAGCAGATCCTTAATCTTGTCGGCAAAAGACAGAAGATTAGATACTGCTGAGCTATTTCTAGGACACAGATGTTTCCTAACTCTCCTTTCTCTTTATTCTATCCAATGCATATTTTATGTTTTTGGAAATTAATATCACAAGTTCCCAGAGAGGAAAATCAATGCAGGGAAAAAAAAATGTGAAAAATAATATTTCTTCAGCTCAATGTGTGATGGATGCCGGTAATGAAATTATAGAGAATCATCACGAAGAAAGAATTTCTGAGGAGCCAATTACATGAAGTTTATAGATACAAGCTCTCGATGTTGACACATTTAGTAATGAGTCTTATATGTATCTTCAGTAACTTTAGACATTGGGGCACATTTACTTACCCGTCCCGTTGCGTCCTCCCATCCAGAATGTCCGACAAGGATTCGAAGCTGCCGCGATTCACTTACAGCGTGCGCCCGATTTCTTGAATGTGTTGCTTCCCTGCTCAGGTCCACTGGGGTTCACCATTTTCTTCCTGGGGTATGTGAGTGCTGATCTTGCGACACAATTTGAATTTTAAATTCCGCGGTTTGTCCGAATCATTTGGGTTGTCCAACGGCCACACCCCCCCGATTTGTGTCGCATGCAAGCCGGCGCCGGCAATCCGATCGCGTGCGCCAAAAACCGGGGGGGCAATTCAGGGCAAATCTGAAATATTCGAGAAACCCGACGGAAATGTGTCCGACGGACCCTTAGTAAATGTGCTCCATTGTGGCTAAAGTTCAACATGTCACATAAGGTTCATACATTCCTATTTTACAGTTGATGGAGGAACGCAAGAAGGTTCTTGAAGCCACCCCTAAATCACCTGAGCCTCTAAAACATATGGGTCTCCCAATGTCTGCTGGCACATTTTTACACAGGGATTTGCCTTAATCGACCACGACTGTTTGTGAAAATACAGACCTGTCCTGCCCCATCTCCAACGCCAAATTTGTTTCATTAAGGTCTATTGGCGTATGATGGTCTTCAAATCCACCTTGAAAAGGAGTTGGGCCTATAAACCTTTTATAAGCAGTGCCAGACTGAGGATCTTCTGGAACTGATTCTTCTTTCCCCTGACATCATCCACCAAAGGGAGTTACCACACCTGCAAATACATAAGATACTCAAACAGTCAGGGGTTTCAGCTTTCAACATTCAGTAGAAGAGGGATAGTAGTTCAGAGTCAATTACAAGAAGACCCTAACAGAATGTCATGACCTTCAAAGTCACCTTTGAAAGGAGTTCACTTCTGCTAAACATAAAGGGTTTGTTAAAAACTGGGGCCATCAAATGACTTCATCCTGACATCCTCCACCAAGAGCAATCAACACATGCCCAAAAACAGATAGATAGTCAGTAAGGTGTACATTCTAGAGCAGTGGTGGCGAACCTATGGCACGGGTGCCAGAGGCGGCACTCAGAGCCCTTTTTGTGCGCACCCGGGCCATCGCCCCAGCACACCAGACAGGACTCAAAGAATCTTCCTGCAGTTCCAAGCAACTTAAAAGATGCTGCTTTCAGTCATATTTTGATACTTACTTTGCAACTTGGGACTGTAGGAAGAGGGAGAATGAGTAGACAAGGCCAAATTATCTTTGGAGGACCTCCTGCTGGCCCCTACAGGTCTACAGAGGGACACTGGAAAGAAGCTAAAATTATGCAAATTTTCCATCTTTCTACTGTGTTGCTGCCCTGAGGAGGCCAATATGATTGTTGAAGAACAGGGAGCAATAAGTTTAATTTTTGGTTGGCACCTCGCAATAAATTAGGGGGGGTTTGGGTGTCTTTTTGGGCAAAGGGCCGCTAAAAAAGATTTGCCATCACTGGTCTAGAGGAAAGGGGTAGCTCAAGAAAGGTTTTGTGGTCATAAATGATGGCTTGAAATAAGTTAGCCAGGAAAAAGGTGAGTAAGTAGTGATCTATCTCACTTGAGTTTAGATGATTGGGTGTGTGGAAATCATCCTGATGCACACATAAGTTATTACGGTCAGAGAAGACCTTCGAAAGAAGCTACAAAAACTTCCACATGAGTAGTTGTGGTCATGTTTTGTGGTCATGGGTATCAATGGTACAGTATATTTTATTTATTGTGAAATTATAATAGTGAGATAAATGAGAAGATTGTAAGTGATGGTGACACCTTTGTAGACTGGGATGAGTTGTCCACCACAGTTTTCCACCCCATGCAGGAGATAAAAATGGTAAGAACCTCCACAGTTTCTCCTAAATACAACCTCCGGTGTTGCTGTTGATGGAGCACCATCATGTTCACCTCAGTCATGAGAAGTCATATTTCACGCACCGTGACATCAGTGTCTCCATCTCCAATACTCTGAGAATTTTATCATCCGAAGTAGCAGCTGTTAAAGTTGCGCTGTTAGACCAATTTGGCTAATTTGCGTGTATGAAAAATGCACTCCCTTTGTTGTAATTGCTCATTAGCAAACAAGAACATATTTATGGAAGGCGACAGTTTTCCATCAAACATATTTTTATCGCAACCCATTTCTGAAACGTATCCAGCTCTCATCTCCAGCGTCATCCAATATTTTGATTAGACGGCAACATCAGATGCGCTCCGTGGATGAGGCTCGTAATAAGCAGCTTGGATGACTATAAAATTATTGAACACACTCGATGGAGACAACCATGATTAAAGCAGCCAGCTCCACCGAGGATTCAGTCATCTGATGTGACTAGAACATGACTGACCAGGATAAAGACAAGTCTCGGAAATGTTCTACTTCTAATAAAACTAAAAACACAAAAATTTTTTTTTTTTTGTTATTTTTTAACTTTGTGCCCCAGAGATTCATTTATCCAGTGTTGCCTTGAAGAAATGATACACTTGCTGAAATTTTTTCCTCCGATCAAAGCTGCTTGCTTGGACCATTTGTGCCTGGCTTTGTTGTCAGGAGACCCTTCTATCAAGTATAAGAGTGGAGAACCTCATTTAATTTTCCTGGCAAGATGCCAGAGCTTCATCAAAAATAATTCTGCGGAATGTGGGTTCTGGACACTCATGATGATCACTAGTGGGTGTAAGTTGCCCTCAGTTGTGCAATACATTTTTGGACTTCCAGGAAAGATTTGTTGTAGATCCCATAGATACTTGTTCTGTTACCCACCATCCTGGTGATAAGTGTCATAGGTGATTTCTCATAGGTATAATTTCATGGAGAAGATTCACTACCCAGACAGGAATCTTATGATGGATATATTTCCCTAAATACTAACTTCTTCTTTAGGCTACATTCACACGGATGTATGAAAACGGCCGTATCCGTACCGTACCGTACCGTTTTTTTACGGATTACATACGGCCACATTCATTTCAATGGACAATACGTCTGACAATTTACATTGCCATTGTTAACTCCGTACCGTACCGTACCGTATACTAGCCGTATAAAAATATAGAGTGTGTCCTATTTTCTCCCGTATTTCAGTTCCGTATGCCCTAGAAGTCTATGGGTGACGTATAAAATACGGGTTACATACGTGCTGCATACGGATGAAAAACGTCACGTATATAGGGCCCGTAAATACGGGACTGGAGAAATCATACGCCTGTGTGAATGTGCGCTTACTCGCAGTAAAAAACGAAGTAGCAAAGTCTTTATTTCTAGAAATGTTTGTCTTCTCCTGTGCAAATCAATATAAGTTTCTACAAGTTCTTAGATAATTACTTGTAGTTGAGTCTCCGAGGTCTACATTGCTGCGGTCACTTCCTTCATCGTATTGATCTTTCCTTAAGTCTTGGTGGAATATAAAAAAAAAAGAAGAACTAAGAAAGTAGAAATTGAAAAGTAATCAGGTGCCGTGAAGGATCATTAATGTGACAACTAAGGCAAAAGGTTAGATAAAGCAATTGTGGAACTCTAAGAAAGAATATGAAAGCCAAAAGGAATGGAGAGACATATGCAAATACATTGTCCAGGATGGGACAAGGAAACCAATACTTCTTTCACTATGTTGTAAAGCAGCCCCCTTTCCATCAAGCTTGACTTTTGGGAAGCCTAAAGACATGAAGCTAAAACAGTAAAGATCAGATTCCCAACTGTAGATAGCTCTCAGACAATGCGGTTGCGTTCAGGTAACTGGTTTCGCCGAGTGAGAGGCTTTTGACCATGGTCAGGAACTAAGAGTTCTCCTTACAGAGACTTTGCCAATTAAGTCCGCCTTGCAGGCTTGTTGAGACTTGTAGCCATCGATGCTCCACTAGATATACTGGTTTGGCTTTAATCCTGGCATCATGTCATTAGTCTCCCTGAAAGCCATGCTTGATGTTAAGGAGGATGTGTTACAATCCTGGAAAACGTATTTGAATATTTCCCAGAATATCCTAGTGGAGCATCCATAGTTATAAGTCTCCACAAGCCTTTGAGGTGGCCTTTATTGACAAAGAACTTTAACTTTCCCTAAAGAAATAGAGGTAGAGCTTAAAAAGACTCCAAAGGGTTCAGATGCAAACTTTGGATTTGGGCCTCACCCACCATCTCCAATTAAGACTATGTAAATAAATTATATCCCAGCAGTAAATATACTGCATACACATAAATATGTACTTGCGGGGAATATAACACAAATCACATAAAACATGCAGCATGTTGGTTGCATTATCAGCATGTTCCGAGAGCATATTTGGTTGATTTAACTTGGGTGGTTCACCATCAGTCAAGTTTTTGTGTAAATTATGCATGTATGTATGTAAATTATCAAGTATTCTCAAATGTCCCTCAACCTCTGATGGACAAGCCTCCAGGAAACCAATGAGACTTCCTTGGACTCAACCATCCAGAGTCTGGTGCACGTCAAAATATAAAAACCTCTATAGCCTCAATGTCTACATGACGCAAACCAGCAGTAGCCGTCATGACCACAGTTGTGTGGTCAGGAGTCACAGTCCAAAACCGATAATAGACATGAGTTTGTCTATTTCGCAGCCACATGAAATTTTGTCACCTCCTCACTGCTTTGCTCAGTATGAAGAGATCTTCTCACTGCTAAAACAAGTACAAGGGATTTTTTAAATATTTTTGAGAAGTCAGTACATTTTTCCAAGATAATTGAAAAATACTGCAAAAAAAAGGGAAAAAAAATATGCAAAAAAAACTTACTTTTCCTACCACAGAGGAAAATGTAGCACATAGTTTTAACCAATGTACAAAAAAAAACATTTCTTGGTATTTGGTCTAATGGGTCGTCAAGTCTTTGCTTTCCTTCTCTTTCCTAATCAATAAGATGACAGTGAGATCCTTCTTCTATGTCAGTAATATCACAGCTCGCTGAACAGGACCTATAAAATCAGTGACGGCAAATTGACCTCGGTCTGAACCCAAATTATTGATCGGTCGTAGCAGGAATTCCAGGATTTTATTTTTGTCTAAATTTTTTTTATAAATGGTCGGTGAGAGTGATAGAACAAGTGTCAGAAGTTCCAAATTTTTGCTTTATTTTATTGGATAACTTTTGTTTTTAGCTGAGTGAATTCTATATTCTTATGGGGATTTTCTTGTTGTTAGTTGGTTCCACCGATAAATTATGATCAAACAGAAATTAACTAAAGACAATGGGGCACATTTACTTACCCTGGTCCTGTCGTGAATCCAGCGGCGCGTTGTCCGACGTGGATTCGGGTTCTGCCGGGATTCACTAAGGTCGTGCGTCTGATATTCAGCAGGTGTCACTGCTGCGCCGAGGTCCACCGGAGTTCACCTGCTTCTTCCCGGTGCATGTAAGTGCTTGATCTTGCAACACATTTCGTTTTTTAAATTCCACGGTTTTTCCGAATCCGTCGGGTCGTCCGACGGCCACGCCCCCCCCATTTCTGCCACGTGAAAGCTGGCGAAATCTGTTCGCGTGCGGAATTCCCGGCGGAATTCGACGCAAAACGGGTCGTGTCATGTCCGGTCCTTCTGTCCTTAGGTTCAGTGGTGACCCCTATAGTCAGGACAGTACATGGGACATGAAAGGTAAAAGCCAACAAGGAATTATCTTGGCGCTTCCAATTTTTTTTTCAAGTAATTTTTTAAAATATTGCTTTTGGATAGTAGCATTGATGACCAGACATTTTGTTTTTGAGTGCACATGAACACTTCCGATGGGGTTGTAGATGTCTACAGAAGATTTTTTAATACTGCACCATTGTCGTCATTTCATCATGTTAGAGCTCTATAGTAATTGCAACAGTGGTGAAAAGTTATACTTTTAGTTGCATCTCAATACAAGGGAGGCCATATTGGAGGCAGATATTAGCTTTCGGTATTGTCTGTACAGATAGGACGTGTGTTTTGTGGGATGAAATAACCAGGAGTCAGTTAAATGCCATAGGATATTACAGTCTCTAGGAAGTAATAAAGAACAACCCCTCCCCAGAGAGCCAGAGGTGTCAGAGGAGATGCAGACAGAAACCTGTCTATGTGTATAGTATATGCCGTTACTTTTTACAATTATCTAAACCACCAGTAGTACAAGAGTTTCCGTCAGATGATTCCCTTTCTGGTGATGGCTCTGCTCATTCTTTGCCAGTCTGTACAGCAAAGCTATATAGAAGTGATAAGTGAGCGACAGAAAAGAGGAAATGTATTTTTAAAGTGACTGCTCTGGAGGTCAATTTGAAAAACTGCAATATAAAATTTCAGGTTACGCGTACAATACCAAAAAAATGAAATACCGTATATACTCGAGTATAAGCCGACCCAAGTATAAGCCGAGACCCCTAATTTCAACACAAAAAAACTGGGAAAACCTATTGACTCGAGTATAAGCCGAGGGTGGGAAATGCATTGGTTACAGCCTCCAAGTATATAGTCTGCCAGCCCCTGTAGCATACAGCCTGCCCAGCCCCTGTAGCATAGAGCCTGCCCGACCCCTGTAGTAGGAAAAAAAATAACACTGTACTCATCTTTCCGACGTCCCCCATAGGTCCTCTTCTGTCTCAGACTGTCTCAGACAGAAGAGGACCTACGGGTGACGTCAGAAAGGTGAGTTTTGTCTTTATTTTTTAGTTGACTCGAGTATAAGCCGAGTTAGGGTTTTTGAGCACAAATTTTGTGCTGAAAAACTAGGCTTATACTCGAGTATATAAGGTAATAGGATGTCTACCCCTTAAAGTTGTTTAGGAGCAAAGGAAACTAAGTCCCTTTCATCACAGCAGTGGTGGTTTGACCATGAGGACCTGAACAATCCTGTAAATTGGCAGTAGAGTTTCGCTGAGAGAATGGCGCAGCGCTGTGCATGTGTCAGCAGCACTTCACCTTTAAGGGGAAACCGGTAAGGTGCTCCGCCGCAACATAGAAGTGAATGGAGAACTGGCACTTATGTTACTTTGATAGTAAAGTCTGGTAACCCAAATAGTCCCAATTACTGGGAGTCCCAGCAGTTAAAACCCACAACCCGACACTTATTTCTGTCCTGTGGATAAGTGATTCTTTGGTATCACAATGTTCTCTCTGTGTTTGTGTGGGTTTCCTCCGGCTCCTCCAGTTTCCTCCCACACTCCAAAACATACTGGTAGGTGGATTATATTGTGAGCCCCAATGGGGACAGGGACTGATCCGACAAGTTCTGTGCAGCGCTGCGTAATCTGTGTGAGCTTTATATATACATAAAGAAATTATTATTATTATTATTACAACCCCTTTAGGTGTCTTAAAACTGTACTGATGCTTTACTAGTCTGTGGATCACAATTAGGCCCGATGCCCATAAGTAAGTTTTTTTCTGACAGACTCATACTGAGCGTGTGCAGGATTTACTGGACCGAACCTATTGAAGTGCTGAACTGAACTCAGTGTGGGAGATTTATCAGAAGTTTCTGAGGTAAAACTGTTTTGGTTTCCCATGTTTAGTTTTATAAACACCTGTGGGAAGATGTAAGCTGAGCTCTGATTGGTTTCCATGGGAAACCAAAACAGTTTTACCTCAGACACTTCTGATAAATCTCCCTCAGTATATCAGTTCAGTAATTTTAGGCTTGATCTGATAAATCCTCCACACTCACGGAGTGATTTTGTTGGAAGAGGGTTACAGTAGTTCACATTGGGGGAAATCAGAACAAATTTTTCAATGGGAGCCTGTTCGTACGATCTGGAGGATTTTTGCCTGTATACACACCCTATATATAAAGTTTTCGAGCGCCACTGCTTCATTTTGTCTGTCATGTCTTGCAATTTTCTTTTTGCTTTTTTTTGTATTTTTTTATGTGTAGGATTTAGGAGCGTCATAGAATATACGAGGAACATGTTCGGTAAATGTCATGGTGAAGAGCATAGTGAGTCAAGACCGCAATAAAGCGGGGACATAAAATGTTGTTTTCCCAGAAGCGCGCTGACTAGTCAACAAATCAGACGGAGCCATGGGGAGGGAAGATGGACCGCAGCGCAGTGATCACTGACTTCTGCTCTCTAAAGAACGGAGAATTATGGAGCGGGAAGAGCCAATAACCCAAGTGTCCAATATACCAATGAGAAGAGTATGTCAAGACTGTCCAAAATGGCCGCTCATTGTAATTGTCAATTATTAGTCGCTGATCCCCAGTGCTTAAAACCCAAAGACATTTGTGAAAGTTTAAAAATTTTTATGGGTGGCAAAAACCTTCAGATATTTGGATATCAGCATATTTTTCTGTTTTAGCATGCGGCATATGACATAATAGTCTTTGCATTTTGATAGGTTGCGCCTTTTGGGATGCAGGGATACCTAACATGTTCATGATTTTTTGTTTATTTATATGTTTTCTAGGGAAATAATGAAGGATGATTTTAAATGTATTTTTTTTTTTTTAAAGAATTCTTTTTTTCTTAATTTATTTTTACAATAGTGTTCTTAACCCCAAGGGGGTCTGATTGCTCATCAATTGTTTCAGTAGCTTCACAGGCTGTTACACTGGGCAGGAGCACTTCCCCCTTCAGTGGTGTGCTGAAACTTCCTCTGTTGCAGTGAAATTACACCAGGAAGAGGGAGGGGGAAGTGCTGAGGGAGCAGACAGTGACGCTACTGCACAGAGGAGTTCTGGTAACACCCCCCAGAGGCCTTCAGGCTCATTAGCATCATTATAATTTTTTTTGTCTTCTTATCATTTTTTGCTTTTGTTCATTTATCTCTAATATTATTGTTCTGTCATTGTTTATACTGTACTCTCTCCGCTGCTGTGACACTGTCATGCTATTTCCCCACTACTGACTAATTAGGATTATCTTATTTTATAAAATTTGATTACGGAAGGAAGAAGGTCATGACTAACAAATATCAGATTATTACCACAGTCACGGTGCCTGGATCTATGAGTAAGTGCCCCTGGTTTATCATGACGGATTTTGCTGGTAGATTTCCTTTACCGCATCCCATGTATTGTCAGCTGGTGTTGTTACAGGCTGTTTATTGGCTAGTTCCCTAGAACCTTCCAGAAGCTGAAACCTTAAGTCTATAAACATAGGCTCAGCCCTGGGTTCTGTGTCTTTTATTCTTTTCAGACTGGAGTTTTTCAAGATATACGAGTGGAGGAGAACAGATTGCTGATCTTATGCTTCGGGGCTGATATACGGAGTTCTACCCCCTGCACCAGGGAAGATTTATAGCAGTTCAGCTAGCAAAGTCGGGGAGCCTTTTACATGCCACCAGGGGAAAACATATGTGAGCACCCGGATAAATCCACTAACATCACAGGCCTTCAGAGTACCCCAGGGTGAACTTTATTATCACCCAGATCCCCCTTCTTATTGGCCCGGATGGGTGTGGATGAGGCCTACACTAGGACTGCTATGGAGGGTTGAATATTCGCACTGACCCTCTGTAAATGACACGACACATACTCGGAGGTTAGTCAGTGATATAGTACTGATCAGTGACATCTGGTACCTCCAAATGGGGGTCAGGAGATCCTAATTTTGAGCATATTGTAAGTGTGGATTTTCATAAATGGCAGAGATGGGAATATCCCTTTAAGTGTGTGTTAAATAATGGCAGCTGTCAATGGGCTGTGACCAACGAAATGCAGTGCAAAAAGCTTTCGCGGTTATTTGCTTCCATTACCACTGATGAGTGACCTACATGTTCTCCGGTCACCTGGGAGCTCGTCACATCCATAAGTCTATTTATAACGATGGCTGCCTGTCCCCTGCCACATGCGGACAGGTCTCTTCTAGGCGCATTAGCTGTGACCTGTGGGCGAACTGCACAAGTCTTCATATTTTTCATGAAAAATTTACATTTCCTTCTACATCATTAGCTCCGAATCAGCCCAGACACAGCAGACATTGTGCAGTGCGGGTCACATCCGAGCCGAAAACACTAGAAAGTCTTTAAAGGGGATGAAATAAATCATCTAAAATAAACCAGCAGTGAGACATCACAACACACCGGCCTTTTAAGATTTACTTTTTAAACAATTCCTTTTTCGGTCTTTGTTACATAGGTTATTCCATGAAGAAACATTATTACCACTATTATATTCCATAGCACATACTGCATCAAGAATCTCTTATCATGCTGTGCATACAGCTTATGCATATACATATAAAACACTATGTACAATCTGCTCCTCCTACACTATAACATGCTGCCTGCAGATAGGACACTACATACAATCTGCTCAGCTCCCCCTGCTCTTTAACATGCTGCCTGCAGATAGGACACTATGTACAATCTTCTCAGCTCCTCCTGCTTTATAACATGCTGCCTGCAGACAGGACACTATGTATAATCTGCTCAGCTCCTCCTGATCTATAACATGCTGCCTGCAGATAGGACACTATGTACAATCTGCTCAGCTCCTCCTGCTCTATAACATGTGCCTGCAGATAGGACACTATGTACAATCTGCTCAGCTCCTCTTGCTCTATAACATGCTACCTGCAGATAGGACACTGTGTACAATCTGCTCAGCTCCTCCTGCTCTATAACATGCTACCTGCAGATAGGACACTATGTACAATCTGATCAGCTCCTCCTGCTCTATAACATACTGCCTGCAGATAGGACACTATATACAATCTGCTCACCTTCTCCTGCTCTATAACATGCTGCCTGCAGATAGGACACTATGTACAATCTGCTCAGCTCCTCCTGCTCTATAACATGCTACCTGCAGATAGGACACTGTGTACAATCTGCTCAGCTCCTCCTGCTCTATAACATGCTACCTGCAGATAGGACACTATGTACAATCTGATCAGCTCCTCCTGCTCTATAACATACTGCCTGCAGATAGGACACTATATACAATCTGCTCACCTTCTCCTGCTCTATAACATGCTGCCTGCAGATAGGACACTGTGTACAATCTGCTCAGCTCCTCCTGCTCTATAACATGCTACCTGCAGATAGGACACTATGTACAATCTGATCAGCTCCTCCTGCTCTATAACATACTGCCTGCAGATAGGACACTATATACAATCTGCTCACCTTCTCCTGCTCTATAACATGCTGCCTGCAGATAGGACACTATGTACAATCTGCTCAGCTCCTCCTGCTCTATAACATGTGCCTGCAGATATGAAACTACATACAATTTACTCCTCCTGCTTTATAACAGGACTTTCTATATATTTAAGTATAAGTTGTCAGATGTCTCCTTTTGCCATCAATGTGTCCTGTAGAAGGATGTAGAGCAATCGCCCCCTCACAGTCATTATATGGGGACCCTAGATCTGCAAACATTTACAACATCAATGTAAGAATAAGAGGAACAGACAGAAGCGTAAACTGATTAAAAAGTATTGATGTAATATGGTCCCTAAGCTGCTGCCGGCTCCGGCCCCGGGTGCAAGAGCCGGAAAGAGAAGTGATTAAATATAAACACCTTAGAGCCATGAAGACAAGCTAAGCATGGCGGAGGGGGGGCGTTAAAGGGATGAGGAACTGATGAATATTCATCATCAGTAACGAAAAAGAAAGTCATTTCAAGAAGTTTTGATAATACGGGATTCTCGAGACCGGCCAAGGTACAAGATTACCCTAAAAGCTGGAATCAGCCGGCGTGGGAATGGTGGCATCATGGCTAGTCACATTGGAGACCAATCTGAGGCTGATAGTTTAACAAATTGCCAATTGGTCCAAATCGCCAGATAAGGTCAGAGAAGGACCTATTTCTTCCGGACCTTGTGGTCCTTTCGATAGAACATGAAATATGGTTGACAAGTGGGACACGTGGATGGCATCCTTGTGCTGACCATGTTTGTAAGAAGACTCAATCACTAGACCCTTCAAGGAGTTGGGACAAGACAGTAACATCTTTTCCCATCTTCGTTTTTGTGCGGAATGTTAAAATGTTGGTGGATATTCTGGAGATCACAGTAAATGACCCGTTTAGAATGTTATGGGGTGATAGGTAAGGTCATCTGAGGTCACCCTGAAATGGATGACAGGTATGGTAACCTCCAAGTAGTGTCACACGTCCAGAAGAATTTCCTTAGATCTCATTTTAATGACCAGTGCTCACAGAGCTCACCACCACTTCTTTCGGAAAGCAGAGCACATCCCGTCACACTTGGAGTAGGAGGAGATCCCGGCTACCAGGTTTCTTTCAATTCCAATTCTGGATGTTATCAGTGTTAAAGGAAACCTATCACTATGGATCTATCTATTATGGTAGATCCGGTGGTAAATGCATCTAACATATGTAAGGATAGCCCTTTTCATGGCTAATCCTTTACTCTCCTCTATCTTTTCTGATATTTTAGCCATGGTTGACTACAGTGTTCCCTCCCCAGTCCAGTCAGGGATTTTCCAGGAATCCATATACACAGTGGTTTTCAGTCATCGGCACTGAAGTCCTTGGTGGAAGAGGAAGACCCAAACACCATTGCAACGCTAGAATCGGGAGTCCACTTTCCTTTGTTTTTGCACCCTTGCCCTCAGGATTAGGGATAAGCCGACCCATTTGAGTTTGGCGAGTTTGGCAAAATAACAAGTTACCCAAACAAACCGCTAAACACACGGTTTTAAGATACCATTTATCATAGGATCAGCGCTCCTTGTGATGGCAGCATGGATTTAGGGTGTTACCTGTGGGAGTTGAGCCTGAACTGAAACTTCTGGCTGAAGTCCAGGATTGGGCTTGGGAACCACGGTGTTCGGCTTGGACCTACTACTCAAGATTCAATGAACTTAGATCTCAAGAATCCATACCAATTCTGAGAGATATAATCCTCCCTACATGGGGCTGTGTGGTAATTTCATATCTGGTGGTGGGGGGCAAACTTCCAGGGACCATTTGTCTGCAGACCAGCCCTGGCAAGCCATGGATAGACATGATGGTTTTCCAGCAAAACACTAAATTCCTGTGTATTTTTAATCTCCCTTCCTTCTGTGGGTGTTGGGGATTCCTCTACTATGGTAATATTTAACAATAAGTAAAAAAGACAATAAAATAGAACCAAACAAACTAAGTAAAGACGCTGTGTTTGCTTTTCTTTAAGCACCTGGTGACCCCGACCCTGGAGGGGGCGCAGCGAGGTGAACATAACATGTAATTAACCACATTGGATCTCTACCTCGTTCTGGGTAAGGAATATCGACACGTTGTGTTGCAGCTGCAGAGTCTGACTTTTACTTCCAACTCTCCGGCGCTATTTAATTGACAGATGAAAAATTCTTTGTGAGAAGCTTCTCCACAATAGTAACGTGCTGCCCTGTATAGCATCTCCAAATCACAACAGATGTTCTGCAAAATGAGAACCAATTACACAGCCAAACAAATGTCCTGCTGGGTCCAAACACAACTGGCGTAATGCATCGGAGATGGGGATGTAATTAGATCGCTGGCCGCTCGCCAAATGCAGCATTATACAAGCCGACGTGGCTGAATGCAGCATGCGGATGGTAATTATCACCGCGGAAAGATCATCGGGCTCCGGTGCTTTGTCTGAGCACCTACAGAACAAGGACAGATGATTGGCCCGGGAGATTGTTTATGGCTACAAACAATGGAGGGTTCTCCTTAAACAGGAGGGAGTGCGTTAGGTGTAAACGCATGAGAATCTGTAAAACTTGTGTCATATCGAATAAATTCTACTGAGGGGACACTGAACGAGGAAGGGGGCAGCATGCACCTTGCTACACCATTATGGCTTCACGAGTTTCTTTAAGAAAGAGAACAAATAATTGAGGACCTATTCTCAGTATATTCCTGAAGTCAACTTCCCTTACCAAGACACGATGGAACGCCAATTTTCAGCTAGAGATGTATATTAAGGGGTGAACCTAAACTCTTGGGTTGCCTGAGACGCTCTCTAGAACAGCACCTTCTCCGCCCCATCCTTAAGTAATGTATCAGGTTATATTTTAGTACTTGGGTTCTCCATGCAGTTCCTTACACCCATGCCGACATCAGTTGGACCAAGAGCTCGGATATGCAGATGGCCACTTCTTACACACTTCTTTTCCAGTGCAATAAGCAGAAGAAATTTGGTGTTGTGGCCTCCATGGTGTGGCCTGCCATTCACTTTGGGTATAGACCAGTTGGCCACCCCTAAAAGTGTGCAGGATCTACAGGACCAGCGGTAACATATGTGCCATAAGACACCATACAGTAGCTATATACTCAATGCACAGAGATGTGGAATCACATTAAAAAGGACCGATTGACTCCACAAACGTATATTCAGAAACTTCTATGGATGTAGGCAAGTGGTGAACCACATGTATTGGCACAAGGGCCACATTGTTATACCACTCAAATTTAAGAGACCGCATGAGTAACCAGCACCCTAGATGCACCAACAACTTAAAAGCACAAAATACCACCTCATAAATACCACCCCAGATACCAAATACTGCATTCAGGGCTGACAATAATAGTGGAGACCCCAGCGCATAGAACAATAATAATACAGCAGACCCCCAGAGCAAACACAAAAATAAATACTCTCCTGACAAGTACTTACCACCACTGGAGTACCTCTGCTCTGGGTCCTGACACCGGCACATGCAATCGGCATCAGGATTAACGACGCATTGCGGAGTGGAAGGGGAGGACCCTGAGCAGTGAGGACTTCTCAGCTACGCTCACCACTACCTGGTCTCCTGCACCAATGAGCACTGCCATCAGTTATAGCTCATGGCACTCTGTTGGTAGGGTGCAGGATGCAACACAAGGCTTGACACGCTGCATGTGGCCCAGCCGTGGGTTGTGCATCCTCTTCTAGACTTTTAGTTGAGATTCTGCATTTTGTGTACATGCTCAGGAGTGAAGCTCCTCCACTTCAGGTCAGAAGAATAAGGCACTGAGAATGAATGCCTCATCTTACAACTGCATGAGTTGTACTCCATTTAGTGGAGTTGTACTTGAGTCGTAAGTTTGGCTGGAAATTATCAACTCCATAACCCTGTCCATGCCCACCCTTATCTCATCTTGTATCCAGGTTAGAGGCACCAACAGGGTCCTAGAGAGTCTCTTCTCTACTGCACAGTTTTACCCAATAATCTCCTCCTTTTTCCACATCATCAATTTTGGTCAATAAATGTAGCTACTATAAAAGGTTTCTCTTTTGGATCCGCAAAAACAAACTTAAAAGGACATCTACCAGGACGTAGGTATGTAAACCAAGCACACTGACACACTGGTGTGTGTCCCTTCTAGCATAATCTGCCCTTTTTTTTAGCTTCTTATGTCCTGTTTTTTTTTTTTCTTACAAAGAGGTTTTAAATTATGCAGATTAGCCTCAGGGGCTCCGGCATTCTTAGGTGTTAATGGACCCTGGAGCCCCTCAGGCTCATTTGCATCATTTTTAAACAGTGTCTTCTTAAAAACAAAAGGCATAGGAAGCTTAAGGAAGAGTGGATCTTGTAAGCGGGAGAACACACCAGTATGTTAGTGTGATTAGTTTACAAACCTTGTTCCTGGTGGTAGATGTCCCATTGCAAATTGCAATTGACGTGGTAAATAAAGAAGCAACAAACGACGAGGTCCATGCTTTCATACAATCTTTATTGCATTTATCTGTGCATCCAAAGGACAGTGAGAGACACCTGCAATAATTTGGCATTATTTTGTTACAATACTGAAACTTTATTGTCCTCACAGAAGTCATAGAATGATGGCGGAAAGTTTTTTAAAAGTTCATTCGATTATCAAAAGGACAGAATAAATGATGGACACCACACACACACACGACATAGAAAACGGGATAAAAACGTGATACACGGGGCCTAGGACTTATATGGGGAATGGTGGTTAATAGGGATTGAGGAGACCCGGTCTTCCTGTTCAGGTTCGGGTGAACAGCCGATCCAGCCAATTACCGCCACGGCATTATGTCCGGGTCCCACGCCCGAACCCCAATCTGCCAATCACAGCCATGGCTATTCCATAGCGGTGTCGATTGGCCAAATCGGCTGTTAGCCAAGGCCCCGCAACCGAACCCGATTGGGAACATCGGTTCCGCTCATCTCTAGAGTTTCTTACAACTGCAGATAAAGAGAAGATGGAAGAGATGATAGATGGACATGAGGTTCTAGAGTTCCCTCTGAATAGATGCAGCTGTAGGAGTGACCACCTCCCGCGTCACAGGTAGGTTACGGATATAATAAGCGGGTATCAGATTGTATGTTAGTGACATCACATATCTCGCAGTTACAATATTTTACATAATAGTGTAATATGTCCCTGGATCCCTCATTACATTATAAGACACTCGAGTCTCGCGTCATTTTGTGCCCATGGATTATGGATTGTCAATAAATGAGAGAAATATAGAGACAAACGAGCCGGAGGTAATGATCTGCGCCGGACGATCCGCTGCTCACACTCACACAAATCTGGACGCCACTGGTTTTTGGCTCCAGGACGTAATGGAAACCTGACGGATCCAAGTAATGTCATTGGCTCTTTAAGGACATCAGATATAGCCCTAAAGGAAATCTACCACCAGGATGAAGAATCGTAAACCAAGCACACTTACCCGCTGCTAAGTTGTGTCGTCCCTGGCAGGATCCGCTCTTCTTTTAGCTACCTTGTTTTTATGGAAAAAAAAAACTTTAATAATTATGCAAATGCACTTGAGGGGCTCTGGGCTCAATTAACATCTATGGAGCCCCTCGGGCTCAATTGCATAATTTTTAAAACTTTTTTTGGTAAAGACAAGGACAGAACAACTAAAAACACCTGCATGTAAGTGTGCTTGGTTTACAATCCTTGATCATGGTGGTAGATTTCCTTTAAAGGGGTATTGTCGATCAGAGGTACTTGGACGTGGGGTCCCATTGGTGTCTTTTGGAAAGCCAAAATTGGCGAGCAGAGTTCTGTTTCTGTTATGGAGTTGGATGAAAACCATTTGCTCTCCTTAACATTTGTACCCCCGAGCCCTCTACATGACATAGAGGTAGGTCCCCGAAGTTATTGATATATCCAATGAATAGGTCAGAAATACCTCAGACAGCCCCTTTAAGAGATTTGCTTGTGTGACCAGTTATCAGCCTTATACAAAGATCATGTGACATATTGCCAGTGTTTGATTGGTTCAAATCAATGAGGTGAATGATGTATGCTAAAAGAGAACCTATCAGCTCTCTGACATGTCTGATTTAGTAAATACTTGTATCCCCGCGCCCCCTCCCCAAAACAAACAACAATGGAAAACTTTATCTGTTCTCCTCTTAAATTAATTTAAAATTAAGTTAAATTAATCAAAATTTAGGAACCCCATGGATCAGATGCTCTCAACAGATGATAAACGGACAGGAAGCAGACAGAACTGTACTCTGTGTAGTGGCCATATAGGGTTACTGCAGCTTAAGTCCTAGTCAAATGAATGAGAGTTGATCTGCAGTACCAGGTTTGGCCACTACACAGCGAACGGCACTGCCCACTTCTTGTTCCTTTCTATGAGTATTAACAGCTGATCTGAAGGGGGTGCCTGGTGTTAGACAATCAATTTGATTGCATCAATTATCAATATTTTTTTTAGCCAAGGAAAATCCCTTAAAATTACATTTTTTGGGCAATTACGAGAGAACGAAAGTAAACATTCCCCGTGATTATAATATATTTTTTTTCCCCCTAAAATCAGACACGTCCGGAGAGGTGACAGCTCCTCTCCAACCAGTTAATTCAGACTGAATTTTAGACATAGAAATCTGTAAACAAAGCTTCTTATAAAATATCTCCGAGAGAAAATACTAGAAAATAGAAATCACAAGAAAACTCCCCAAAATGTAGAGCGACGCCATCAGTGTATACATATAAAAAAAAACAAAACACACACTTAAAAAGAAAAATTGCATAATATCGGATGCCGGATGAGCACCTACCTCAGATACCTCTATAGTTAAAAGCCAAAAAAAAAAAAAAAAAAAGCATAAAAATAAAAAATATACAACAGAAAACACGTAATGCTCTCAACCAAAATAATACGACGCACCCTGAAATCATCTGGATATGAGGTAGTGTATGTAGACGCATTTATCTCTTATATACATCCTGGTTCTGGAACATTGAAGATGATTCAATCACAATCCCCCCTCCCCCCTCCATAGATTATGTATCCATCAATATTATTTATAATAATTAGCATCAATTTACTTTTTAGTGAGAAATTCTGCAGGATGAGAAGTGCTGGGGTAATATTAGTAAGAGGATAATAGA
The DNA here is from genome assembly GCF_040894005.1 of Engystomops pustulosus. Classification (NCBI taxonomy): domain Eukaryota; kingdom Metazoa; phylum Chordata; class Amphibia; order Anura; family Leptodactylidae; genus Engystomops; species Engystomops pustulosus. Next base: position 245,217,790 of record NC_092412.1, read on the forward strand.
AGATTTTCACAAATTAGGAAGCAAAAACCAGCGGCAGTGACTGGCGAGATAAATATTGCACGGGTAAGAAAATCGGGGGAAAAAAAATTAAAAAAATAAAAATTTATTTAAAAGATAAAAATGAATGGTATTGGCAAACAAACTCGAAAAAAAAAAAAAAATTTCCAAAAAAAAAAAAAAACTTGAAAAGGATCAAATGTGAACTTTTTGGAACAATAAACTATATAATTTTTCGGAAGTGTATAGAAAAAAATACTATTTTAAATTTTAGAACTATAAAGTATTAAAAAGGATGTATTAACTATTATATATATTTATATTATATAATATATTTATAGTCATCTCCTGCTGCTCTGGCACCGGCTCCACCCTCTGCTCTGGCACTACTTCCTGCTCGGCCAATCAGATGTGCAGATAATCAACTCCAGCCTGGGATTGGCTGGGAGAGAACTTCCTGTTTTTGAAACGGGAACAGGAAGTAGAAACCAGTGGAGATCTTTTATAAAAAAAAAAAAAATAATAATAATATTTAGGGGCAAATTAAACACTAGAAATTTAAGCCTTTAACCCCTTAAGGACGCAGGGTTTTTCGTCCGATTTCTCGCTCTCCAACTTCAAAAATCCATAACGTTTTCATTTTTACGTGTACAGACCTGTGTGAGGGCTTATTTTGTGCGTAACAAATTTTACTTTCCCGTAATGTTATTTATTTTAACATGCCGTGTACTGCGTAGCTGAAAAAAAATTCCAAATGTGGAAAAATTGAAAAAAAACGTCACGTGCGTCACGTTCTTGTGGGCTCAGTTTTTACGACTTTCACTCTTCGCTCCAAATAACATGCCTACTTTATTCTTTGGTTCGGTGCGATCGCGGTGATACCAAATTTATATAGGTTTTATTGTGTTTTAATACATTTTCAAAAATTAAACGAATGTGTACAAAAAAGAAAAAAAATTTTTTGCCATCTTCTGACGCTAATAACTTTTTCATACTTTGGCGCACGGTGATGTGTGAGGGGTCATTTTTTGCGAAATGAGGCGACGTTTTCATTGCTTCCATTTTGAGGTCTGTGCGATATTTTGATCATTTTTTATTTCATTTTTTATGTGATGTAAAAAGGTGTAAAAGTCGCATTTCGGACATTTGGGCGCCATTTCCCGCCTCGGAGGTCACCGCCGGCCGTAACCGTTTTTATATTTTGATAGATCGGGCATTTTGGGACGCGGCGATACCTAATATGTTTGTGATTTTTACTGTTTATTATGTTTTATATCGGTTCTAGGGAAAGGGGGGTGATTTGAACTTTTAATATTTTATTAATTTTTTTTATTTTTTAAACTTTTTTTTTTCTTTTTTTTTTCACTATCTTTTAGACCATCTAGGGTACATTAACCCTAGATGGTCAGATCGCTGCTACCATATACTGCAATACTTCTGTATTGCAATATATGGCATTTTAGCAGCACATTCATTACAATGAGCCACTGGCTCATTGTAACGAATCTGCAGCTGCCAGATAGCCTCGTGTCAAAAGAAGACACGAGGCTACCATGGCAACCGATCGCCGCCCCCCGATGACGTTCGGGGGCGTGGCGATCGAAAAAAAGATGGCGGCGCCCGCGCGCCGCCGTCTTTTAAACGCCGCCGGCGACTTTGCCGGCGGCAACGGGGGGGTTAATAGCCGCGATCGGTGCTAGCACCGACCGCGGTTATTAGCGGTGGGGGTTTTATGCATTTTGCAAAAACCCCCACCTTTGTATGAAGAGGACTCAGCCCGTGAGCCCTCTTCATACATCCCTTATACCTCTGCGCCGTAGAGCTACGGCGCAGAGCGTTAAGGGGTTAAAAAAACTACTGTGACAACAAGCCTTTTGTTGTTAACCTAAAAACAGCGCCTCCTCCTTGTCCACAGGCCGTGTCTGGTATTGCAATTCAGCCTAAATAATTTTCTAATCCTTCACGACCCCTCTAGGATTCGAGATTGTAGGATCTGTATACCTCGCACTGCATCACAGATTTTCATTAAAAATATTTTTTAGATTTTTAGCATTAGAGACTTTTCCAAATTTGAGGTAGTGGATTTTTAATTTTTTTTTGTTTTTTGAAAATTCCGTATGAAGTTTTCATTCTTTTTACAATAAATGTTACAATTCTTCAGGATTTTTTTTTTTCTCTCTGGCAGAAAAAGAAAAAAAAAATCCTTCATGACGGCGGAGGCCACTATTTATAACACAACAATATGCAATTATTATTACATCATTTATGGGAGGTTCATGCCGAAAAGAAATGACATTTTACTGTAAGTGCTGGAATTTAGCATAAAGAAAATTCTTTTCATGCAAATCTTCTATCTACATGTGATAAGAGCAGAGTCTTATACTTTATATTCCTGTTACGGTAGATTCATGCAATTGCATTATTGTGCTTTGCATCATATAGAGAACTTAAAGGGTTTGTCCACTTTCAAATAATTCATATTGTTTATATTGCAAAAAGTTATACAATTTCTCAATATCAATTCCTCATGGTTTTCTAGATCTCTGCTTGCTGTCATTCAACAGGAAGCTCCATTGTTTACTTCCTCTGGATAAGAAAAGCTCCCCGATCATGTGATGTCACACAGGTGCACAGCTCATTATATCCATGGTCCTGCGACGCCTCACAGGTGCACGGCTCGTTATATCCCTGGTCATGTGATGTCACACTGGTGCACGGCTCGTTAGTATCACAGTATAATCAGAGCTCTGTGTGTTTTATAACGAGCTGCGCACCTGTGTGACATCACAGGACCAGGCATATACAGAGCCGTGCATCTGTGTGACATCACATGGCCAGGGTTATATAACGAGCCGTGCATCTGTGTGACATCACATGGCCAGGGATATATAACGAGCCGTGCACCTGTGTGACATCACATGGCCAGGGATATATAACGAGCCGTGCACCTGTGTGACATCACATGACCAGGGATATATAACGAGCCGTGCACCTGTGTGACATCACATGACCAGGGATATATAACGAGCCGTGCACCTGTGTGACATCACATGACCAGGGATATATAACGAGCCGTGCACCTGTGTGACATCACATGACCAGGGATATATAACGAGCCGTGCACCTGTGTGACATCACATGACCAGGAAGCTCATCCACAAAAGTAAACAATGAAGCTTCCTGCTGAATGACAACAAGGAAGATCTAAAAAAACAGTGAGGAACTGATACAGAAAGTATAGCTAAAAATTAGGGTCCAACTCCGGGCCCCCAAACCAATCAGCTGCAGCAGTGGCTGTACCCATTATACCAGCTCCTAGCTGTAATACCAGCCATAGCCACCGGAGGCAAAATTATAAACTTGTAAAAGTATATTTAGGGGAAGTACCACAGTCTTGTCAATCAGTTGATCAATGGGGGCACTGAAGATGGACCGCCATCCATCCGATTTTTGGGGTACTGCAATGATTCAATACAGCCTTGCCTTTATAGGATTTCACAGGAGGCCGGTGCTATTTTTCTTTTCTGTAGGGAAAATCTCTTATGAGAAATGAATAATCTAAAAACTTCTTAGACTAAAAACAAAAGTAAAAAAAAAAAAAAAAAAACAGTTTAGTGTAGTGAGACCGGTTCACCCATTGATGGACTATCCCCCCACTGGTGCTTGGTTTTCTGTGAGCCAATTGTGTCTAACCAATAAATGTGAACAGATCCCAAGGCGTGCGTTTTCGGATTCCCATTTTCAGTCCGTAAAACATGGACAGTAGGTCGCAACGTATTTCCTGGCCTACACGTTGTGAATAGACATGGGCTTCCCGCTTCATAGTCCCCTGTGAGTGAAGGTACAGGTTCCCGATGTGTACGGCCGGTCTTACATGGGAACACGAAAATCAGGATGTTTGGTAATACAACAGGAAGGTTTTTCTTTGAAGGTGGATCTGTAGTGTTCGCCTAACTTAGAATATAGAGGGGCAAACAAAAATTTGGAGTGCTACTAAGGTGGGCGGGGCTTCACCTGGATAATACCACCTACTCTTCTTAATCATAACCATCCTAAAAATAAGAGATCCCCCCTCCATTTATGGATCATTGCAACATCCTTTTTTTTTTTCTACAAAAAGTTTACCAAATATTTTTGGACTTGGTGGAGGAAGAGATTTTTTTTTTTTTTTGCTTTCTTCGAGATGAAAAAAAATAAAAATATTGCTTTGTGTTAAATTCCCCCAGAATTGGAGTGAGCTTTAGTTGTGTTCATCAGTAGTGCATTTAGCGGACACATCAGTGATGGCTGCCGGGGCGCTGGACTGGCCAGGATACGCTGCATCGGAGGATAAGACTGGCGCTACGTGGCCCCTGCCCTCTTTGGACGCCTCGATGTTGTTTAGGAGCCCTCCTGCAAATTCTTGTAATATGGCTTCACACTGAAGGAGCATTTTCCCCCTTTCGGGAGCCAGGAAGGACAAGGGGCACTCCGAGCTGGAGTATTTGGCCAGGACTTGTATCTGCTCGCGGGTCAGAGACGCTTCTCTGCAGACCTGGTGGCACAGTCCGGACAGGTTCTGTTTGGTTTCTCCCAATGTGGATAAGATTTGGTCCCTTTCCTTCAGTAAATGGTGCTTTTCAGTTTGCTGAAAGGAAAAAAAAAAAAAAGAGGATACATAAGACGGGCGATCAACATATTTTGGGGGGGGGGGGGGGGGCGGGGTGGTCTGAAACTCAAGATCTGGTATCAAGCAAGAAGAGACACATTCTTTGTGAGTTCCCATTACAGTGAAGCCGCAGTTACCCGAGCTAACCACCATGCAGACAGTGGTGATATTCTTCCTAGTTACTTTGAAGATTTCGGAGACAGAACTGACTATCTTCTCCACTCTCCCTGTTGGCGCCAGCGTTCCAAATTTACCAGTCATGCCGCATCATCCTGGTGTGTTATCTGGGTTACACACGAACAGCCGTGGCCCGTCACATACTAGATAACACGCACGGACCCAAAGCTTTTCTGAAAACTTTTCTTACAGTATTGTCTCCTATGTTTAAGGGGTGCTCCACTACTGCACAACTATAGCCAGGATTAAGTACTGAATGTCTATCCCCCCCCAAAGACCCCATCAATACTCAATCAACACCCGGCTCCTACAACAATCAGATATTCTCAGCCCTGGACACGGAAGCAGTTCCAACAGATACAGGGACACAGAACAGACGGCTTTTATAGGTCTGATGAGTAGGGGCCGAAGGTTAGTAACCCTCATTCCAATAGTGGTGGCCTATGCAGAGGACAAGACTAAATCCTGGTCAAGCTCAGGTCTGAACAATTACAAAACTCCTGACTCCTCTCTTCCAGAAGCTCATGACCAATGGAGGTGTCTAGTGTTCAAGTTCAGTTCCGTTCACATTTTCTGGATGTTAGTTTGAAGTGAAAAAAACATTTTGAGTAAAAGTTCAGTAGTGTCCTGAAATGAAGAGTCTGGAATCTCTGTGTAGTATGGGATCATCTGTATCTATAGCTGTTCTTCTGGTCTGTGTAGTATGGGATCATCTGTATCTATAGCTGTTCTTCTGGTCTGTGTAGTATGGGATCATCTGTATCTATAGCTGTTCTTATGTCCTGTGTAGTAAGGGATCATCTGTATCTATAGCTGTTCTTCTGGTCAGTGTAGTATGGGATCATCTGTATCTATAGCTGTTCTTCTGGTCTGTGTAGTATGGGATCATCTGTATCTATAGCTGTTCTTCTGGTCTGTGTAGTATGGGATCATCTGTATCTATAGCTGTTCTTCTGGTCTGTGTAGTATGGGATCATCTGTATCTATAGCTGTTCTCCTGTTCTGTGTAGTATGGGATCATCTGTATCTATAGCTCTTCTCCTGTTCTGTGTAGTATGGGATCATCTGTATCTATAGCTGTTCTTCTGGTCTGTGTAGTAAGGGATCATCTGTATCTATAGCTGTTCTTCTGGTCTGTGTAGTATGGGATCATCTGTATCTATAGCTGTTCTTCTGGTCTGTGTAGTATGGGATCATCTGTATCTATAGCTGTTCTTCTGGTCTGTGTAGTAAGGGATCCTCTGTATCTATAGCTGTTCTTCTGGTCTGTGTAGTATGGGATCCTCTGTATCTATAGCTGTTCTTCTGGTCTGTGTAGTATGGGATCATCTGTATCTATAGCTGTTCTTCTGTTCTGTGTAGTATGGGATCATCTGTATCTATAGCTGTTCTTCTGGTCTGTGTAGTATGGGATCATCTGTATCTATAGCTGTTCTTCTGGTCTGTGTAGTATGGGATCATCTGTATCTATAGCTGTTCTTCTGGTCTGTGTAGTATGGGATCATCTGTATCTATAGCTGTTCTTCTGGTCTGTGTAGTATGGGATCATCTGTATCTATAGCTGTTCTTCTGGTCTGTGTAGTATGGGATCATCTGTATCTATAGCTGTTCTTCTGGTCTGTGTAGTAAGGGATCATCTGTATCTATAGCTGTTCTTCTGGTCTGTGTAGTATGGGATCATCTGTATCTATAGCTGTTCTTCTGGTCTGTGTAGTATGGGATCATCTGTATCTATAGCTGTTCTTCTGGTCTGTGTAGTATGGGATCATCTGTATCTATAGCTGTTCTTCTGGTCTGTGTAGTATGGGATCATCTGTATCTATAGCTGTTCTTCTGGCCTGTGTAGTATGGGATCCTCTGTATCTATAGCTGTTCTTCTGGTCTGTGTAGTAAGGGATCCTCTGTATCTATAGCTGTTCTTCTGGTCTGTGTAGTATGGGATCATCTGTATCTATAGCTGTTCTTCTGTTCTGTGTAGTATGGGATCATCTGTATCTATAGCTGTTCTTCTGGTCTGTGTAGTATGGGATCATCTGTATCTATAGCTGTTCTTCTGGTCTGTGTAGTATGGGATCATCTGTATCTATAGCTGTTCTTCTGGTCTGTGTAGTATGGGATCATCTGTATCTATAGCTGTTCTCCTGTTCTGTGTAGTATGGGATCATCTGTATCTATAGCTGTTCTCCTGTTCTGTGTAGTATGGGATCCTCTGTATCTATAGCTGTTCTTCTGGTCTGTGTAGTATGGGATCCTCTGTATCTATAGCTGTTCTTCTGGTCTGTGTAGTATGGGATCATCTGTATCTATAGCTGTTCTTCTGGTCTGTGTAGTATGGGATCATCTGTATCTATAGTTGTTCTTCTGGTCTGTGTAGTAAGGGATCCTCTGTATCTATAGCTGTTCTTCTGGTCTGTGTAGTATGGGATCATCTGTATCTATAGCTGTTCTTCTGTTCTGTGTAGTATGGGATCATCTGTATCTATAGCTGTTCTTCTGGTCTGTGTAGTATGGGATCATCTGTATCTATAGCTGTTCTTCTGGTCTGTGTAGTATGGGATCATCTGTATCTATAGCTGTTCTTCTGGTCTGTGTAGTATGGGATCATCTGTATCTATAGCTGTTCTCCTGTTCTGTGTAGTATGGGATCATCTGTATCTATAGCTGTTCTCCTGTTCTGTGTAGTATGGGATCATCTGTATCTATAGCTGTTCTTCTGGTCTGTGTAGTATGGGATCATCTGTATCTATAGCTGTTCTTCTGGTCTGTGTAGTATGGGATCATCTGTATCTATAGCTGTTCTTCTGGTCTGTGTAGTATGGGATCATCTGTATCTATAGCTGTTCTTCTGGTCTGTGTAGTATGGGATCATCTGTATCTATAGCTGTTCTTCTGGTCTGTGTAGTATGGGATCAACTGTATCTATAGCTGTTCTTCTGGTCTGTGTAGTATGGGATCATCTGTATCTATAGCTGTTCTTCTGGTCTGTGTAGTAAGGGGTCATCTGTATCTATAGCTGTTCTTCTGGTCTGTGTAGTATGGGATCATCTGTATCTATAGCTGTTCTTCTGGTCTGTGTAGTATGGGATCATCTGTATGTATAGCTGTTCTTCTGGTCTGTGTAGTATGGGATCATCTGTATCTATAGCTGTTCTTCTGGTCTGTGTAGTAAGGGGTCATCTGTATCTATAGCTGTTCTTCTGGTCTGTGTAGTATGGGATCATCTGTATCTATAGCTGTTCTTCTGGTCTGTGTAGTATGGGATCATCTGTATGTATAGCTGTTCTTCTGGTCTGTGTAGTATGGGATCCTCTGTACCTATAGCTGTTCTTCTGGTCTGTGTAGTATGGGATCATCTGTATCTATAGCTGTTCTTCTGGTCTGTGTAGTATGGGATCATCTGTATCTATAGCTGTTCTTCTGGTCTGTGTAGTATGGGATCCTCTGTATCTATAGCTGTTCTTCTGGTCTGTGTAGTATGGGATCCTCTGTACCTATAGCTGTTCTTCTGGTCTGTGTAGTATGGGATCATCTGTATCTATAGCTGTTCTTCTGGTCTGTGTAGTATGGGATCATCTGTATCTATAGCTGTTCTTCTGGTCTGTGTAGTATGGGATCCTCTGTATCTATAGCTGTTCTCCTGTTCTGTGTAGTATGGGATCATCTGTATCTATAGCTGTTCTTCTGGTCTGTGTAGTATGGGATCATCTGTATCTATAGCTGTTCTTCTGGTCTGTGTAGTAAGGGGTCATCTGTATCTATAGCTGTTCTTATGTCCTGTGTAGTAAGGGGTCATCTGTATCTATAGCTGTTCTTCTGGTCTGTGTAGTATGGGATCATCTGTATCTATAGCTGTTCTTCTGGTCTGTGTAGTATGGGGTCATCTGTATCTATAGCTGTTCTTCTGCTCTGTGTAGTATGGGATCATCTGTATCTATAGCTGTTCTTCTGGTCTGTGTAGTAAGGGATCATCTGTATCTATAGCTGTTCTTCTGGTCTGTGTAGTATGGGGTCATCTGTATCTATAGCTGTTCTTCTGGTCTGTGTAGTATGGGATCATCTGTATCTATAGCTGTTCTTCTGGTCTGTGTAGTATGGGATCATCTGTATCTATAGCTGTTCTTCTGGTCTGTGTAGTAAGGGATCATCTGTATCTATAGCTGTTCTTCTGTTCTGTGTAGTATGGGATCATCTGTATCTATAGCTGTTCTTCTGGCCTGTGTAGTAAGGGATCCTCTGTATCTATAGCTGTTCTTCTGGCCTGTGTAGTATGGGATCATCTGTATCTATAGCTGTTCTTCTGGTCTGTGTAGTATGGGATCATCTGTATCTATAGCTGTTCTTCTGGCCTGTGTAGTATGGGATCATCTGTATCTATAGCTGTTCTTCTGGTCTGTGTAGTATGGGATCATCTGTATCTATAGCTGTTCTTCTGGTCTGTGTAGTATGGGATCATCTGTATCTATAGCTGTTCTACTGGTCTGTGTAGTAAGGGATCATCTGTATCTATAGCTGTTCTTCTGGTCTGTGTAGTAAGGGATCCTCTGTATCTATAGCTGTTCTTCTGGTCTGTGTAGTATGGGGTCATCTGTATCTATAGCTGTTCTTCTGCTCTGTGTAGTATGGGATCATCTGTATCTATAGCTGTTCTTCTGGTCTGTGTAGTAAGGGATCATCTGTATCTATAGCTGTTCTTCTGGTCTGTGTAGTATGGGGTCATCTGTATCTATAGCTGTTCTTCTGGTCTGTGTAGTATGGGATCATCTGTATCTATAGCTGTTCTTCTGGTCTGTGTAGTATGGGATCATCTGTATCTATAGCTGTTCTTCTGGTCTGTGTAGTAAGGGATCATCTGTATCTATAGCTGTTCTTCTGTTCTGTGTAGTATGGGATCATCTGTATCTATAGCTGTTCTTCTGGCCTGTGTAGTAAGGGATCATCTGTATCTATAGCTGTTCTTCTGGCCTGTGTAGTATGGGATCATCTGTATCTATAGCTGTTCTTCTGGTCTGTGTAGTATGGGATCATCTGTATCTATAGCTGTTCTTCTGGCCTGTGTAGTATGGGATCATCTGTATCTATAGCTGTTCTTCTGGTCTGTGTAGTATGGGATCATCTGTATCTATAGCTGTTCTTCTGGCCTGTGTAGTATGGGATCATCTGTATCTATAGCTGTTCTTCTGGTCTGTGTAGTATGGGATCATCTGTATCTATAGCTGTTCTTCTGGTCTGTGTAGTATGGGATCATCTGTATCTATAGCTGTTCTTCTGGTCTGTGTAGTATGGGATCATCTGTATCTATAGCTGTTCTACTGGTCTGTGTAGTAAGGGATCATCTGTATCTATAGCTGTTCTTCTGGTCTGTGTAGTAAGGGATCCTCTGTATCTATAGCTGTTCTTCTGGTCTGTGTAGTATGGGATCCTCTGTATCTATAGCTGTTCTTCTGGTCTGTGTAGTATGGGATCCTCTGTATCTATAGCTGTTCTTCTGGTCTGTGTAGTATGGGATCATCTGTATCTATAGCTGTTCTTCTGGTCTGTGTAGTATGGGATCATCTGTATGTATAGCTGTTCTTCTGGTCTGTGTAGTATGGGATCCTCTGTATCTATAGCTGTTCTTCTGGTCTGTGTAGTATGGGATCATCTGTATCTATAGCTGTTCTTCTGGTCTGTGTAGTAAGGGGTCATCTGTATCTATAGCTGTTCTTCTGTTCTGTGTAGTATGGGATCATCTGTATCTATAGCTGTTCTTCTGTTCTGTGTAGTATGGGATCCTCTGTATCTATAGCTGTTCTCCTGGTCTGTGTAGTATGGGATCCTCTGTATCTATAGCTGTTCTCCTGTTCTGTGTAGTAAGGGATCAACTGTATCTATAGCTGTTCTTCTGTTCTGTGTAGTATGGGATCATCTGTATCTATAGCTGTTCTTCTGGTCTGTGTAGTATGGGATCATCTGTATCTATAGCTGTTCTTCTGGTCTGTGTAGTAAGGGATCATCTGTATCTATAGCTGTTTTTCTGGTCTGTGTAGTATGGGGTCATCTGTATCTATAGCTGTTCTTCTGGTCTGTGTAGTAAGGGATCATCTGTATCTATAGATGTTCTTCTGGTCTGTGTAGTATGGGATCCTCTGTATCTATAGCTGTTCTTCTGGTCTGTGTAGTATGGGATCATCTGTATCTATAGCTGTTCTCATGTTCTGTGTAGTATGGGATCATCTGTATCTATAGCTGTTCTTATGTTCTGTGTAGTATGGGATCATCTGTATCTATAGCTGTTCTTCTGGTCTGTGTAGTATGGGATCCTCTGTATCTATAGCTGTTCTTCTGGTCTGTGTAGTATGGGATCATCTGTATCTATAGCTGTTCTCCTGTTCTGTGTAGTATGGGATCATCTGTACCTATAGCTGTTCTTATGTTCCGTGTTGTAAGGGATCATCTGTATCTATAGCTGTTCTCCTGTTCTGTGTAGTATGGGATCATCTGTATCTATAGCTGTTCTTATGTTCCGTGTTGTAAGGGATCATCTGTATCTATAGCTGTTCTTATGTCCTGTGTAGTATGGGATCATCTGTTTTTCTTCTCTTCTGCATAGTAGGACATGTGGTCACTTATTTCTATTGCCCACAGAATCATCTCCTACTGCACACACTACATGTGGAGACGGAGATGAATTACACAATTTCATCATTTGGTGGGAAGAAGAAGAAGAAGAATTACCGCCTCTGCTTCTCTTCTAGCCTCACTATTGACATGCACTTGGGAAGATCCGTCTTCTCTCGTAGACAATTCGGTAAAGGGCAATTCCCCATGTGATCCCCGTCTCCCCATTTCAGACAGTGGAGAAGTGGTAAAACATTTGTGGCTCGTCTACGGGAGCCTCCCTGCTCAGCTAAGCTCCTAGAGAAGTGAAAGGAGAGAGCCGTCCATCTTGGCCTACTACACCCACAAGATTGGGGTCAGGGGACACTCCTTCAGACCAACCAGCCATTACAGTAGTACCATGTAGTGTGACATCTTCACCCCTCAGTATGAGATACCCACCCCATACCTGGCGCATGTGCAGTGAGGCCAGCGCACACCCACAAAAGCCTCTCCCGGCTCTTCAAGAGGATAAAGATGTATGATTGGATGTGCAGGAGATGTTGTGAGCTGTACAGATGCCCCTAAGCTCACTGCGCATGCGCCGGACAGTGAAGAGCTGCTCATGAGCTGCTACTACTTTCCACTACCAATAGTAGGTCATTTCACCCATGGAGGACAGACTGGACCCCTGTTATCATTACCAGCTTCCGTATCTCCGTCTCCAGGTTTTGGATGCAGTCCAGTTTTCTTTTCCGGCAGCGTTGAGCAGCGATCCTGTTCTTGCTCCGTCGTCGTATGTCGTGGATACAGTCCAGCTGCTCGGCAGAGAGGTTGTGCATTTTTACCAAGGACTGGAAGTCGTATCGTGAAAGTGAAATGATCTTCTGCGCGTTGAAGGGCAGCTTTTTCTACAACAAGGGGAAAAAAAAATTATCAATAAGTTTCTCAAAGGAGAAGCTGGATATGAGGAAGCGTGCGCTGTGCGGATACGATAAAAGGATTACTGTGATTGCCAATACCATTTCATGCAAATCCCTGCCCGCAGCATCCGGCTCAATGGTACGGGTCACTACAGAGCCCCAAATTATTCTGACTGGTACCTAGTGCTGGCGAAATCCAAGCCAGGATTAATACAGCTGTCCGGGGGGGCTTTCTGCTACATTCAGATGAGACACTAACAAAAACAGCAAAAGCTGCGCATCAGCCCCCAACAAGCTCCCTGAAAGGGACCTGGAGCACCCAACTTTTTCAAGGAGACCTCAATAACTAATGATTATGTGTATTAGGCTAGAAGGTGGGGGCAAAGAAAATACGTCTCAAGAAGACAAAACATGCCTTGGAAGCCCCATACGTGCCCCCTCACTTTCTGAATTGAGGGGAGAGGGCCGTCTGTCATAAAGCAAAATGGAGGGCACAAGGCACGCACCTTACTATAAGACACATTCTAGATTAGTCATCCTAAACACAGAAATATAAACCTTTTACTAATTAAGAATTCCCTATTAATCACACACAGCTCTGCTACATCCATTCACACACAAATACACTGAGCACCGCTATACAGGCGCACACAGGCACATATGCAGCACCGCTATACAGGCGCACACAGGCACATATGCAGCACCGCTACACAGGCGCACACAGGCACATATGCAGCACTGCTACACAGGCACATATGCAGCACCGCTACACAGGCGCACACAGGCACATATGCTGCACCGCTACACAGGCGCACACAGGCACATATGCTGCACCGCTACACAGGCGCACACAGGCACATATGCAGCACCGCTATACAGGCGCACACAGGCACATATGCAGCACCGCTATACAGGCGCACACAGGCACATATGCAGCACCGCTATACAGGCGCACACAGGCACATAAGCAGCACCGCTATACAGGCGCACACAGGCACATAAGCAGCACCGCTATACAGGCGCACACAGGCACATATGCAGCACCGCTATACAGGCGCACACAGGCACATAAGCAGCACCGCTATACAGGCGCACACAGGCACATATGCAGCACCGCTATACAGGCGCACACAGGCACATATGCAGCACCGCTATACAGGCGCACACAGGCACATAAGCAGCACCGCTATACAGGCGCACACAGGCACATATGCAGCACCGCTATACAGGCGCACACAGGCACATAAGCAGCACCGCTACACAGGCGCACACAGGCACATATGCAGCACCGCTATACAGGCGCACACAGGCACATATGCAGCACCGCTATACAGGCGCACACAGGCACATATGCAGCACCGCTATACAGGCGCACACAGGCACATATGCAGCACCGCTACACAGGCGCACACAGGCACATATGCAGCATCGCTACACAGGCGCACACAGGCACATATGCAGCACCGCTATACAGGCGCACACAGGCACATATGCAGCACCGCTACACAGGCGCACACGCAGCATCGCTACACAGGCGCACACAGGCACATATGCAGCACTGCTATACAGGCGCACACAGGCACATATGCAGCACCGCTATACAGGCGCACACAGGCACATATGCAGCACCGCTATACAGGCGCACACAGGCACATATGCAGCACTACTATACAGGCGCACACAGGCACATATGCAGCACCGCTATACAGGCGCACACAGGCACATAAGCAGCACCGCTATACAGGCGCACACAGGCACATATGCAGCACCGCTATACAGGCGCACACAGGCACATATGCAGCACCGCTATACAGGCGCACACAGGCACATATGCAGCACCGCTATACAGGCGCACACACACACGGAGGCACTTTTTAACAAGATTTTTTTCTTATGGTCAGAAAATAAACTAAAGAGAAACTAAAATGGACAAGACCCTACCTCACATTCCAGTTCTCTGGCAGAACAAGAGCCGCCACTGTCCTCCTCGCTGTCCGTTTCCGACTCATCCTCCAGGTTGATAGGACACACATAGGGGCAATTCTCGGGGGTGTTTCCTGTAGCGATGTTCTCGCTGTTCACATCTGGACTGTTGGCGCACGTCTCATTGGAGATGGTGTTGATAAAAGGGCAGGACACCGGATTGAGCGTTGTGAAGGTGCGTTCAGGGGTCTCACTGGAAATGGATATGGCTAGCCACGGACATTCAGACCTTTTGTCCACACTGTCCACTTCCTGAAGTTGTTTCGGAGGAGCCCCCATGTCCATTTCATGTTGACTAGAAAGTTCAGGGGGATAAACATCTGACCAGAAACCTTTGGCGAGATGTTCTGCTACTTCTCTCTCCACATTGCTACGTTCTTGTATCAGCTGTGGTTCCATGGCAGAAGACATATCTGGGTTGGTCATCATGCCTGCCCTTTGCATTTCAGGTGTCTGACTTGGATCAATGCCGCCCTTATCTGGCTGGACTGCCAGGCCGGAGGCATTAGACGTTTCCATGTAGCCGACGTTCCTGTATGGCTGATACGCACATGGAAAAGGCACAGGACTGAAGTCTGGAAGTCCAGGAACTATTGGAAAACATGGAGGGTAGGCGGCAGGGGTCACGACTTTGTCCGTGTTAGATACGAGGGTTGGATAAGTCAGGTCAGGGTCCTGCGGAGGTAGAGCGTTCTGTTCTATGTCACGCCTGGCTTCCTGTAGGTCCTCCACCTGAGATTTTGCCTGACTTGTACCCTCAGACATGTCGCTGCATGGTGCTGGTGATGGACTCTGAGCTTCCTGGTTGCTAGAACACGTACTGACAGATCGGACCCTGCCGCTTCTACACGCTTTCTGGAACTTCCGGTACTTTGGGCAGAGAGAGGAGAAGTTGGAAGCATTCTCTCTGGCAAAGCAGAAGGTTTCACATGGCTGTTTCGGACTTTCTGGGGAAGGGGATAAAGTTTCGATCTGAGGAGGACATTTGAGGTTCTGGGTAAAGTCCTCCCTCCAGATATCCTCCACCTCATGTACAACCACCCTCTTTGTCTCGTCTTGCTGCCGCTGTAGATTCGCCTTCGGGCAGAAAGACTTGCAGCATTTCTTTCTGGGACATTCTGAGGTTTCGGTTTTGTTGTCGGAGAACTTTAACTTGAGGAACTCGTAGCAGGTTTCTTCAATGTCATGGACCTCCAGTAACTTTGCACATTTCTTGATTTCCAACAAGTTGTCTTTGTTGACGAGAAGTTTAGAGGTATATGCAAACTGGAGGAGCGGAACGAAGCCCTTCACTGTAACCTGCGGGAACAATGGGTAGGATGAGAATACTACATAGACTCTAAGTAGCAATTTATGGCTTCCATCTCGATAAATAGGTTGGCTCATGTGGTAAAGCTCTTCCCCATGCGCTGGATGGAGGACAACCTTTTATTTTCTCTTAGGTATCTGTGTGCAGTATAGAAGTATACAGTAGTGGTCCTATGTTGCATCAGCAGATATGTATACAGAAAACTACAATAAAATACATGTATGTAGCAAAAGGTGCGTAAATTACACGGAGGCCTTGCAGCGACTACTGGAGATGGAGATGAAGTTGTGACTATGTAACGACCGGAGTTGTTAAAGCGAAACAAAGAAAATTATGTCCATTCTGTGCGGCTTTACTTCCCATTTTCTATTCTGAAGCTAAATGTCAAAAATCTCTGTGAAGTGGAGCCTCTGAGCCCTGAAGCGAATGTTTTCACATTAAGTAATTAAGCAGTAAATCCAGTGAGATTCCTACAAGTAAATCCTCTGAACACTGCATACTGGACATGTATATAGTGACGAACTTGGCAGCATCAATCGCATGGAGGTGCATGCAGCAAGTAATAAATAGTAGAAACCAGCAGTGAAATGGTTACATGCGGTCTTTAGTCTGTGCTGTGTGAGCACTAATGGTAAATAGATACCTGAGTGAAGTTGCCCCCCACCTTGTTCAAATCAAACAAAATTGGTGTCAAACGTTTGTGCTGGTTTGTGCAGCAGAAATTTTCGTTTGTGCGGCTATCGTTTTTAATAAAAGTTTCCAGAGGTCAACGAGACCCCCCCCCCCCACAATGCCCAAATCAAACAAAAGTGGTGTCAATCAATTGCGCTACGTTTGTGCTGCTTTTGTTTTAAATATTAACACATTTTTAAAGGTCAAAAGGTCAACCAGCCCCCCCCCCCACACATTAACCGAATCAAACAAAACTGGTGTCAAACTTCAGTGAAGCAAAGATTTTCGTTTGTGCTGCTGTCATTTTTAAGGTATGTTTAGGTGTTTACATAGGTTTAGGATGAAATGGTAAAAAAAAAAAACCACCTAATGACACTTCTCTGGTTTGATCACCAGGGAGAGCTAGCAAACACATTGTACTTTGAAAGGAGTGTCCTCTGGAAAAAAAAATTATGAATATATTAAAAATGATAGCAGCACAAACAAAAATGTTTGCTGCACAAATGTAGCACTAACGTTTGACACCAGTCCACCACCGGGCCGGTTGACCTTTTGACCTTTAAAAACTTGTTAATATATTCAAATCAAAAGCGGCACAAACAAAGATTTGAGCAGCACAAACGCAGCACAATTGATTGACAGTTTTGCTTGATTTGGGCAATGTGGGGGGGCTGGTTGACCTCTGGAAACTTTTAATAATATCTTAAAAACGATAACAGCACAAATGAAAATTTCTGTTGCACAAACGTTTGACACCAAAGGTCAGATAGATGCTCTGATGTGCAGAAAGTTTCAGGAGAGAAAAAGGTGGGGGAGTAGCTGCAGGTGTGCAAGACATAGCTTGAGGTGCAGAGACAGAGAAAGTTTCTGCAGAATCACAGGCTAGGAAAGGGGGTCCGATAGTGAAAGGTAGATCTTGGAACTCTGGATTATTCTGTGTAACAGATGTTTGCATCCACAGAGCAGCACAAATTCAGCTACACGCAGAAAGCATCATATAACAATTGGCTCCTCCCTCTAGAGTGAGCAGGGAGCAGCAGTCCCTCCCCCTCTGTAAAACAATACCTTTAAACAACTCTATGGAATCACAGGAGAATTCAGTGCAGCCAGGGTACACAGCTACTGCAGAACCAGGCTAAACTGAGGATGGCAAAGAAACTGCTGCACAGGCAACTAAGAAAATAATGGATTTGTGAAAAATAAAAACATGGCGCTTTTAGCAAGAGCAGTCGTCGGTAAAAATCAGTCATATGTGCTCACCTCTTCCGGCAGTGTAATAATGAGCTCGCCATTGCTGGGTGGCACCACACGTGATAGGAAATACTCGCTGGAAGCGGCGAGCACCGAGCGATGGGCCCGGAACCTCTGGTCTTCCACCACGATGGTGACATCACAGAGCAGACCCTGCTCCCGCTGGCTGTTCAGGCGAAGCAGAAGATTTGCGCTGTGAACGGAAGACTCGTACGCAAAATCAGCGTCCTTCTTCTCGCTACAAGACATCCTGCATGGGGCACTCGGTTAGCATGCTTCCTGGTATCTCCACCACTGCAAGGAAGACAAACACATCGATATTACACATAGACGCTTGATACAACTAAGGACAATGATGGCAACTCCAACTTAGTTCCACTAACATAGAACGCCACTCTATTGGCTTACGGCTACCCGTTTGCTTTGAACTGTCCTATCTGCAATTCAACTCTTCAGGCACAAAGATCTGCAGGACCCAATTCTAATCTTAGAGGGAAGGCGGATCCACCTATCTGTAAAAGGGTTTTCCCACGATAACAACGGGATGGGGCCTAACTTACTGATCAGATCACAAAAACGAGGGGTCCAATAGGGTCCCACCTCCGTCTGACCCCTCGTCAGTCTGTCAGACTAATGGAGCAGACACAGGATCTGTGGGGGTCTCAGCACCGAGACTCCCACTGATCAACAAGTTAGGACCTAGCCACAGGATCGGGCCTAACTTTTGTTTGTGGGAAAACCCCTTTAATAGCAAGACTGGAGCTCAAAGTATTTGGCTCCTTAGTCTCTGTAGTGGCTGGAGGCTATAATTACAACCACATCTCACATTCACCTCCTCGGAATCCATGGATAGGCCAGAAATTTTTGGAGAAACCCCTCAAGAAAGAGCAATTTATTTCTTTTTGGACCCATCCGGGCCATGTTTTACATGTGTACGAGTGAGGTAATACTACATCTCTCCTGTAGTGGCCACTGCAGGGAAAATGTCAGGTCTGTAATAGTTTGACCTGATCGTCTTGATCTTCGCAAAGCAAAGTCACACAGATCAGCTGATGGATAAACAGCATCTGCCTGTAACTAAAAATTCGGATGTGCCCCGTACCCAGACTGTCTAATTGGAGTAGGGGGGACGCAGAATTCTGGACCATGGAAAAGCAGGCACCAGACAACGATGGATTTTAACATGTTCGATCATATTGTTCTTAGACACACAGGATTCCAGAAGGTAGAGTGCACTGGAGGCGGACCCTATCTACATACAGACAGCTTCAAGTGCTTAGGGCCCCTTCTGAATCATTGACTGGTACAAGTTATTTTGTCGTGGTGATAATTTTAACCTTTGCCTGTGTCTTGATTGTCTATGGTCAAACTGGTCCCGCCTCTGTTGCACTTGAAGATCGATTTGCATATCCAAAAAAAGATATTTATTGCATCATTGGTCTGTGGACACAGAGGCTATTACTGGCATTGTGGACACAGTGATCTCTGTCAGGTCCATAGAGATTAAAGGAGCAGAACAGCCATGTGCGGCCGTCTGCTCCATTAGTCTGACAGAGCGACGAGGGGTCCTATGGAGGTACTTGGAACCCCATTGGGCCCCTCGTTTTCATGATCTCATCTCTGAGACCCCCACTGATCAGCAAGTTAGGATCGGGCCTAACTTTTGTTCGTGGGAAAACCCTTTTAAGTCCATGCAAACAATTAAAGGAAATCTACTACCAGGACAAAGGATTGTAAACCAAGCACACGGATATACTGTTGTGTGCCCCCTCTGGCAGGATCCGTTCTTTAAGCTTCCTATTCCTTTGTTTTAAGAAAAAAAGGCATTAAAAGTTATGTAAACGAGGCCGAGAGGCTCCATGCTTCATTATCACCTATGGAACCTTGTGCCCCTCAGGCTCAATTTCACTGCCAGAGGGGGCACACACCAGTATGTAAGTGTGCTTGGTTTACAATCCTTCATCCTTCTTGAAGATAAAAAACGGAAAGCATCAGATCCATCTGGAGGTGGCTTAGCTCCCGGACAAGGGATTGTCCCTAAATCTGCTCCACAAGTCTGGGGCATAAATTAGATTTTTTTAGTCCCTACTCAGGATAGCAAAATAAAATTTTTTTTTAATAAGAAATCAATTTAAGTTCCGCCTCGGAGGGTGGAGCCAGTAAGGGGAAGGAGGTGGGGCCAACATCACAGTTGGAAGCTGCTCGTTTTCGTTTACAGTGATAGGGGGCAACACAGAAAGAAGAGGGGAATTACAGAAAAATAAGTAGGGGGCAACACAATTACAGTTCATTGGAACATAGAGCAATGGGGGGGGGGGATAAAAAGAAGAGATGGGGGGGGGGCAACATAGAAAGACCTAAGGGCATACAGAAATAAGTAGGGGGCCACAAAGGGAAATGGGAACATAGAAGGACGGTGTAAAAACATAAGAAGCGGAAACTTAGATGGATGGGGGCAACATGAAAAAAAAATTAATTTTAATCTTACAAGTGGGTGTCTTTACTTTCACACGCTGAAGGATAGATCCATTAATATGGGGAAATCCCGTGACACGACTATTGGGAAATAATCAGGGATTTTCCACAGAAGAAAACGACATCTGGGCCAAACCACACAAAACGGCAGAACTAGAGGGAATAATAAAAGGGTCGACATTTTTTATTTTCTTCATTTTTCTGCCTAATCTACAACCACAGGAGAAATAAATAACAAAATACAAGCAACGGGATTTCCCACAATGAGAATAATCTCTGTACGTTGCTTTATTACTCAGAGGCGTCTGATCGCTGAAGTTTACAGCAGATGTAAATCCCTCTTCATGGGATCTGCAGAACCGGGGACCCAATGTCTAGCTATGGATGAGGCGCAGAGAAGCAGAGGGTGCACCAGACCGTGTAGCCACACCCACAGTGCACTGTAATTCCCTTTTGCATATTAATAAATATGACAATTTCTCTCCAGTCGGGCCGCAGATTAGGTGTATGACGCAGGACACATCACATGATTTTGTCTCTTATAGTTGAGGTTCTACCTGTGATGTATATTACAGACCTCTCTCATCTTACACAATTGGTGGCCGACTAAATAATTTTTCCCCCCACTGTAACTGTGGTTGTCGTTCCTGAGCGGTTGTGATGGACTGTGGGAACCTTGTACTTGTCTACAAGAGGCTGATAAAGATTAACCCTGTAGTGCTGGCAGCCGGGACACAACAGAAGAGAAAAACACATGTGCATCGGAGGCTACACGTACTGCCCACGGCTACCTGCATGTCACCTACGTGCTGTACAAGTGGAAATTCCCATCCGGGATGACAGGTTTATTTGCTTTAGTCTTTAACCCTTGAGTTTCTTGCATTGCAGTATGTGCAGTGTATACAGTTTTCTCTGGTTTCCATTCATGATGAATACATTCTCTTTTCCATAGGCATAAAAGGTGACACCAGGGTCACAAAGTTTTCTGTGATTTTGAATTAACCCAAAAGGGGCAGATTTTGTGTATAAAAATTAAATAAAAAAAATCTTAATTTCGAAGGTCCCACTAATCGCCCCCTCATTCAGTTCCAGTAGTCTCCCCTTTCTTGGCATTTCCGATCTCATTGGACCAGAAGTGATGACGTCCCACGCGATAGCTCAGCCAATCCCTGATCCCGGCCATCACACACTCATTCAAGTAGACTTGACATCCATTCAGACTTTACCACTGAGGCTGGTGATTAGTAATATGATGGCTGAGTCTATCACTGGTCTTAGCAGTCAAGTGGCATCCATTCATTCAGGTGTTAACAACGACGCTGAGGATAAGAAACCAATCACTAGCCTCAGCAGTAAAGTGCCAACTACTAAGGCCGGTTACACACAAGAGAGTTTGATCTGTCAGACTTGGAGCATTTGCCGATTGGAACACCCGTCCTGAACGCTAAGCAACTGGAACTGAATGAACCTGCTAAAGACATTGCCACTGAGGCCAGTGATTGGGCATGAGAAAATTGAGACAATAACAGGTCTCAGCAGCCACATCTGAGTCAGAAGTATAAGATCATCAAAGTAAATGATTGTCTGTGTCGCCAATTCAGAAGCAACTGCAGCGACCAGTGATTGGTTCAGCGGCTCAATGTCCATAATGTCATCACTTCTGGGAGAGCAGGGATCTTTGATGCTTAAACCGGTCATAAATACCTCACTGACGTACATCCGCTCCCTAGGGACCTACAGGATTGCTACATGTTACACCCGGGGTCTAGCACCTGAGGAACGAGAGCTTCTCGCTGGGGAACGTAACTGGACATGAAGTGAGGTGTAAATATTCACATCCCACTGGCATCTTCCACGTGGCGGCGCACAAAAGGAGGACGGCTTCGCGGCGCACAAAAGGAGGACGGCTTCGCGGCGCACAAAAGGAGGACGGCTTCGCGGCGCACAAAAGGAGGGCGGCTTCGCGGCGCACAAAAGGAGGGCGGCTTCGCGACGCACAAAAGGAGGGCGGCTTCGCGACGCACAAAAGGAGGGCGGCTTCGCGACGCACAAAAGGAGGGCGGCTTCGCGACGCACAAAAGGAGGGCGGCTTCGCGACGCACAAAAGGAGGGCGGCTTCGCGACGCACAAAAGGAGGGCGGCTTCGCGACGCACAAAAGGAGGGCGGCTTCGCGACGCACAAAAGGAGGGCGGCTTCGCGACGCACAAAAGGAGGGCGGCTTCGCGACGCACAAAAGGAGGGCGGCTTCGCGACGCACAAAAGGAGGGCGGCTTCGCGACACACAAAAGGAGGACGGCTTCACGACACACAAAAGGAGGGCGGCTTCACGACACACAAAAGGAGGGCGGCTTCACGACACACAAAAGGAGGGCGGCTTTGCAACGCACAAAAGGAGGATGGCTTTGCGACGCACAAAGGACTGTTCCAAGTACAACTATTTAAAGAATTTCCTGCTAAACATGAGCTACACACGCAGATCTACATATAATATAT
This sequence comes from Engystomops pustulosus, assembly GCF_040894005.1. Lineage (NCBI taxonomy): Eukaryota > Metazoa > Chordata > Amphibia > Anura > Leptodactylidae > Engystomops > Engystomops pustulosus. The sequence goes on from NC_092412.1 coordinate 245,240,295, forward strand.
GGAAAATTACCAACACCGCTGTGTACACAACCACCATCCTGAGCACACACCAAGGCAGCTATACAGCTACAGAAGAGGGCCCCACTGCGTAATTATGAGTGGGCCCCTCCAGAGGTTGCATTAACGCCTCACCACGCGTCATAGTGAGGCGCCATTACCCTCCAAAATAATTGCCATGCGTAAAGATACGCTTGGCAATTATTCCGTGTAGCGTGCAGGCTGAGCGGCCCGGCGCGCACTGCATAGGAGGGGAATGGCAGTAGCGTGATCGCATCGTGTGCGGGACAGCTCAGCAGGATGCAGCGATCTCTGGGATCTGTGAGCGCCGGCCCTAGGGGAGACGTGTGAGCCGCGAAGCCGCTGCTACTCGTCCTGCTCCAATTCTCTCTGCCTGCAGCAGCGGCCAGCAGTTATGTAATCCCGAGTGAATGTGAGCCGCGGCCGGGGTACACTGCCCTCTATGTGTGCTGTGCCAGTGTGTGCTGTGCTGTGCCAGTGTGTGCTGTGCTGTGCCAGTGTGTGCTGTGCTGTGCCAGTGTGTGCTGTGCTGTGCCAGTGTGTGCTGTGCCAGTGTGTGCTGTGCCAGTGTGTGCTGTGCCGTGCGAATGTGTGCTGTGCTGTGCGAATGTGTGGTGTGCTGTGCCAGTGTGTGCTGTGCCAGTGTGTGCTGTGCTGTGCCAGTGTGTGCTGTGCTGTGCCAGTGTGTGCTGTGCTGTGCCAGTGTGTGCTGTGCTGTGCCAGTGTGTGCTGTGCTGTGCCAGTGTGTGCTGTGCCAGTGTGTGCTGTGCCAGTGTGTGCTGTGCCAGTGTGTGCTGTGCCAGTGTGTGCTGTGCTGTGCCAGTGTGTGCTGTGCTGTGCCAGTGTGTGCTGTGCTGTGCCAGTGTGGGCCGTGCCGTGCCAGTGTGGGCCGTGCCGTGCCAGTGTGGGCCGTGCCGTGCCAGTGTGGGCCGTGCCGTGCCAGTGTGGGCCGTGCCGTGCCAGTGTGGGCCGTGCCAGTGTGGGCCGTGCCAGTGTGGGCCGTGCCAGTGTGGGCCGTGCCAGTGCGTGCCGTGCCAGTGTGGGCCGTGCCAGTGCGTGCTGTGCGAGTGTGTGGTGTGCTGTGCCAGTGTGTGCCGTGCCAGTGTGTGCCCTGCCAGTGTGTGCCCTGCCAGTGTGTGCCCTGCCAGTGTGTGCCCTGCCAGTGCGTGCTGTGCGAGTGTGTGCTGTGTACTGTGTGCGCTGAGTGTGTGCAGTGAGCAGACATGATTTTTTTTGTATAAATAGCGTCTATTAACATTATAAACGGCTATGAGATATGTATATGTATTACCGAAATTTTCATACTCCTCATCGGCTAAAAATACTCCTCAAAAATAGTAAGAGGAGTATTATTACCCTTCGGGAAAAATGTTAGTGCGACCTCTGGGCCCCTCCCTGATCTAGGGTAATTTACATCTGCATGTGAAAGTTTAAGCAAGGACACACTTTCCTGCTGAGTGCCTACCTCTTCAGGCTTACAAGTGATGTAACTGTGGACCCTCCGCCGAGGCCAGGCGCCCCTCGCTGTCCGACCCGCCGCCGAGGCCAGGCGCCCCTCGCTGTCCGACCCGCCGCCGAGGCCAGGCGCCCCTCGCTGTCCGACCCGCCGCCGAGGCAAGGAGCCCTTCGCTTGAAAGTGTTATCCTAAACTGCTCGTAAATCCTTAATTCGAAACTGCTCAATTCACAACTGTGGCGCTCTGCCTAAATCAGATGATATCAGCAGCCAGTGCAGGGGTCTCCTCACTATTGGACATAGCAGAATAATTTATAGGTGTTAATGGAGCCTGGAGCCCCTCAGGCTAATTTGCATACAGTCTTGCATCCTGGATATAGATGTCCTGTAATCCAGCCCTGCACTTGAACATGAGACATGAAGATCCTACATGTCTCCCGCATTTTTTCACATGATCCGCAGGGACCTGATGCAATCCTATTCTCCCTTCCTATAAACCCTGAGGTGTAAACGTGTTGGACGAGGTGCTGACTTTCTGGTGACTCCTGGAGGACGGGGTGGGGGGGGGGAGCAATGGACCTACTGACGTTACCTTACAGGTTTACACACACACGGACCTGGAATAACACACTCAACAATGTAACCAAACACAGCAACATGCTGACAGATACGTGGAGAGGCAGCGACCCAAAGCAGAAGGCTGCACATGACGCGGCTCTGTTTACACCGTCAGGCGAGAGCGATATATACTGATTTAAGGGGAACAGAAGACGGGAAGTCCTTGCATCATATTTCAGTATGATGCAAGGACTCCCTTTCTGTACAAATTGGGAACCTTAAGCACTATCTTGCTATTGTGAGCCTTAGCTATGTCACAATGAAAATAGAAAGTAAAATTTTACCCTCTCCTTCACAGAGCGCCCCCTGGCTTCACCGGACAGGTATGACGTCATATCAGGGGGACTGCAAGCAGCAGCTCTCCGGCTATTGAAGAAATATAACTTCCAGAATCCTCAGCATCCGCAACCAGGAACCTGCAGCACTACAACTATTGTAAAACTATACAGATAGACATGTTGGGGGTAGTAGTTTTACAAAAGTTATAGGGTGGCAGATTCCTGACTGTGGATGGAAAGGAGCCTGGGAGTTGTATTTCTTCAATAAATGGAGCAACTTGATGCACTTAAGTTATAGAAGAACTACAACTCCCAGGATTCTTTGCAGCAACTTGCATGTTGTAAAACTACTACTCCAAGCATGTTCAGCTTCTGTGATCTGCGTTTCATAATAGTTGTTCTTGCCTTATTACAAATGGAGGACTAGATAGGACTTTGTTGACCCCTGATCACAGATGCAGGGTATGCTTGGAGTTGTAGTTTTGCAAAAGCTGGAGTGCTGCAGACTGTTGACAGATGTAGAGCATGCTGGGAGTTATAGTTTTGCAGCAAATGGAGTACAAGTTTTTGACATGTGCAAAAGCCTGCTCGGAGTTGTAGTTTTGTCTGACCACTGGTGCAGCGCATGCTGGGAGTTTTAGTTGTGCAGCAGCTGGAGTAACGTAGATTGTTGAGGCCTGATCACAAATGAAGGGCATCCTGGGAGTTGTAGTTCTACAGGATCACACTCACTGCAGATTAATGGGACAACAGCTAGGTGCAGTGGCAGGTGGCTGACCCCTGATAAGTGACACAGGGCATGCTGGGAGTTGTAGTCTCACAACAGCTGAGCGCATTGGCAGGTGGCCGATTCCTGATCACTGCTGCAATGCATGCTGGGAGTTGTAGTTCAAGAAGAGCTTAGAGCAGCACAGGCAGCTGACCCCTTATAAGTGACACTGGTCATGATGGGAGTTGTAGTCTCACAACAGCTGAGCACACTGGCAGGTGGCTGAACCCCGAATCTCTGCTGCAATGCATGCTGGGAGTTGTAGTTACCTGATAAGTGACCAGGACATGCTGGGAGTTGTAGTACTTCAGCAGGTTTATGATATAAACAGTAGGGGGCACAATCACAAAACCATCAGATATGACGTCATTTTGACAAGTCAAGTTAAAAACATAACCCAACAGCCACATCAGTGACAGCAGGGGCGACACGTGACACCCCCTGGGGGCCATACTACAACAGCAGGGGGCGCCTCCCCTCTAAGAGCCCCCCGTGTTTGCCCCTCCCCCATAAGCCCCCGACACACTTACTGCAGCCGGAGACACGGACTCCTCTCAGCCCTGACTCTTCTTCCTTGTTCTCTGCAGCTTCCTGGGCTGCCTGAGAGTCTTGGAATGACGTAACCGAGTGACGTCAGCGGCTACAGGGGCCAGGGAGGGTCAAACTCAGTCAGTTTGCAAACACTGTGCTAAAAGCTGCAGCCTCGTGCGGCTATAGTGTGTGTGCGCGGTGACTCATGTCACTGCGATTACTACAGAGTTTATATAATAAATTTACATATCACTATACAGTTATAATAGTCCAGGGAAGGGATATATCACCACACATCACACTCCACCACGGACACCCCTGAAAAAAATAGGGAAAACATCCTCTTAAAGGGATTGTCTACTGAGACTCTTCTATCTGCCCTGAAATAGGTCATGAAGTGATGCTAGAACTGCCCAAGAAACTGAACAATACCCCAAAATCTATAGATATGAACATAACGCAGCCAAAACCTTTAGGCCGGAGGCACTCGTGGCGTTTTGGGCCGTTTTTAAGCAGTCTGTTAAAAAAAGTATGCATTAAAAAACAGGTTTTACCAATTATCTTAATTAAAACGGGTCAAAAACGCATCCTATAATAATCCAATTCCTCCTGTGGCCTGTAGAAAAAGGGACAAATGTGGTGACGTGCAGTGCGTATTTCGGACGCGGCGATACCTAATGTGTTTATGATTTTTACTGTTTATTTATATTTATATCAGTTTTAGGTAAAGAGTGATTTTAGGTTTTTTATTATAATTTTTTTTTTTTTTTTTATTACCTTTACCATTTTTCAGACTACCTAGGGTACTTTAACCCTAGGTTGTGTGATCGATCCTATCATATACTGCCATACTACAGTATGGCAGTATATGGGGATTTTGCTCCACATTGTAATGAATGGGTTAACACGAGTCAGACTCGAGAGAGAAGTCCCGAGGCTGCCATGGCGACGGATCGCCGCTCCCCGATGACATCACAGGGAGCAACAATCCGCGGCAAGATGGCCGCGCCCATGCTAGCACCGATCTAGGGTGTTACCGGTAAGCCTTTGCTGCAATATAGACTAACCGGCTATAAAGAGGGCTTGGCCCGCGAGCCATCTCCATGCACCGGGACCCGGCTTGCGCCAAACTAGTACGGCGCAAGTCGGGAAGTGGTTAAAGGGGTTGTCTGAAGGTTGAAAAACATGGCTGCTTTCTTCCAAAAACAGCTCCTTTAACCGGTTCGCGCCCGCCCGCAGTGTATTCACGGCGGCGGTCGCGTTCCGATGCATGGAGAGGGCTCGCGGGCCGAGCCCTCTCCATAGCCGGTAAGTCTCTGCTGCATATTGCAGCAAAGGCTTACCGGTAACACCCGGGTGTTTTCTTGCTGATCGCCGTTGGCAAAGCTGCCGGCGGCTTCAAACAGACGGCGGCGCATGGGCGCCGCCATCTTTCCGAGGATCGCCGCTCCCCGTGACGTCATCGGGGAGCGGCGATCCGTCGCCATGGTAGCTTCGGGTCTCACGAAGACCCGAAGCTACTTCGGGTTAACCCATTCATTACAATGTGCTATCAGCACATTGTAATGTATGAGGAGTAAAATCCCCATATACTGCCATACTGTAGTATGGCAGTATATGGTAGGATCGATCAGACAACCTAGGGTTAAAGTACCCTAGGGAGTCTGAAAAATGGTAAAAATAAAAATTAAAAAAAAGTAAAAAAAAAAAAAATATAATAAAAAAACCTAAAAATTCAAATCACCCCCCAGTCACAGTAAAATCACAGTAAAAATCATAAACACATTAGGTATCGCCACGTCCGAAAATGCCTGATCTATCAAAATATGATAACGGTTTTTCACTGCGTTTAACCCCGTAACGGAAAATCGCGTCCAAAGTCAAAACTGGCACTTTTTTGCCATTTAAAAAAAAATTAAAAATTCTATAAAAAGTGATCAAAAGGTTGTACAGTCCTAAAAATAATATCATTGAAAACATCATCAAAAGTCGCAAAAGATGACACCACCCTCAACTCCATACAACGAAGTATGGAAAAGTTATAAGCACAAGAAGACGGCAAAATTAAAAAAAATTTTTGTTCATGAGGTTTTAATTTTTGTAAATGTATGAAAACATTATAAAACCTATACAAATTTGGTATCCCTGTGATCGTACCGACCCAAAGAATAAATTAGATGCGTCATTTGTGGCGCTCAGTGAAAGTTGTAATATCCAAGCCCACAAGAATACGACACAAATGCGTTTTTTCACCATTTTCACTGCATTTGGAATTTTTTTCCCGCTTCCCAGTACATGGCATGGAATATTCAATGCAATCACTATGAAGTGCAATTTGTTACGCAAAAAATGAGCCATCACACAGCTTCTTACGTGTAAAAATAAAAAAGTTATAGATTTTTGAAGGTGGGGAGTGAAAAATGGAAATGAAAAAACGGGAAATGGCCCGGTCCTTAACCGGTTAATGACCATGGGCGCTGTGTGGTATTACAGCTGAGCGCCAGTTCCCATCTGCGTTTTGGCTTCCATTTTGCAGTTTCCTTTTTTTTTTTTTTTTTTTTGAGACGGATTGTAATTTAAACACATGTCTGGATGGATACATTAGTGGTAGAGGTGAGCGGACCCAACATTCAGGGCGCGTTCACATGTTGCGTTTTGGCTTTTAACACAAATGTTAACAATAATGTAATTAGGCAAATCACCTCTCCTCAGCTGTTAAAATGCGTTTTTAACGATCTGAAAACGCACTAACTAAAAACGGCCCAAAAACGGCCTAAAAACGCCACGTGTGTCTTCACCCTCAGGCTGCGGTCACACGTGGCGTTTTGAACCCGATTTTTGGCCGTTTTCAAGCAGTCTGTCAAAAAATGCATTCCTTTTTGACCAGTTTTAATTCATTTTAATTGAATTAATTTAATTTTTCAAAAACGCATGCTTTTTTAACGGACTGCTTAAAAACGGGTTGAAAACGCCATGTGTGACCATCACCCTTAATCTTTGACAAATCCTACGACTGTTCAGGGCCTAAGAATGCAACTTTGCCATATGCCAAAATTGCAACAAAAAAACGTAACTTTACAAATCGTGTGAACGCGCCCTCAGTTTTGCCTATTTAGGATTTGTGTACTACACTGAGGTATACGGCTGAGTTGTGTTTTTTTTCCGCATATTACTCCGTGTGGATCAGATTTCACGGCTGTTGCTACAAAACAGAATTTTGCTCCAAAAAAAAATAAAAAGCAAATCCACAAACTGAAATCAGATGACAATGAAGGTCATTCAGGGAGAGCGGGCGGGATGAGCCGGGATTCCCAGCAGACAGCGCTCGGCACAGCAGTGTCAGGGCTCGGGCTGCTGACTCACTCTGCTGAGAGGGGATGAATCAGCATTTCCTCACCACGGAAGCTCTTGTGTAACTCGGAATATTTCATCACAACACGGAGGACAACAAGCACCAGAAATGCAACTGAAACAGCGCTGCATGAGGAGTTCTGCTTCCCTTTGTTACAGCTACGCGCTATTATATGCAGAAGACAAGTCTTACAGATCTGGAAAGCGCTGCGGAATATGATGGCGCTATATAAAGATGATTATTATTGCCCATATTCTCATGCACAAAGGTGTAAACAGGGAATCCACAAAATAGGCTTGAACCTTGGACAGTGTTCTGCCTAAATATTGACAAACAGAACTAAAATAATACTGCCATATAATGTCAATTATTACCCCTAGAACACATGCAAACTCTGCCTTAACAATACCGCAATTATTATTCACCATGTTCAAATAGAGTGCTAAAATAATACCGCCATACAATGCCAATTATTACCCCTATATCACCGTCAAACTCTGCCTTAATAATACCGCTATTATTATTCACTATGCCCAAATAGAGTGCTAAAATAATACCGCCATACAATGCAGAGTATTACCCCTATATCACAGTCAAACCCTGCATAGATTATACTGCTATAATTGTGCCCAAATAAAACTGGTACAGAGTACTAAAATAATACTGCCATACAGTGCCGGATAATACAATAACATGCAGAGACATTTGAACATACAGTGCTAAAATAATAATATCATGCTTATACCGCCATACGGTGCTCAAGTCACCAATACAGATGAAAGCATAATGAACCACTAAGCATTGTATGAAATTTGCCAAAGGGAGCTAAATTTATCATTTATAATACCACCATGCCGTGCTCAAGTCATAGCACTATAGCGGCATTATGCAACACCAAATAGACCACCATGTATGGTCTTAATTTTGCCCTGCACAGTGCATAATGTATTATTTATAATACTTCATTTAGTGCTAAAATAACAGTGCCATACGCTGCAAAATAATGCTGCCATACAGTACACAGGGCACATGACCTTTGCATATTCATCTTATGCCAAATTGACCATAATACCATCATACAGTGCTAAACTAACAGTGATGTACAATAACACGTAATACCACCAGGCAGTGCATGAAAAATAAGACTATTACCCTGCCCAGTAGATAAATAAAGCTGCTACAGGACTGAAATAATAAAACACTACAATCTATAAACACATATAGATCCCTTATGTAAACATATTCACCTAACATAGAGCTGCTGTATCTAAGCTGCAATTATATAGACATCCACATAACATAGAGCTGCTGTATCTAAGCTGCAATTATATTGACATCTACATAACATAGAGCTGCTGTATCTAAGCTGCAATTATATAAGCAACCACCTTACATAGAGCTGCTTTATCTAAGCTGCTATTATATAGGCATCCAACTTACATAGAGCTGGTGTATCTAAGCTGCTATTATATAGACATCTACATAACATACAGCTATAGTATCTAAGCTGCAATTATAACGACATCTGCCTAACATAGAGCTGCTGTATCTAAGCTGCCATTATATAGGCATCCACCTTACATAGAGCTGCTGTATCTAAGCTGCAATTATAAAGACATCTGCCAAACATAGAGCTGATGTATCTAAGCTGCCTTAGAGTAAGCTAAATTTTTGCCTTCGGCTTCATGAGTCTTTAGTTACAATCCTGTCTCCAGAGGAATGACCCCCTTAAGCCCTTGCCGCAAACCAACATAATAATACATCGACTGAGCCCTCTCTGTACAGAATGGGTGTTTGCCGCATATTGCAGCAAACACCCAGCATTAACAGCCGCAATGGGTGCTAACAGCGATCACGGGTGTTAACTCTTTACATGCCACCAGCAAAGCCATCTTGGCTGTCATCAGCGCTCTCTGTGACATCATCGGGGAGCGACGATCCATCTCCATGACTGCCTGGAGTCTGTACGAGGCTCCTGTGACACATTGTAACAGATCATTGGCAAATCCACCATATACTGCAAGACATCTGTATGGCAGCATGTGGTAGGAATTATCAGACCCCCTCGGGTTAAAGTACCCTAGGGGGTGAAAAAAATTGTAAAAAAGAAAAAAATATATTAAAAAACTATATGTTCAAATTGACCTCGTTTCCCTAGAACTGATATAAAATAAACACAAAAAATCCTAAAACATGTGAGGTATTGCTGTGTCCCAAAAGTCGAAATATTGAAATATAAATTCATTTATGCCAAGTGGTGAAGACCGCAATGGAAAATAGCGGCCACGTGTCTGAAATGCCATTTTGCGACTCAAAAATTTTTTAAATCAAAAGTAATCGAAAGGTCGTAAAGTCCCGCAAATGTTATCAATGTAAACGTCATCACGCCCGGCAAAAGTGGACGCCTTACACAGCTCCATGCGCCAAAGTAGGAAAAAGTTGTTGGCCTCGGAGTACGGCAAAATGAAGAAATGTTTTTTTCATACAAAAGGTTTTAAATTTTTTAAAACCTACATACATTATATACATTTTGGCATCCCCGTATTTGCACCGACCCAATGAATAAAGGAGACGTGTCATTTGGAGCGCACAGTGAAAACCCTAAAAACAGGGCCCACCAGAAAATGGCGCAAAAGTGGGGTTTTTTTGTCAAATTCACTGTATTTGGAATTATTTTTTTCCCACTTTTTCCTGCTTCCCAGTACATGGCATGAAAAATAGGAAGCACAATTTGAGACATAGAAAGCTCTGTACACGGGAAAATATATGTTAAGTTATGAGTATGTAAAGAAGGGGAGCAAAAACCGGAAACGTAAAAACGTAAAAGGTCATGTATACATCATTAAAAGCGCAGTCTAGCCCCCAAAATATTCAGCACAGTGCCCCCCTAAAACATGGCATCCGGATTTCTAGTTCTCCGGCGTCCTGATGACTCCCCCATGCAGAGTCATCACGTCACACACCATAAAACATCTGCCATCCGTCAGCAGCCCCTTTAATTCCAGGACATTTTGCATCACATTACAGATTCCTGGGGATAAATATTTGTGCATTTCCCTGATGGTTTCCACACTTGTATCTCTCCGACTATCCAGCAAAATAATCCTAATTCTCAATATTCCATATTAGTCATTCATAACAGGTGGGGAGCAACAGGTTGGACTTCCGGATCTCGTACAGTCCTACGATGTCCTTATGTTCCCTGGTGGTCCTACCTCTGGGGTCCTCTTCCAACCTGGGTACAAGGGGGCTACAGCTGGGGCTTTTATTTTTTTTACTTTTCTTTCCATTGGCATCACTAAAGTGAATGCAGATGGGTGCAATTCCCTGTATAGACAGGTAGGAGAGGGGGCGCTGTCTGGGATATAAACTAATTCTCAGGATTGATAGTATGAGGTAAGTGCACATCACTGTACGAGCACCCAGTATGTAGAGCATTGCCTTTTCACATGTGCTACAGGCGACTCAAGTGATGAGACCCCCAGGAACTTTTACTACTTCAAGATACAGACAAGAACTCAGCTTTATGCAAGGTGAATGGCTAGATAATGGCAGCTTAGATACAGCAGCTCAGCTCTATGTAGGGAGGTGTCTAAATAGTGTTAGCTTAGATACAGCTCTATGTAAGTTTGAAGCCTGTGCAATGGCAGATTAGATACAGCAGCTCATCTCTATGTAAAGTGGATGTCAATATAATGGCAGCCTAGATACAGCACTATTTAAGGTTGAAGCCTATGCAATGGCAGCTTAGATACAGCAGCTCAGCTCTATGTAAGGTGAATGGCTATATAATGAAAGCTTATATACAGGAGCTGAGCTCTATGTAAGAAGGATGTCTATATAATGGTAATGGCAGCTTAGATACAGCTCTATGTAAGGTGGATGCCAATATAATGGCAGCTTAGATACAGCTCTATGTAAGGTGGATGCCAATATAATGGCAGCTTAGATACAGCAGCTCAGCTCTATGTAAGATGGATTTCTATATAACGTCAGCTTAGATACAGCTCTATGTAAAGTATAGGCCTATATAATGGGAGCTTAGATACAGCAGTTCAGCTCTGTGTAAGGTGCATGTCTACATAATGTCAGCTTAGATACAGCTCTATGTAAGGTAGAAGTCTATGGAATGGGAGTTTAGATACAGCAGTTCCGCTTTATGTAAGGTAGTCTAAATAATGGCAGCTTAGATACTGCTCATGTCATGGTTGCAAGGAAGGATCCGGGATACCCCTTTCCACCCCCCTCATTGCCCCCATATGACACCAGTCTCACCTTTGGAGTTACTCCGTCTTCCCTGTCCAGCAGTTTAGTTTCCGCACAGTTTCTCTTCTGGGATCGTCACATATGGTGCGAGGAGGAGAAACAAACTTCTGGGGAAATGTTGAAGGAGCGATAACCACAATGAAAAAGTTGTAAGCTCCGGCCTCTGCTAATCTGCTGCAGCCGGCCGTGTGGAAGTCAGCTGATGAGGGAAAACGCCTCTGTAGTGATGCACCATACCAGGAATTCACCCAAATCTTCTTCTGGGGAAATCGTCTATGGACTGTTACAAAATATACCTACCTCCCGCACATGGTGCTCCCCCTAGAAACCAAGAAATATCTACAGGACACCGAAAAAATTCTTATAATCCGGCTGCTAATAATCAAGGAAGAGTCTAATCTCATAATCTCAGGCTTTTATGGTGGTCCAGGGCTTGGCTTGGTGGGGAGGGGGCATAAATAAGTTGTCATTTCATTCTGCGGACCGATACAATTTACATAGATACCAAACTGTTCTATTTGTTTTTATGGTTTTGTATATTATAAATATTTATTTTATGAGAGCCAGGCCTTTTTCATTTAGCTATAGCAGTGTAATGTGAGGGCTTGGTTTTAGTAGGACAAAGTCTACTTTTTATTGTTATTTTTTGATCATTTTTATTAATGTTTTTGCAGAGGTGACATCTATTTTTTTTATTGCATTCATGAATAGAATCCTTCATGTGATATTGTTGCCAAATATGTATATTTTCCGGGACATGTTATTTTTTATAATTTTATTTCACACGTTTTCCTTTGGAAGGATTTGGGGTTTATATTTGACACTTTTTTAAACAATTTTTTTTCCCAACTTTTTTTCATTGGTTGCTGCTGATGTTCACTCCTCCTCCCACTTTCAGGAGGGAGGAGGATAACAGGAGGATGTATCCCACCGTATGAGCACACAGTGGGATATGTCTTAACCTTTCATTGTAACGGAAGATTGGGAATCCACCCCAAATATCCTTACAATGTAGGGGTAGAGACTAAGGCATCTGCACCCAACAACATAATTTTTAGGGTGCTGATACAAGGAGGGCATGTCAAACCAGCCTGTTCACTACTGACAGCATCGTTCAACGGGTTAAAGGAAATCTGCCAGCAGGATCCAGGTATCTAAACTAAAAACACATATGTGCCGGTGTGTGCCCCACTTGGTCTGGATCAGCTCTTCTTTTACTTTGTTATCCCCATGTTTTGAAGTCACCAAAGCCCCTCCGAGGCAGTGTATGGTGGGATCAATCAGACAACCTAGGGTTAAAGTACCATAGGGGGTCTGAAAAATAGTTAATTTTTTTTTAAATAAGTCAAAAAAAAAAAAAAAATTTTAATTAGTCCCCTTTCCCTAGAACTGATATCCATCAAAATATAATAATAGTTATTTCGGGTGTTTAACCCTGTAACGTAAAATCACAAAAAAATACACCTCCCCACAGCTCCGTACTGGGAAGTATGAAAAATTTGTTAGCACCAGAAGAGGGCAAAATGAAGAATTTTTTTTTTTTGTACAGGAGGTTTTAATTTTTGTAAATTTTTATAAAACCTATACAAATCTGGTATCCCCGTGATCACCCCAACCGAAAGAATAAAGTAGACATGTCATTTGGGGTGCTCAGTGATAGTTGTAAAATTCAAGCCCACAAGAAAATGGTGCAAATACATTTTTCACCAATTTCACTGCATTTGTAATTTTTTCCAACTTCCCAGTACACAACATGGAATATTAAATACTGTGACTATGAAGTGCAAATTGTTATGCAAAAAATTAGGAGTACCTTAACCTTGATCCAGTGGTCAGAAGGCTGGCAGTAGGAGCCAGGTTGGCTCTGCTGTGTGGGCAGCAATCTGGAATGAAAAAATCTCAAGGAAACAATGAAAAAAACTGACTGATTGACCCAGCACCTTGGAATGAGCTCCTATTTATAGATTCTTGCAGAGCTCATTCCCAAGCATGCTGAGCTACCAACCAATCACCTCTTACGATTGTCTCCTTGGTAGTGTAATGCGGTGGATATGTAAAAATATTATATCTATAATTGGCTTTTCTGTGCCTATTTGTGGTTGGGTTACGGTACTTTTATGTTTCGCCTCAGTAATCCTCTCTATTGTTTGTGTTGTGTCTGATTCTGTTTTAGAGATCTCCTTTAATTTCCCATTTTACTGTATCACTTCCTGCAGTAGTTTTCATCTTGCACTGTGGAAGGATCTTTTACTAATATCAATGCGAAGCCGCAGAGTTTCTGGTCATGAGATTTAGTTTCCACTTTTTCGATTCAACAGAGACACTAAAGTGAGAGTATAGACATAGGGCAATGCTTCTCGGAAAGTTTAAAGGGGTTGTCTACAGATTGGGGGGGGGGGACTGCTTGAAAAAATAAACATGTACTTACCTCCTTGGTCCCACCGTGGTCTCTCTGTGTCATGCCCATGCTTGTCTACAGGGGCACCGACAGCCTCCCTATAGCTATATACAGTCCTCCCTTTAATAACTAAACAGCCTCCCTTTAACTACATACAGCCTCCCTATAACTATATAAAGCCCCCTATAATTATATACAGCCCCCTATAACCATAGACAGCCCCCTATAACTATATATCACTATAATAACTATATACAGCCTCCCTATAACTACATACAGTCCCCTATAACTATATACAGCCTCCCTATAACTATATACAGCCTCCCTATAACTATATACAGCCCCCTACAACTATATAAAGCTTTATAATAACTATATACAGCCCTCCTATAATAACTATATACAGCCTCCCTATAACTATATACAGACACCTATGACTATGGTGGGTCATGCAACCACCTGAATCACCCACATTTGGTTGGGGCACCTTTAAGGGCAAAGTGGTGGAGCCCCGGGAGCCCCTATAATCCGGCCCTGCACACAGACAATTTATGGAAAAGGGTGACCAACCCCTTTGGACCTGATGCCAGTATCAGCTGTTTTAACCCCTTTCCCACTATACCCTTTTGTTTTTCAATTAGTTTTTGTTGCTCACTTGCATTCCAAAAGCCAAAACGTTTAATATTATACCGTGTACTGGAAAGCTGGAAAAAGTCGGGGAAATTGTAAAAACACAGTTTTCATGTGGGCTGTTTTTAAGGCTTATACTGTGGGTCCCAAATGACACCTTTGGTTTTTGTGTTTTAATTAATTTTAAAAATAAATTTGTACAAAAGTCTTGCTTATACCCATATTTTGCTGCCCTTAAATATTTAATACTTTGGTGTACAGAGCTGTGTATGGTGTCTTTATATATATATATATATATATATATATATATATATATATATATATATATATATATATATATATATATATATATATATATATATATATATATATATATATATATATATATATTTAAACCTTTTTATTTACTAAATTTTCAGGCCCCCTAGGCTACTTAAACCTTAGGGGTCTGATTGCTCATATAATATGCTGCAATGCTACTCTATGGCAGTATATTGTAAATTTGCTACAATTTATTCTGAATTAGACCCTGCCTGCTGTCTAAAGCTCTAAGTTTTAAAAATTAAGAAACAAATTAGAGACATACGGAACACAACTAAATAGTATCTGGCGCTAAATACAAAAATACCATCCTAATCACATCCTAACGCCCAGAAAATTTCTAAAAGGACTCATCCGAAACACTCTAAAATTCCACCCAGCACTTAACACTCAAAGACGCCTTCATGCAATTTTGCATGAAATAATAATGTTAAATTAAAAATGTATAAAATACATGTTTATGGCTAACACTCTGATGGATATAAAGTCTGTTAAAAATAACATATCCAATTCCCCATATATTTTCCAAAATGAGCCAACTAGAGCCCCGTAAAAATTCACCCAGCACTCAACACTCAAAGACGCCTTCATGCAATTTTGCATGAAATAATAATGTTTAATTAAAAATGCATAAAACGCACATTTATGGCTAAAACACCTTTTGAAACTAAAATCTACGATACAGAGAAGAAAAACACAATTTTATGTAAGGGTGTAACTGTTCCAATGGGGTTTCATCATCTCCTCTGGGTATTATATAGAGTTTCTGCACCCAGCTGCACATTCGTGGCATCTATAAATAAGAATTCCTGAAATATCTGTCAGATTGCTGAGATTACATTTGCATGTGGTCGTGGCCAATTCCAGATAAACACCACTAAATAAATAGTAAATAATGTAACACCGCTCTGCCCTTACACCCTACAAATAGCAGACGATCCGGCCCTGTCAGCTGTCCCTCCGCGACTAAAATGGTGAGTGCATCCTGATGGAGGACAGAAGTGATGGATTATATGTCTAGAGTATCTCTATAAACAGATAGAAGCAAAGTATCTAACAATCATCTACAGCTAATAACTGCTAATACTCCAAGGTCATGGATGGAGCCATCTTGGTCATTCATTATTGGGAGCTCCCCTTGATCTCGCGCTTTGTTGATGTCATTGATTGTCTTTTGCTGGTCTATGTGTCTATGTGTCATAGTTGGTTCCTGTTTTCATTTTTCACTTTGTTTCTGATGAAATCGAAATTGTTAGAAAAGTAATTTCCGGTTTCCATAAATACAGGCACATGACTACTGGTTTCATATTGTAAGAACTAGAATTTGGGTTGCTACAAGACAATACGGTTTGACAAGACAGGATAGGTTGCCTGATTCTTTGTATTGAAATTTTAAAATATCTGAACCTTGTTCAGACCTTGGCTAATTTATGACTACTCTCAGGGCCGACTCCAGCACCGGGCGTACCTGGGTAAGTGCAGGGGCCCAGAGCTGCTGGGGGCCCATATAAGGGACCAAAGGGACCCACTGAGGCTCTGTCACCCAGTGGCCTACTGATACCTGAAGCTGAACCTTAACTACACTTTTACCTGACCCCAGGTGCCTTATGCCTATTGTCCACTTAGGCCACTGTTCACAGACATCAGAACCATTTCGAGTTGACATTGTGATGTCCGTTCAGATTAGAGGGTGAAAACCATAGAGGTAATTTAGAGAACGCTCTTAGGAGTAGCCAAAGTTTAAACCAATTGGTTGTCACAGTGGGTCCACAACCCCTTGCCTATAACAGATATCAATACAGCTAAAAAGTGAGTTGAAAATGTGTCTATACAGAATGATAATGAGGAAGATTTATCATATGCCAACACACAAAGCCCCTATGAAACCCCGCCCCTCCAGCACTACCAGATGTATCTGGCGAGGCGGCTGCGCTGCCGTAAATTCTATTTTTAAGATTGTGCTATAACCGGCGATCATTCCAGTTTGAATGGTCTCTAGCTGTAGCGAATGTGCAGGAGCGGGGTATTCATCCCTCCCCCTCCAGTGGCCAAGCCCTCTGCCACGCCCCTCCACGCCCACTTGGTGTGAAGGTGGCGTAAAGGGTAAAATATTTGCAACGCCTGGCGGTTCGCTAGACATTGCAATTATTTCAGGGCTTCTATGTCAGAAACCATGTGAGCAAGTCCTGATAATTGTCCGCAGTGTATGGATAATGAATTGAAAACTGATGGCAATTGATATCAGCATCTAATGTCTTATGTCAGTATTCAACGGACCTTTGTGTAGAGCAGGTGGCGAGCCAACCAGGTGGTAAACCCAAAACGCTTAGGTTCTGCTGATAGTTACAATATCTTTTGTGCTTCACAAGTTATCAACACGGAAAGTTGCAACAACAACCTGGAACGTGCCCTGTGATGCACAGCTATGTGATGTATTGTCCATGGTGCTGAACTCAGAGCTGAAGCTACAGGTAAATTTATGGAGAATCTTTGTGTTGATAACTTTTGATTCCCAAGAAATATTACAGATCTGATTGCAGCAATCGATTTCTGATACAATTCTGGTCTTCTTTGATATATTACACGACCTCCTTCCCATTGGAAAAAGTTGACCTTGGCCCAATATGGCGGCTTTCACAATGGAAGTCGTGTTCTGCATGTAGTCTATTCTTGTTGGCTATCAGATGTGTTATTTACCCTTTCATTTCTGGAATAAAAGGGTCTTGGGACTTTTCACTCACAAAGACCTCTGTGATATCCTCACTATAATCGTGACATCTGATATCGCTATGATGGGGTAGCACGGTGGCTCAGTGGGTAGCACTTCTGCCTTGCAGCGCTGGAGTCCTAGGTTCTAATCCCACCCAGGTCAACATCTGCAAAGAGTTTGTATGTTCTCTCCGTGTTTGTGTGGGTTTCCTCCGGGTCCTCCAGTTTCCTCCCACACTCCAAAACATACTGGTAGGTTGTTTAGATTGTGAGCCCCATGGGGCAGGGACCAATTTGGCAAACTCTGTGCAGCGCTGCGTAATCTGTAGGCGCTATATAAATAAAGAATTATTATTATTTATGATTGTGCAATCCCCTATCACAAAATTGCTTGTCTGTTACTATGGCGATCCACTATACTTCTTATTGCTAAATAATTCTGAATAGATATAAGATTACTGCAAGACACAGATGTTCTTTGAAGTGGAAAAAAAAAGCATTGCAACACAATGACTGTAAATCCTCAATGTCATCATCATTGGGAAGGATCAGGAAATCTCGGAAGTCGTGCAATGTGCTGACTCAACGTTTTCTACTTTCAGCTTCTTTTAATCAAAGTGATTGTTCTTTGTCACTTTACTGATATTGTTGCTTGTTTCCTGAGACAAAATTCTAACAATTATCATCATAAAAGTTCAACAAGTCGGAAAGTCTATTTTTTTTTTAATTTTACAGTTTTTTAAGATCTCTGCTTGCTGACAGTAGATATTGGTGATCAGTCCGGTCAGGTGAGAGTGTTGTGGCTATGCTCTATGGCTTGTACAGAGGTCACAAAGGAAGAAGTTATGGATCACAGAAAAGTTAGTTGTCAATTGATTCATAGATTTCTAGTGGGAATAACGGAGAACCAGCACAATTCAAGGTTTTTAGCAAATATCCTACAGTTCCACTTCCTGAAATGTACTGAGGGAATGGCCTGGATAGACGGGGAGGACAGTGCATCCTAATCCCCCTTACAAGTTGTCCTTACCTAATTGCTCAGCCTATCCTAAGCAGTAGGTGACAACTGGTCGACGGTCCCTTAAATAACTTTTTTATCATTACCTTGCAAGAACTACAATTTCTTTATTTAACCATCAGCATAGCCATATAGGGGCTTGTTTTTTGAAAAACAAGTATTTTTTAATGTTGTAGACAGCCGACTACCATCATAAAGAAATATCCCTATCACATGACCACATGGTTCAGCAAACAGGATAATATTCAAACTTTGGGGTCCTGGCAACCATGTTATATTTTGCTAACCATGTAGACTATATAAGTAAGTTTCTTTATTTTACATTTGCCTACAACAGGGCATGCTTTTTCATTTTGGAAAAATACTTTAAAGGAAATCTACCATTTGTTTACATGCATTGTGAACCAAACATGTCTTGAGAATGCTATAGTGACACTGATGCAGAAACATATCTTGTTTCATCCCTAATCCGAGTGGTTTTGCTCAAAAAACTATTATGAAATTCAGGACCTTGGGAAAGCTGGGTTGCATGAAGGCTGCAGTTCATAAACAAATTACACAGAGCTTCCTGAACTGTCCAGACAGGACTAATCAACCTGAGCCGAATGACTCATACACAGCAGCTGGGGGATGGTGCAGCGATTGATTACTTCTGCCTGTCAGGCACATCACAGTGATTACATCATTCTCTGGTGCATAGTTAGGGTGAGGAGAAGTGCTGGGGCAGCCACAGGAGCAACAGAGCCTCATTATCATAATTTTATAATAGTTTTTTCAGCAAAACCACTCAATTCAGGGATTGAACAAGATATGTTTCTGCATCAGTGTAGCTACAGCATTCTCATAGTATGTTTGGTTCATAATGCATAAAAAGATATGGTAGATTTCCTTTAAAGGGAAGCTGTCCAGAATTTTGATCAATAGAGAATCTGTCAGCAGCTGTGACCTGCACTGGAGATCTGTGTAGCCATACCTCTGTGTATGTTGTTAGTAGTAACAGGACTGTGAAAAGTGAAGTTATAACCCAACTGTGCAGCTCCTGCAAGGGCTATGGGTGGGTCTTTCAGCCTAAAGAGCTTTCTGCTCTTTGCACTATGCCTTCCTCAGCCACTCCCCTCTGCTAGTAGGAGTAGGAGCTATATCAAGTTTTGATTGGATACTTACTGCAATCACTCAGAGTAGAAAGGAGGAGCTGTGGTACAGTTCATCACAAACAGCAGAAATCTCTTCAGGCTGAAAGACCTGCTCAGAGCACTTACAGGAGCTGCAAACTTGGGTTAACAAATTGCTTTTTACAGTCCTGCTGCTAATTATTATACACACAAATGGTTACACAATGGCCACAATTTCAGGATAAATCTATGTCAGGGTGCCCTGGAGCAATACAGAGGCTCACTAGAGGGTAATAAAATTGTACCGCCGTGCCATTACAGCTGTATGCAAAGTAGCACAGTCAAGCAGTCCTGTACATGAGCTTAAAGTATATTTTTGTTATAGACACTGAATTTGTCTGTCGCTCAGAATCAAAAATAAGCATTTATGAAGAAACCGCAATGACGGCATTATTTCCTGTAATGGATTGCTTCATCTTTCCTGCATAAGGAGAATGATTTATATTGTGATATGAATACATTTGGGAACAAGATCATTGCCCGCGTCTTTAAAGACGGGTCAAGTTGGGTTGGTTCTGGCAGGGCCGGCGCTATGGGTAGGCAAAGTGGGCAATTGCCCAGGGGAGAATCTCTTCTTTCAAAGGATTCTTGAATTGTGTTTCTAGGTGCCATGGATCCAGAGATATTCAGTTGTAAACTCACTCCCGACGGTAGTTTAACAGTTAATGGGGGTCATTTACTAAGGGCCCGATTCGCGTTTTCCCGACGTGTTACCCGAATATTTCCGATTTGCGCCGATTGTACCTGAATTGCCCCGGGATTTTGCCGCACGCGATCGGATTGTGGCGCATCGGCGCCGGCGTGCGCGCGACGGAAATCGGGGGGTGTGGCCGAACGAAAACACGACGGATTCGGAAAAACCGCTGCATTTTAAAAAAAAAGTGTAGCGAAAATTGCGCTTACCTTCATCCAGGATATGCCGGTGAATTTCAGGGCATTTCGGCGCGCCTCCGGGAACTTCAGCGCAACAGCGCCACCTGGTGGACGTCGGAGGAACTGCCTTCATAAATCCCGGCCAGACCCGAATCCACCGCAGAGAACGCACCGCTGGATCGCGAATGGACCGGGTAAGTAAATCTGCCCCATAATCTCTGTTTTTAGTGATATTATGTGGATTTATTTATGTGAACATATTAATATGAGGCATTTGTGAACTCTACACATGTCCATCTATTACATTTAGGAGATGTGAAGGTAAATATTTTCTGTTTGGAGCACATTTTTGCCATCAAAGTCAAAGTTTAAGTATTTTTTTAATAAAATGTTTTAGTTTGAATCAAAATTGCATGAAAGCGCCGCTGTCTATAAACTCTTATGCAATTTTGAAAATGGGGCACGTGTCTGCTTTCAGAAACTATGTGGTTTGTTGGGTTTACTTTAATTCTTTTTGCTGTAATTTCAATTTTATTTTTAAAGGTCAAAATTGTAAAAATTGCTCCGGCCAATAACGCGACAAAATATCCAGAAATGCCGGGCGGTGAAAGGGTTAATACCCCTTGGTTGAATTCCCGAGTGAAGACGCTTATCATCTATCTCCTGTCTATATATCTGTCTCTCTAGTTATCTATCTCCTATAATCTGACCATTTATACATCTTGCTTTTTCTCTATCAATCAATCTTCTATTTCTCTTCTACTGTATTTATCTCTCATATCCATCTACTGTATATATAATCTCCTGTATATATCATTTCCTGTATATATAATCTACTGTATATATAATATACTGTATATATCATCTACTTGATAGTTCTGCATCTAGAAATCTCTATCTTTCATATTTATCTTGTATCGTAATGATTATAAATAATAATTCCTTTATATAGCGCACACAGATTACGCAGCGCCTCACTGTGTTGTCTATTCAACCTACCAGTAATTTTTTGGGGTGTGGGAGGAAACTGGAGGACCCGGAGGAAACCCACCCAAACACAGAGAGAACATACAAACTCTTTGCAGATGTTGACCAGAGCTGCACGGCTATAGTGCTAACCACTGAGCCACAGTGCTGCCCATCAATCTCCCTATTATCTATCTCCTTTAAAATTCTCCCATATTACAGATTGTTTTACCATAGTAAAGGGAGCGTCTTACTGACTGTGACTAGTCATAAAATAGTTTTATTTTGGGGCTCCACTTTTCGTTTTGCCCAGGGCCCCACTTTGTCTAGAACCGGCCCTGGGTTCTGGACATGGGGCCTTAAAGGAAATCTACCATCAGGATGAAGGATTGTAAACCAAGCGCACTGACCTACTGGTGTGTGCCCCCTCTGGCAGGATCTGCTCTTATTTTAGCTTCTTATGCTCTGGTTTTTTACAAAAAAAGGCTTTTAAAATTATGCAAATGAGTCTGAGGGGCTCCAGGCTCCATAGGCTCATTTGTATAATTTTTAAATCCCTTTTTTCTTAAAAAAAAAAAAAAAAAGGCATAAGAAGCTAAAAGAACAACAAATCCTGCCAGAGGGGGCGCACACCAGCATGTCAGTGTGCTTGGTTTACAATCCTTCATCCTGATGGTAGATTTCCTTTAAGGTAAACCCCACCACCCACCAAACTTTTCCTAACCATGTAGTCCAGTGTGTGCATGAAGAGTAAGGCCCGTTCCACACTTGCGAGTGTGATGCAATGAACTCGCATCACACTCGCAACGCGTGCTGCTGGGAACGCACGGCCCGAACGCTGCACACCGGGAGTGAACTCAGCACTCCCGGTGTGCAGCGTTCGGGCCGTGCGTTACCGGCAGCATGCGTTGCGAGTGTGATGTAAGAACGGGCCTAACACTGTATCTGACCATTATATAACTTGTAACTTTCCAAGGACGTAACGACAGTGGTAGCAGCCATAGCACCCGCAATGGGGCCCACAGTGTCAGGGGGCCCGGCCATCCAACCTGCTACACTGAAGAATGGAGGGTGTGCACTATTATATGCATATAATACTCCACATTGTGTGAAATCAGTAATCATAATATGTACGTATGTGTGTATGACTGTATTTATGTGTATCCAATGTATGGATGTGTATGGTGTGTATATACTGTATGGATGTATCTACACTCACCGGCCACTTTATTAGGTACACCATGCTAGTAACGGGTTGGACCCCCTTTTCCCTTCAGAACTGCCTCAATTCTTCGTGGCATAGATTCAACAAGGTGCTGGAAGCTCCTCAGAGATTTTGCTCCATATTGACATGATGGCATCACACAGTTGCAGTTGCAGATTTGTCGGCTGCACATCCATGATGCGAATCTCCCGTTCCACCACATCCCAAAGATGCTCTATTGGATTGAGATCTGGTGACTGTGGAGGCCATTTGTGTCCAGTGACCTCATTGTCATGTTCAAGAAACCAGTCTGAGATGATTCCAGCTTTATGACATGGCGCATTATCCTGCTGAAAGTAGCCATCAGATGTTACAGGGTACATTGTGCTCATAAAGGGATGGACATGGTCAGCAACAATACTCAGGTAGGCTGTGGCGTTGTACCAAGGGGCCCAAAGAGTGCCAAGAAAATATTCCCCACACCATGACACCACCACCACCAGCCTGAGCCGCTGATACAAGGCAGGATGGATCCATGCTTTCATGTTGTTGACGCCAAATTCTGACCCTACCATCCGAATGTCGCAGCAGAAATCGAGACTCATCAGACCAGGCAATGTTTTTCCAATCTTCTACTGTCCAATTTCGATGAGCTTGTGCAAATTGTAGCCTCAGTTTCCTGTTCTTAGCTGAAAGGAGTGGCACCCGGTGTGGTCTTCTGCTGCTGTAGCCCATCTGCCTCAAAGTTCGACGTACTGTGCGTTCAGAGATGCTCTTCTGCCTACCTTGGTTGTAACGGGTGGCGATTTGAGTCACTGTTGCCTTTCTATCAGCTCGAAACAGTCTGCCCATTCTCCTCTGACCTCTGGCATCAACAAGGCATTTCCGCCCACAGAACTGCCGCTCACTCGATGTTTTTCTTTTTCGGACCATTCTCTGTAAACCCTAGAGATGGTTGTGCGTGAAAATCCCAGGAGATCAGCAGTTTCTGAAATACTCAGACCAGCCCTTCTGGCACCAACAACCATGCCACGTTCAAAGGCCACAAATCACCTTTCTTCCCCATACTGATGCTCGGTTTCAACTGCAGGAGATTGTCTTGACCATGTCTACATGCCTAAATGCACTGAGTTGCCGCCATGTGATTGGCTGATTAGAAATTAAGTGTTAACGAGCAGTTGGACAGGTGTACCTAATAAAGTGGCTGGTGAGTGTATATGCTGTGTGTGCTTATGTGATGTGTATATTCACCGTTGCAGAACGGTGAACGCCAAAAGTTCAGGTCTACTTATCTTTACTCATAAATAGAGATTAACGCCCACCGGCTAATCACAGCCATGGCATGTTGCTAGGGGCTTCAGTTTTCCCTATTGGCTATTAGACTGCCAATCCGGTAATATGTCCGGGTCAGGTGACTGAATCTGACCATCATGTCCGCTCACCTCTACTCATAAATAAATTTAGCACATGCATCAGGAGCTTTATTAGTCCTTACACTGAAATTTCGGGAGAGTTGAAAAAGTTGGCCCCGCGCTCTATCTACCCTCTGTGACCACCCACCCTCTGTGACCTCCTACAAATCCAATGGATGATCAAGTTCTGATAGAGGAGATGGACAACATAACAAGTATAAAAAAAAAGTGAAGCAGATGTAAATTTTGCCTTTATTTCATATCTTTGGTATTTTCCCACATTATAGGTAAAGTATACATCGTGTAGACCAGTGCAAAATATTTGATATTCTTATACATTCCTTCTGTATCACATCTACAGCTCCTGTGTGTCTCCCTATGTGTCGTCCGATCTCACAGTTCTGCTCTTAGATAGCAAGGGACCAACAAAAGGGGATCAGACTACACAAGGTGTGATTGTAGTCTGTTACTATGGGGACACAAAGTTCTGTATAAAATCTGTAGCTTCATTTCCTTCCTGGAAGATGCATTGGGCAGGGGTGGGCCCATTTCAATATTTGGAATCTAAATGCACATTGGGTGCCCCTTGTGAGTCACGCTACAATGAGACCATGAGGGGGTGACCAAATGCTAGACCCTCCTGTGCCAAGATGGCAGGATCCCCAAACAGATGTTTCAAGCCTTACCTTTACATAAAGACAAATGTGGCAAGAATATCTCCGGATGTAAAGCCAAACAATCATGTTTTGTCCTAAAGCTGGTCATCTCTTGCCACTCAAGATATGCTAATGAGGAAGAGGAGGAGGGCCTCATCTGTGCACCAATGATAATGAAGATCATTCACCACCTCCATCCGGTAGGTGCCACTCAACTGATTCTGGCATAGTCAAATTTTCTCTCTAGTCTCCATCTTTCTCGAGAAATCAATAGGATTGTTTTTGGATATCTACTGTCAAGTGGGCGGTACCAGGCTGCCTTATCCTGCCCAGGAGCATCCTTCTGACAGACGAGAATGTAATTAGCATATTGGGTACTAAAACTACCCTGAAACTATGATAACTAAGCTCCCTACTGTCAGGTGGGTGGTCCTAGACTGGAACAGATACCCTGGCCCCACCCACCTGACAGTAGAGATCTGAAAATAGTGAAATTTGTTGTTTGTGAACGGGTGGGAGGGGGGTGGGGGCTAGAGACAAAATTCAAACTGTCAGAACTAGTGGAACAAGTGCAGAGATCCTCTAAAAGCCTACTTAATAGTCATCTAAAGGGATCTGATTGGGAACACAACATTGTTTAACCCCCCAAAATGTCCCAAAAATGAAGTGGCAGGTAGGTAGTAAAAGGACATATACAGTGTTCAGAGTGGAGCCCACCTGAGCGGAGGCTGACATGACTATGCACACACTACAGCTCATACAGTATATACAGAGAAAGGATTCATCTCAACTGAATCTGAAAAATAAAATAAACAGCTAAACACACAAATTCACAGATTTATAGTCCAGGTTGATGGAATTTCCCTACAAATGGAGCCATTTCCATAAAGAGGAATCTGTCATCAGGCTTGACCATACAAAGCTGCAAGCCGTGTTATGTAATTACACCATTGTGAATGTTGTTAGTAGCAGCAGGACTGTGAAAAATGTATTTATCTCCAGGTTCACTATTGTCCTGACACTGCTGTGCTCTGAGCTATCTGCAATGAGCAGGCACCCATTCGAGTAAAAGATGTATGAAGCTTCCAGGTGAATACTACAGCAGTCACTTAGAGTAAAAAGATTGTGTCTACAACTACAGTCCGAGAATAGTAACATTTTTCACAGTCCTGCTGCTACTAACAAGACACACAAGGATATGAATACACTGATCTCCATGGATAATACCTATCACTGTCTGCAGCTTGTATGGTGGGTGCTGCTGGTAGAAACCCTTTAAAGGAGTCTCCAGTTTAGTTATTTTCTGCTATTTTTGTCACTAAAGCTTTGGTCACCCATTGGCTTGTGGATTTTCATAGTGCAGAAGCCCATTACATACTGGAAATGGTGGAAATCTATAACAGGATCTCCCACGTTGTATGTATATTATAGTGCTGTTCTCTTATGTGCCCCATCAAGCACCAGCCTGGGTGCAACTGCTACCCCTACTATCCCTATAGTCAGGCTCAGATTGGCCCATCGATGTTTTGGTGAATCCAGATGCAGATAGAGTAAAATACAATGATGCATAGAGCCGTAAGCTCATTAATCCTCTACTGCTGTTATGAGCAGGCAGCGGAAGAGAGGGGGACCACAGTATGAGGGGGAGATGATAGGGGTACAATATTAGAGGGAGATGAGAGGGGCCACAATATGAGGAGGATATTAGAAGGGCCACAATATGAGGGGTTTATTAGAAGGGCCACAATATGAGGGGATTATTAGAAGGGCCACAACATGAGGGGGAGATGAGAGGGGCCACAATATGAGGGGAAGATGAGAGGGGCCACAATATGAGGGGGAGATGAGAGGGGCCACAATATGAGGGGGAGATGAGAGGCCACAATATGAGGGGGGGGGTGAGAGGGGCCACAATATGAGGGGGGATGAGAGGGGCCACAATATGAGGGGGGGATGAGAGGGGCCACAATATGAGGGAGGGATGAGAGGGGCCACAATATGAGGGGGGTATTAGAAGGGCCACAATATGAGGGGGATATTAGCAGGGCCACAATATGAGGGGGTTATTAGCAGGGCCATAATATGAGGGGGTTATTAGAAGGGCCACAATATGAGGGGGTTATTAGAAGAGCCACAACATGAGGGGGAGATGAGAGGGGCCACAATAAAAGAAGGAGATGAGAGGGACCACAATATGGGGGGGGAGATGAGAGGCCACAATATGAGGAGGAGATGAGAGGCCACAATATCAGGGGGGAATGAGAGGGGCCACAATATGAGGGGGGGATGAGAGGGGCCACAATATGAGGGGTTAATGAGAGGGGCCACAATATGAGAGGGATGAGAGGGGCCACAATATGAGGGGGGGATGAGAGGGGCCACAATATGAGGGGGAGATGAGAGGCCACAATATGAGGAGGAAGATGAGAGGCCACAATATGAGGAGGAAGATGAGAGGCCACAATATGAGGAGGAAGATGAGAGGCCACAATATGAGGAGGAGATGAGAGGCCACAATATGAGGGGGAAGATGAGAGGCCACAATATGAGGAAGGGTATCACAGGCCACAATAAAAGAAGGAGATGAGAGGGACCACAATATGAGGGGGAGATGAGAAGGACCACAATATGAGGGGGAGATGAGAGGCCACAATATGAGGGGGAGATGAGGGGCCACAAAATGAGTGGGAGATGAGAGGGACCACAATATGAGGGGGAGATGAGAGGGACCACAATATGAGGGGGAGATGAGAGGCCACAATATGAGGGGGAGATGAGAGGCCACAATATGAGGAGGAGATGAGAGGCCACAATATGAGGGGGAGATGAGAGGCCACAATATGAGGCGGAGACGAGAGACCACAATATGAGGGGGAGATGAGAGTCCACAATATTAGGAAGGAGATGAGAGGCCACAATATAAGGAAGGAGATCAGAGGCCACAATATGAGGAAGGGGATGAGAGGGACCCCAATATGAGGGGGAAGATGAGAGGCCACAATATGAGGGGGGAGATGAGAGGCCACAATATGAGGAAGGAGATCAGAGGCAACATTATGAGGGGGAAGGTAAGATGCCACAATATGAGGATGAGATGAGAGGCCACAATATGAGGGGGGAGATGAGAGGGCCCACTATATGAGGGGGAGAGGAGAGGGGCCACATTATAAGGGGGAGATGAGAGGGGCCACAATATGAGGGGGGAGATGAGAGGGGCCTCAATATGATGGGGGAGATGAGAGGGGCCTCAATATGATGGGGGACATGAGAGGGGCCTCAATATGATGGGGGAGATGAGAGGGGCCTCAATATGATGGGGGAGATGAGAGGGGCCACAATATGAGGATGAGATGAGAGGTCACAATATGAGGAAGGCGATCAGAGGCCACAATATTAGGAAGGAGATGAGAGGGAGCACAATATGAGGGGGGAGATGAGAGGGGCCACAATATGAGGGGGAGATGAGAGGGGCCACAATATGAAGGGGGAGATGAGAGGTCACAATATGAAGGGGGAGATGAGAGGCCACAATATAAGGGGGGAATGAGAGGGGCCACAATATGAGGGGGAGATGAGAGGGGCCACCATATCAGAGGCAGATAAGCGGCCAGAATATGAGGGAGAGATGAGGGGAGAACAAAATGAGGGAGAGATGAGGGAGAGATAAAAGGGGGTCAAAATGTTAGAGTGAGATAGACCCCCCCCCCCCCCAGTCTGACACTGCCTATAGTTATGCCCCTGCTACCAGAGCTCCATTGAAAACAAGGTTTCCATTTTCTGCTATTTTAGAGTATTCCTGGAAATGTCTCATACACCTGAACCTGAATTAAGAGCTCTGCCCCTGTGTATAAATAAAAATAACAAACACTGTAGACCCCTTTTATATATATAAGTTACTAAAACTACCCTTTATAATGTACATTTTTCATCAAAACCGATCTATTAAGGCATTCAGTATTTCCGTCGCTTTCTCTAGGCGATGTAATACCTCACGACAACCTGTAGGTGTCACTGTTACAAAAGCTGTCATCGCAACACGTGGAAACATCAATTCTATTTACATTTACAAAACATAAGTCATAGATTAGTCACAGTTCCCCGTCACTTTAAAATAAAATCGCTTAATTTCTAAACAAAATGTAAACGTATAAACCACTGCAACCCGCAGACAAATTCTTTGGCCATAACTTTTTGTCAATCTTTTTGAGGACAAGGATTAGGGACTTGGGAAAATCCATCTTTACAATTAGGGATATAACCTTATGATAATGAAGCTCTGTCCCTTCTATGGCTCCTTCAGCGCTTGGTTCAGCACTTTTCCTAGCACGTGAGTTTTCTCTACAGGAGAGGATGATGCAATCACTGTTCTCCCTGCCAGACAGAATAATCAATTGCTGCACCAGTGAGTAATCCAGCTCCAGTTGATTAGTCATGTCTTGACTAACCTCCATTGGTAATTACACGCTCCTATGTGTAATGCGTTTATGTCGGCCAGCCTGAACCAGCTTTCCCAAGGTACTGAATGTTAGGTAAGCAAAACCACTCAGCCCAGGGATTAACCAAGATATGATCCTGCATCAGTGTAGCTACAGCATTCTCAAGGTATGTTTGCTTCATACTGCATGAAATCAAATGCTAGGTTTCCTTGTGTAATAATGTGTAATACTTAATTTCCCCTGTGGAGGTGCTATAGAGGAATCACATGGATACAATTTGAAACCATAGTCGCCCTAGGAGGCAGTGCCTCTCAGTATAATAGAGGACTCCAATGCTATGAGTCCAGGTGGCTCAAAACCGTTTTTGTGCACGATTTCTGGCCGCCATATTACTGCAGCAATCAGAGTTGATCACTGGATGTCCTAAAAGTGGTCAAAAACGGACAGATTTTGGTAACAAACCGAATAACTAAATACGGATTACGATTTAATACCAATGATAAATTAAATATGAAAAATGTATTAAAAAATATATTTTTGGCCCACTTTTTCTCAGGTTGCTCAAGTTTTACACATTGGGGCACATTTACTTACCCGGCTCATTCGCGATCCAGCGGCGCGTTCTCTGCACAGGATTCGGGTCCGGCTGGGATTTAAGATGGTAGTTCCTCCGCCGTCCAACAGGTGGCGCTGCAGCGCCGAAAATAATCTTAACGCCCCGGAATGCACCATCCCATAGAAGGTGAAGGTGAGCGCTCCCCAAGCGACACATTTTCGGTTTTTAAATGCGGCGGTTTTTCCGAATACGTCGGGTTTTCGTTCGGCCACGCCCCCCCGATTTCTGTCGCGCGCATGCCGGCCCCGATGCGCCACAATCCGATCGCGTGCGCCAAAAACCCGGGGCAATTCATGTACAAGCGGCGCAAATCGGAAATATTCGGGTAACACGTCGGGAAAACGCGAATCGGGCCCTTAGTAAATGACCCCCATTGTTTACACTTTGTTTTTAAAGGGAAGCTGTCACCAGGAGAGATTCCCTTGCACAAATCCTTTATCAACACTAGACTACAAGGTAAAATTGTGCCACGTCATGTAGGCCAATCAGAGAGCTAGGATTTATAAACCTTACTACATTAAAGGGCATTTACCACCAGGATGAAGGACTGTATGCAAATAAGCTTTAGGGCCTCTAGGCTCCATTGGTGTTAATGGAGCCTGGAGCCCCTCTGGCTCATTTGCATACAGTCTTTCATCCTGGTGGTAGATGTCCTTTAATGCATAGATAGTTACCAAAATTTAGCCCCTCCCTGTCGACCACCACAAACCATTCAGGAAAACCCACATATGGATGAGGCTTGTATAAAATGCAATCTTATTGGACTGAGTTTTTAACAGAATTGGTTCAAATTCAAACTCATGACAGTTGGTAAGGGGGTCGTTAGTCGTGGTCTCCCGAGAGCCCGAAAGTCCTCCTGATCTGCCTTTAAGACTCTTGGACTCTTGTCTTAGAAGTTCTATACAAGTTCTTTGGGTTTTCAATCTACCAATTACTGATGGACTCCCCCCATGGTCATCAATTTACCCCTTATCCTGTATATTAAAATATAACCACTTTAGTCGTTGGAAATGAGCCTCTTCCTATTTCTAATTAATCAAACTGTAATAAGAGGGACAGATTTATAAAACTTTCCAAACTCTTAGTTGACCAATCCTACGTACCCTAAATAAAAAGGAAGCTGCGCTGTGATTGGTTGATGTGCAGCAAAAACAAATTTCCATATTGACCGTTTTATAAATCTACTTCATGTCATGTGATCACTTTGAGTTCCTCTAAATAATTATGGGGTTCACTTGGGAAGGACATGTGTGACAAGAGATAATCCAGCCCCCTTAGGCTAATTCATAAGCCGCCTAGGGCATTACACATCCTACTATCAAAAAAACCTTTTACGAGTGTCAGGTTCCCTTTAAGAAGCATCATCGTGGCTCACGCGTCGCCACTAAATCTCTTTGGAAACGTGGCGGCCATCGTCACAACATTCTAACAAATACTTCGAAGAAAAGTGCTGCCGTGTAGGTCACTTTGCACGGGGTTGTCGCTTGTCATTTGCCGGTTTCGCTGTTAGGACGATCCCTGCCGTTTTTGGTATTGTATCCTCAGTTTTTCTAGTTGCTCCTTACATCGGGAGTGAGCCAGGCTGAGGCTCTGGTTCTCTTTACTGAGGTCCTCATATTCTTGTGCTAAGTGAACGGTATCGAAGTTTTCCTTCTCGACTTGATCCAGTCGGGCCAACAACTCTTTTCTAGAGAAAAAATGGAAAAAAAAGTTTCAAAAATTTGACACAGATCCTTGTCACATCCATACATCTAAAATTGGGAAAATATAGAGGGGAATATTTGGCTATTATGTATCCCACCCAACTGCATAGGGTCCCAAAGAGCAGGAAGACCCCCACACAATGGTAGGATGGGGGCTCAACCGGATTGGTTGTTAATATAACTACCGGTATGAGGAACCAAGGAGGAAGGGCATTGTCCTATCTGACTATTAGTGGGAGGCGGCACAACTTGGCCCCCTCTCCTCCTCTAGATCCTGCTTCTTCCCCAAAACCACTCACGTTGAAATCTTCAGTACTAGCGTGAGTAGGGTACAAGATGCATAATGGGTGCATGTGACCTTACTTTGCATGGGGCCCCCCAAAATGCTTAGTTTGCCCCTTAATATGTTATCCAGTTTCAGAATAAATTCCAAATTTAAGTACCTTGAATTTTGGGGAAAGCCTTGACTCCTAGGACTCCTAGAGTTGACCATTAACCACTTACAGTCACAGCTTTTTGACCCCCACAGTTTTTTCCCTGTCTTTTTTACCCTTTTATTACTCCATAGACTAATTATTGGGACCTCCCCCAGTAAACTCTACTAAAAGTGAAGTTACCCTCCTCCAGAATTCTAAATCTGACTATACATTATGAATTTGTAGCCAGCAAACCAGCAAACCATTTTGTTCCTGGTGCCCCCTTATTGCTTGTTTAGCTCCCCACTAGATCTGTCCTAAAATAACTTCTGACTTAAAGGAGATGTTCATAAGTCACATACACACCCACTGCAAGGTATTGGTTGAGGGCTGTGTAGGGGCGTGTCTGTGACTTGTGAGCTCTACGGATACCCATATGGTACATTTTGGTTTACCCTGCATGGAGAACTTACTTCCTTTCCTCCAGCAGTGTGATCTCCCTCTTGACTTGGTGGTATTCCTCTGCAATCTTACAATGCTGCTTGAACACCTGCATGGACTCCTTGGATGTGTTACATGGAGGAAGAGGCTGGAGGAGATGTGAACAGTGAAGAACAACACAACATGAAGGTAAGCATGTATGGAACGTATACCACATAAGTGTCATGGCATTGTATTACTGCCGACGGAGTCCTAAATGGCGCAGGTAAAGCGGAAGGATAGACATTGTCATGGCATTGGATATGGAGTCCTATCACTGAGAATCTCCTTAATCCCAAGAGCAGAGGAGCTTATTCTTGTGACCCTTTCATAGACATGCATGAAATGTATGGGATATACAGAATCTAAGACCCTCAGCTCGATGAACATGGAAGGTACTGGACATTCTCGCCAATACAGCGCCTATCGGAGATAATGATTCTAGAGGCCGACCCCAAGGAAACAGACTTAATTACAGACATTCCATTTTCAGTAAATAATTGATATTATTTGTATAGCGAAAAGTTATACAATTTTATATTATACTTTATGTATGAATTCCTCACGGATTTCTAGATCTCTGCTTGCTGTCATTCTATAGGAAGCTGCATTGTTTACTTCCTCTGGATAAAATACAAGTTCATGGTCATGTGATGTCATACAGGTGCACGGCCCGTTATATCCCTGGTCATGTGATGTCATACAGGTGCACGGCCCGTTATATCCCTGGTCATGTGATGCCACACAGGTATATGAATTGTTGTATCCCTGGTCATGTGATGTCACACAGGTGTATGGCTCGTTATATCCCTGGTCATGTGATGTCACACAGGTCCATGGCTCATTATATCCCTGGTCATGTGATGTCACACAGGTGCACGGCTCATTATATCCCCGGTTATGTGATGTCAAACAGGTACACGGCTTGATATATCCCTGGTCATGTGATGTCACACAGGTGCAGGGCTCCTCATATCCCGGGTCATGTGAGGTCACACAGGTGCACAGCACCTTATATCCCTAATCGTGTGTTGTCACACAGGTGTACAGATCGTTATATCCTTGGTCATGTGATGTCACACAGGTACACACTTGTTATACTGCTATTCAGTTGATGTCACACAGGTGCACAGCTCCTTATATCCCTGGTCGTGTGATGTCACACAGGTGCACACTCGTAATATACATCTTGTATCACACAGCTCTGATTACACTCTGTGATATAACGAGGCATGCACCTGTGTGACACCACAGCACCAGGGACCGTTTTTTATCCGCAGGAAGTAAACAATGAAGCTGTTGATTGACAGCAAGCAGAGGCCTAGAAACCAGAGATTGGGGCACATTTACTTACCCGGTCCAGTCGCGATCCCGCGGCGCGTTCTCCGACACTTATTCGGATCTGCCGGGATTCACTAAGGTCCATGCGCCCGATATCCACCAGGTGTCGCTGTTGCGCTGGGGTCCGCTAGAGTTCACCTTCTTCGTCCCAGTGCATGTAAGTGCTGATCTTGCGAAACAAATTCTTTTTTAATTACCACGGTTTTTCCAAATCCGTCGGGTTGTCTGGCAGCCACGCCCCCTGATTTCTGGCGCGTGAAAGACGGCGCTGATGCGCCAAAATCCGATTGCGTGCGCCAAAATCCCGGGGCAATTCGGCACAAATCAGAAATCGTCGGGAAACCCAATGAAAGTGCGCGATTCGGACCCTTAGTAAATGAGCCCCATTGGGAGCAGAGATCTAGAACCTAATAAAGGAATTGATGAAGATTATACAGCGGGCCCCCTGTAGCTTTATACTTCTGCATTGATGAAGGCTGAGAGCCACTTACATCCTTCCTCCACATACCTACATCCCGTACAGGTCACTTTTCACTGCAGGTTTTAATTGCGGGATTTGTGGTGCTGCTAATGTACATCACAGCGGGGGATCTGCTGCCAATTACTTCCCAAAATGGACACAACCTATTTAAGGGGCGCAAGTAATTTGTGATATTTGTGAGT
Organism: Engystomops pustulosus; assembly: GCF_040894005.1. Taxonomy (NCBI): domain Eukaryota; kingdom Metazoa; phylum Chordata; class Amphibia; order Anura; family Leptodactylidae; genus Engystomops; species Engystomops pustulosus. The sequence goes on from NC_092412.1 coordinate 245,274,596, forward strand.
GTTAACTTGTTTTTGAATATACTGTATATATATTCTGCATATATACTCGAGTATAAGCCTAGTTTTTCAGCACAAAAAATGTGCTGAAAACCCAAACTCGGCTTATACTCGAGTAAAATAATATAGGTTTTTCCAGGTTTTTGTAGTAAAATTAGGGGCCTTGGCTTATATTTGGGTCGGCTTATACTCGAGTATATACGGTATATATATATATATATATATGTTTAATATGAGGGCCTGTTTTTTATGTATTTTTGCAAGACATATCTCAGCATTGTTTTTTTAAATTTTTCTTTTTTTTTACATAATTTAAAAGGTGGTTTTTATATACTGATCAAATGCTTTATTATCTGTCTCTAGTTCTGTCTCTTTCTCCGATTTTATTACATTTATTTTTAACGTCTACTTAAAATAAGTAATAACGTTTCTATATTCTAATATATGTCCAGGAATCCATTGCAAAAAAAAAAAAAAAAAAAAAAAGATTATTACCTGAAGTTGTTGGTCTAGATCTGGAAATGATAAAGGGAAAGCGTTCTCTGCAGATCTTTCATCTGTGGAAAGGCAAAAATTAACTGCATTAATTATTCTGAACAGATCTCTCACCACTAGGGGCACTGTTCCATTGACCAAAACTATAAACTTACATTTTTGTGTCACCATAACTACATTTCTGACAAGGATACATTAGAGACAACAATAGCATTGTGTATGTTAGTAGCAGCAGTACTGTTATTTGTGGGTTTATATTCCAGGATTGTAGCTAGACTTTGCTGATTGTGCTCTGAGCCTGGGACGTAACCTGAAATGGCAGGGCCTCATAGCAGACTGGGGCCCCTCTACAACCTTGAAAAAATATATACCTATATCTATCCTCACGCATTTATACACTCATATACATATTTGTGCACTGATAAATATGCTGTACAATGTGCAGTGTAATATGTATATAATAATGCACATCCTCCATTCTTTGGTGTGTGAGGTCTGATGCCAGGGCCCCCCTGACACTGCAGACCCCATAGCAGCTGCTATGGCTGCTACCATTGTTGTTACGCCCTGCTCAGATCTTTTCCACAGCACCCCCACTTTGCTCTAAATAAAAGCTAGAGAAGACTTCTGGTTGAATACTACAGCAGTCACTGGGGGTCATTTATTAAGGGCCCGATTCGCGTTTTCCCGACGTGTTACCCGAATATTTCCGTTTTGCGCCGCTTGTACTTAAATTGCCCCGGGATTTTGGCGCACGCGATCGGATTGTGGCGCATCGGCGCTGGCATGCGCGCGACGGAAATCGGGGGGCGTGGCCGAACGAAAACCCGACGTATTCGGAAAAACCGCCGCATTTAAAAACCGAAAATGTGTCGCATAAGGACCGCTTACCTTCACCTGGTCCAGCTCGGTGCATTCCGGCGCGATGAGTTTACTTTCAGCGCAGCAGCGCCACCTGGTGGACGGCGGAAGAACTACCTTATTAAATCCCGGCCGGACCCGAATCCAGAGCGGAGAAGCCGCCGCTGGAACGCGAATGGACCGGGTAAGTAAATTTGCCCCACTGTGTTCAGGAGGGAGGGGCTGTGGTGTAGTGCAACTGAGAGTGCTGAGAGCACAGCAGTGTGAGGACACACCTCAATTTCTGTGGGACAGTCCTGGTTTTCAGGTGCTTTCCCATGCAGTGTCAGGATTGCCCCGATTTTCAGTTTTATGTTTTATAAATGCAACATAGATGTTGAATGGTAATGTATGGTGCACTTATATATATCGCTATCATACAGCGATGTGAAAAATTCTTTACAATAGACGTAACAGCACAACTAACAAACCCGACATGTGATTGGCAAGGATCATGACCGGACAACTGGGAAAACTTGATGAAAGGGGTAAGGGAAGGGGAATTCAGCACATAACTCCGCTATATCCAAGTGCACATCCAAATTTGAACTTTTAAGTATCACTAGGGATAAGTGACAAGACGACTTGACACAAGGGAGGACAATGCCTCGGAGGGGGATTAACAGCAATAATAAAGGGACAAGACTAAACAAGACGATGAAGCGGGGTGAGATTTCCATGTCTTGACTATATATATATCGGTTATGACAGCCAGGACTGGCTGCTATTTTATCGCTGATATATTTACCTCGCTGCGAGGCGCGCTGCTGTCAATCCACAATTCCTCGGTGTTTACTTTAAGATTCATAATTGCCTCCTTTTAAAAATAGGTGAAAGCTCTAAAAGCGGAGACATGAATCACGCAGCGATTTCCAGAGTGACTCAATCCACCTCCTCCAGCTGCTTCACGTGAACCGTGCCAAGTGGATGGGAGCCCAGTGCCAGGCTGTATGTACAGCGCAGCATGGCAGCGGCCTGTGGTTAGGGTCCTGCAGACATCCTTACAGGACCTATCGTGGATACAATTGTCACAGGAAGAGCACAGCCCCCCAAATATGCAACTCATCATGTGATTGCGTGGGCATGACCAATAGGTTACCTTCACCGTATTGCCCAACTTTTGAGAAGCTATCGAAACTATGAGGCAGCACGGAAAAGTTTTATGGCATAAACCACATCCCTTACTCCAACCCCTAACTCCACCCTCCATTATTTATCCCCAATATAGTAGCGACCTTATTAAAACCCCCATAGTGGTCCTTACATAGTACAATGACCCCCACCTTTGGCTCTCATTGTATAATGCCTCTTGTTCTGTTGCCACCCCAAAGACTATATAATCCCACCCTCTGGAGCCCACATATAATAACTAGAGATGAGCGAGTATACTCGTCCGAGTATACTGCTCGGTCGAGTATTAGCATACTCGGACCGGCTCGTTACTCGGACGAGTATCTCGCCGGCTCGAGATCGAGCAGTAAATTAATAAAATAAATTGAATAAAAGTATTTTTATTGTAAAAAAAAAATATTACACATGTTTGCAGATGTTTTACTTGTAAGAACACATTGAAATAACACTATTCTTCACTTTCCAGGTGTTCGCGCGTGTCTCCCGCTAGGTTCGGAGATGTTCGGAACATCTGGAATGTGAAGAATATTGTTCTTTCAATGTGTTCTGCACTTAAATGCTCCTGTATTCACTGTTTTTAATGTTTTAATTCTGTTTTTCACTTTGCAGCTGTGCGCGCGTATCTCCGAACCTATCGGGAGACACGCGCACACACCTGCAATGTGAAGAATAGAATTAAAACATTAAAAACAGTGAACACAGGAGCATTTAAGTGCAGAACACATTGAAAGAACACTAAGGGGGGGTCATTTACTAAGGGCCCGATTCGCGTTTTCCCGACGTGTTACCCGAATATTTCCGATTTGCGCCGTTTGTACCTGAATTGCCCCGGGATTTTGGTGCACGCGATTGTATTGTGGCGCATCGGCGCCGGCATGCGCGCGACGGAAATCGGGGGGCGTGGCCGAGCGAAAACCCGACGGATTCGGAAAATCCGCCGCATTTAAAAAAAAAATTGTGTTGCGAAAATTTCACTCACCTTCATCCAGGATAGGCCGGTGTATTTCGAGGCATTCCAGCGGACTTCAGCGCAGCAGCGCCACCTGGTGGACGGCGGAGGAACTACCATCATAAATCCCGGCCGGACCCGAATCCAGCGCAGAGAACGCGCCGCAGGGGTAAGTAAATCTGCCCCATGGACTTTTATATGTCAATTTTCTGATACTAGCCAAGGGGGCGGTAAGTTTTAGTTTTTTTCTCTGTGGGCGTGTCTGTGGGCGTGTGTGTGCTGAGATTCAAAAGGTTGCTACCCCCTTGGCTAGTATGAGATCATTCACGTCTAACATTTCAGGGGACAGATCTTTTGAATGAGTGGACTACTTTAAAAAAAAGGCACACAAAAATTAGTCGGGGAGGGGGGGGGGGCGATCAAATGAGTTATGGCATTCAGTATTATGTTCATAGGGACAGGTTCTCTTTTTAATGGAAAAATTATTTTGGCCTGACTTAACAGTGAAATGCAGTGATTGTTTTATAACCGCCCCTTTAATACCCTTATGAATATGTATATGTATATCCAGAAGGCATTTCTTTCCCATTGTTTGACCTTGGTGAGAGTCTTTCTATTCGAAGCCGTAAAATATGTAAGGGGAAGGGATTCATGGGGCTTGTAAAGTCCATGTACCGCAATGTAATGGGGTAAATCAATCATTTGTTGCATAATGAGTTCCCTGAATAGGCTGAAAGAGCGCGATATAAGCAAGAAACCGCGGGGGTCAATGGCTGCTGGAATGGTCCCGATCCCTGGCCGCAGCGTTATTGCATTCCATAGTACATTTCCTAATGAGTCTGTCCCATCATCTATTGAACAGCTGCGATTTATATTTTTAGCGGAGCTGCTCCGAGACGCCTTTAAACCGAAGGTGCAAATACAGAGTCATGGAAATGTCTTAATGGACTGGTGGGCACTGCCTTTCCGTCTAATTTAGGAAGGTGATAGATTTCTGCAGAGTAATAATGTATCCGCCGTGACATGGGATCATTTGCGGAAGAACATTGTGTGCAAAAACCTCGTCTACAGACATTGAAAAAGTGATCTGTGCAAAAGGGAAAATTCGAGGCGGCCCATCTCCTCAGAGTCTGGGTAGATATACCAAATTACACCATAAAACATTCTGCCGTAAAGTGTTTTTGGTTGCAAAATGGGGTGTGGCTTCCCAGGAAAGGGGTGTGGCTTCTAGTACAGAGGGTGGGGCATGATTTGGTATGCCAAATTTGAAATACAATATTCTGGTAAGAACTAAGCCAACTAACAGGAGGTGTAAAGTTAGACCAGACAGTGAAAAATAATTATCATATAGCATCAGATACTGGTGCAGTATAACACTGTCTTTTCTACCTTAATAGTTCCAGTATATATGCCCGATTGTATCAAACCCTTCTCACGGGCCTTGTGATGGGTATTAAACATACTATGAAGAATGAAGAAACATGGTGGGTGGAGACCGAGATGCTGTGACTCGTCCCCTACTCCATACATAAATAATATGTAACATCAGTGAGGTTCTGTCCATCTTGCTGGCAAGACAGAATTCAGCAGGGAATTCAGTGAAGCTCGTTTTATCACAAGCTCTCCAGCAGGGGCAAGGAGGTAACTTTTGGCACAGGGGTCGGGCAAAATTATTAGCCAAGAGGACCTGTGTGACCTAAACAAAGCTCCCGAGGCTAATTAACATATATTTTTTGCTGGTATCCCGGGACACATACAGAACACAGAAGAAGATGCGGACAGGTAAGTACATTTAGTCTAAATGGTAGTTTTCCTTTAACAAGGATTTTCTCATGGTCTCTTGCATTCAGGGAACTGACATCATCATAAACAAGGAAAATGCAGCCAGACAGGTGAAGACACATATAAGTGGTGAGTGACCCGGTGGTAAATGTGAGACAATGTAGAAGATCAGTGAAAATAAATCATATGTGACAAGAAACTGGAGAAGTGCGAAAATCTGAAGTTTAAATACGTCATCTATCTGAGTAAGATATTTAACAGACCCTTAAATGGGGTCTTCCAGCCACCTGAGGAAGTAATGACATTTAATTTTTTTAGCCCCCTTGATGCCCACAGACACCACTTTTCCCCAACCAGAAAAACTTTTTAAGGACTACGTGATAAAATCTGCTTGAAGAATTCATCTCAACTCAACCGGTGAGTCATAATGACCATCGAGGAAACCTAAAGAAAAATATAGAGAGTAGTCATACTCTATGCCAGGGGTGGCGAACCTATGGCACGTGTGCCGGAGGTGGCACTCTGAGCCCTTTCTGTGGGCACCCAGGCCATCATCCCAGAATGAAGTTCACCAGACAGAGCTCAAAGTATCTGCCTGCAGAACCTTTCTACAGTGATAGATGAATTTGCCCTCCTCCTTTCAACTGCGTTGGTGTCCTTGGGGGGCTGAAGGATTGACAGTTGTCAATGAACAAAGAGAAATACTTTGCTGCGCTGGCACTTTGCAATAAATAAGTGGCTTTTGGTTGAAGTTTGGGCACTCAGGCTCTAAAAGGTTCGCCATCACTGCTCTATGCTATACCTGTAACCTCTATTTGATACCATATTTCTATACCTGGGTGTATTTGATACTATATAGTCATACTGTATGTGTAATGTAAGCTCTAGGAAAAGTCAAGGAAGATAGACAGTGAGCCCTAACACTTAGCCCACTACCCAGAATTCACTACCTGATTGCCCCACAAACCCTAGTGGTAAGGGGCAACTGGTCGACAACCCATTCCTATGCTAAAGGCACTGAAAGGCACTACCAGATAATAAATTAGAGGAAACTAAATCTAAATCTCTCTCAGACACTGTTTCAGAATATTTCATTTTTCTGAGTGTCTGTATCATGTAATCTACCTAAATCGTGTAATCTAGCTAATGAAGCATATACTGTAATCTGAGAGACCCTCTTCAGACATTGTATTTGAGGACAACTGTAATCTCTGTTCTATACTGTATAATCTACCTGGCAACCATTTAATCTGAGAGACCCCACAGACACGGTTTTTGAGGAATCCTGTAATATTTTTGTTCATCTCTTTCATATATTTTATCTATAGAAACCTATATTCTGAGGAAAATCACTTAGGCCCCTCAGACACTGGGGGGCATTTATTATCGCATTTATTATCGCTTTTCAAATGGAAAACTAGCAGAAATATTTTTCCTTACTGCTCCTCTTGTGGCGCTACTTGTGAATCCGACACTTTTCCGGTGCTACTATTTTTCTGACTTGTTTTGCGGCGCAATTCTTGGCGCACAATGAGAGCAGCTAAAAGCTGGTTTAGGGAGCTCTATTCCTTTTTGTCCATGCACAAATTCATTAATCCCTCGTGCCATAAATTTACATCCCACTGAAAAATATACTTCGTTCCCTGCGCCACCCTGCGAGCAAATTAATAAATGATCCCCCCCCCCCCCCCAAACACACACACTAGGGCAGATTTATCAAGCTGTCTGAAAGTCAGAATATTTCTAGTTGCCCAACCAATCACAGATCCCCTTTAAAATATTCATGAACACTGGTAAAATGAAAGCTGAGCTGTGATTCTGACTTTCAGACAGCTTGATAAATCTGCGCCACTGTATTTAGGGAAAAACTGTAATTTCTAAACGGATTCTATACTATATAATCTTCATGTAGGAACCCTTTAATCTGAGAGACCCTCTCAGACACAGTTTTAGATGAATCCTGAAATTTATAATCGGAGGGAACCCATTGAGGTATTGGTTTTAAGAAACTCTATCATCTTTCTGACGGTTCATGTCGTATCATCTAAGGAACTCAATAATCTGAGAGAACCTCACCAGACACTGTATCTGAGTGAACCTGTAATCTCTATGAGGGCCTATTTCATACCATCTAATATATCTGAGGTAATAGTCTGAGGGAATCCATTTAGGTATTGTTTTTAAGAAACCCTGTCATCTTTCTGACGGTCTGTATCGTATGAAATGAACCCTATAATCTGAGAAACCTATTATCTGAGGGAACCATTATAAGTAATGTTTTTAAGAAACCCTGTCATCTTTTTGAGGGGCTATACAGGCGGTCCCCTACTTAAGGACACCCGACTTACAGACAACCCATAGTTACAGACAGACCCCTCTGACCTCCGGTGAAGCTTTCTGGATGCTTTACTATAGTCCCGATTGCAATGATCAGCTGTAAGGTGTCTGTAATGAAGCTTTATTGATAATCCTTGGTCCCATTACAGCAAAAAATGTTTAAACTCCAATTGTCACTGGGGCCAAAATTTTTTTCATCTGGATCTACAATGATAAAATATACAGTTTCGACTTACATACAAATTCAACTTAAGAACAAACCTCCGGACCCTATCTTGTACGTAACCCGGGGACTGCCTGTATCCTATGATCTAACTAAGGAACTGGATAATCTGAGAGACCCTCAGCAGGTCCTATTCATACCATATGCCATAATATATCTGAGGTAATAGTCTGAGAGAATCCATTTAGGTATTGTTTTTAAGAAACCCTGTCATCTTTCTGATGATTTGTATAGTATCATCTCATGAAAGAACCCTATAATCTGAGAGACCTTCTCCATACACTTAATCTGAGTAAACCTTTCATCTCTATGAGGGTCTATTTCATACCTGAGGTATCTGAGGTAATCTATAATCCTGAGGGAACCATTTTAAGTATTGTTTTTAAGAAACCCCGTCATCTTTCTGAGGGGCTATATCCTATGATCTAACTAAGGAACTAGATAATCTGCGAGACCCTCACCATACACTGTATTTGAGGAAACCTGTCATCTTTATGAGGGTCTATTTCATACTAAATCATTCACCTGAGGTAATATATAATGTGAGGGAATGATCTAATGTCTATCCTGCTGAGCGTTTATTCCATATTGTAAAGCGCTACGGAATTTGATGGCGCTATATATAAATAAAGATTATTATTACATATTATTATTATCCTCCTGTGGTGATCTATAATCTGAGTAACCCTTACAGATCAAGTTTTCTCAGATCTCTTCTTTTATCTCATTTTCACCTGCTTATCTGTACACAATTACAATATACAGTACATAAATACCCATTATCCCATTTTTTTGCGTTTAATCCCACAGATGATTTTTTTAGAATCGTGTTCCCTTTAACTATAATAAGTGAAGCTTCCACATCCAGTGACTGAGCATCGCCTCAGCTCATACATATTTTACATTACAGCATTCATTATAAGGAAGCCTTTGTGACAAATATAGATAAGGGATAGTAGATTTTTATCCGCCACGGGATGTGCGGTCTGTTTCTTGTTCGCTGAGGTAGAAGCAGATAAATGCGGTACCTGCCGAGTCATTAAGACTGAAGGAAATGCGCACGGGTTTATCAGCGGGGATTCTTGCCGTGGTGATCATGTGGGCACAATGACTTCAACCGCCTTATCTAAAATAATACTGAAACGAGAAGAATAACACATAAACTGTTAGCGATGTAGTATAGAAAAACTCATTCCAACAGACCGCAATGTGTGCGGGGGGAAAAAACGTAAGAGGCCATTGAAAATAAGAGGTACATAACAATCTCGCTCCAGCAATGTAATCTCTGATAAAATAAGGAATAAAACACTGATTATGACCAACAAGATATATCAAGTGTAGAGATATATACGGTATATAAAGAAGCACTGATACTTGAGATACTCAGTCATGGCCGCCATGACTACATGTATGATGTACGTATGATGCCATATTGTACACATAAATAATGCAGCTATACGGTACTCATAAATAATAGTCATACAGGCGGTCCCCTACTTAAGAACACTCGACTTACATACGACCCATAGTTACAAACGGACCTCTGTATATTGGTAATTTCTTGTACTTTAGTCCTAGGCTACAATAAACAGCTGTAACAGTTATCACAGGTGTCTGTACTGAAGCTTTAGTGTTAATATTGATTCTTATGACAACCCAACATTTTTAAAATCCAATTGTCACAGAGACCAATAAAGTTCTGGCTGAGATTACAATGATAAAATATACAGTTCCGACATACATACAAACTCAACTTAAGAACAAACCTGCAGACCCTATCTTGTATGTAACCCGGGGACTGCCTGTACTGTACAAATAACTATTGTCACTACACACTGCTCATAAATAATGCTGTTATACTGTATACACATAGTTAATGTCACCCCCATACAGTTCTCATAAATAATGCCGTCATATACGCTTCTCATAATTAATACCAACACATGTGACCGATAAATAATTCCGTCATACTGTACACATATAGTGGTGTATATAGCCATAGGTGATAGGCTATGGTACTGTGATGTAACTCTATTATAATGATTATTTCTAGAATTGCAGTGTGATAATTTCTATTTATTGATTGTATGTTGTCCACCACCACATGTTTTAAATTTAATAGGTTTTTAGGTCCAGGTGGTTGTATGTTTATAATAATTTGGCAATAAAGTGACTTTATACTGGTGAAAATATATTTGGATATAGTGTTATGACATATCCCAAGTATAGGGACTAAAGACATTAAAGGACATTTACCATCAGTTTAGCGGAACATCATCTTTTATTATAACTCTATAAAAGTTTAGCAAATTACTTGGGGGTGCTCAGGCTATGTCACCCGATCACCTACATAGGAAAGGCGGATAAGGAGAGACCAGAAAGCGCTCACAGAGTAGTATTTTGCAGAAAAAAAAACTGATTTTGGTGAGGTAGTTAGAATAAGGCACACCAGAGAGAGTTGTGCTAATACCAGGCACAACACTAGTAGGAAACTTAAGTAGGGTACCATATGGTTTCCATGTTGTGTCCTGGGAAGCGGCAGTCAAATGCAGTTTACGGATTTCACTGTACGACCCAAATTACATGTCTACTTTATTCTTTGGGTCGGTACGATCACGGGGATACCAAATTTGTATAGGTTTTATAATGTTTTCATACATTTACAAAAATTAAAACCTCCTGTACAAACAAACATTTTTGGGTTTTGACATCTTCTAGCGCTAATAACTTTTTTATACTTTGGTCTACAGAGCTTTGGGTGGTGTTGTTTTTTGCGACATTTGATGACGTTTACAATGTTGTCATTTTTTAAGACTGTACGACCTTTTGATCAAAAAGTGCCATTTTCAACTATTTTCCGTTACGGGGTGAAACACAGTGAAAAACCATTGTTATATTTTGATAGATCGGGCATTTTCGGACGTGGCGATACCTAATGTGTTTATGATTTTTACTGTTTATTTATATCAGTTCTAGGGAAAGGGGGTAATTTGAATTTTTATATTTTTTTATTATAATTTTTTTTAAAACTTTTTTCTTTTATTTTTACTATTTTTCAGACTCCCTAGGGTACTTTAACCCTAGGTTGTCTGATCGATCCTACTATATACTGCCATACTAGAGCAAAGACTTACTGGCTATGGAGAGAGCTCGGCCCGCGAGCCCTCTCCGTGCACCCGCACCCGGCATGTGACATAGTATTACGTCACATGTCAGTAAGGGGTTAAAGAGGACCTGTCACAAATTAAAAAAAGGCACTGGGAGCTGCTTACTAAAGTAAGCAACTCCTAGTGCTAAAACAGACGCAGCAGTGTTACAATGATAGCATTATCGGAAATCTCGGAAACGTTGTCTCCATACGGTACTCACAAATAATGGCATATGGTTCGCATGCCTAATGTCACCATATGTTACTCATAACTAGTGCTGTTTACATATAGTAAATGTCCTCATACAGTACTCGGAAGTAGTGCTGTCATTCATATGATACATAATCAGTAAATATACTGTACATATAGTAATGTTGTCTTCATGCGATGCTGTCATATAGTTCATACAACCAATATCACTACCGTATTTTGCGGACTATAAGGCGCACCATCAATAAATGCCCGCTAAAGCATCTAGGTTCATATACAAGGCGCACCGGATTATAAGGATGAATGACCAGCAGGTGGCAGACCTGTGCACAGTTAAAGGCAGCTGTAGTCTGTAAGTACGATTCATATATAAGGCGCACCGGATTATAAGGCGCACCTGATTGTAAGGATGTATGACCAGCAGGTGGCAGACCTGTGCACAGTTCAAGGCAGCTGATGTCTGTAAGTAGGTTCATATATGAGGCGCACTGGACTATAAGGCGCACCTTTGATTTCTGAGAAAATCAAAGGATTTTTTGTGCGCCTTATAGTCTGAAAAATACGGGTACATGTTATTCAGAAATAATGCTGTTATACTCTATACATAGTTAATAATGTCGTTCTCATGAATAATACTGTCATACAATATACATTACGATTGCCACCACAGAGCACTAATAAATAATGACGTGACTGATATAACCATACACTTCTTATACATAATGCTGTTATACTGTACATACAGTATATACTAAATGCTGTCTACATGCAACATTCATTAAAAAAAAAAATGCAGTCATATGGTTCACATATGTGATCTCCCCACACGTCACATACTGTATACATTTTGTAAATGTTGCCGCCTCACAGTCCTCCATGTAATACAGATGATTGTCCCCATATAGCACTAATAAATAATGAGGCGACGCAACACACTGCACATAAGTCATGCATTAGCATAATTTAAAAAGTTGACTTTAGAAAGGTGAAGGCCATGGATAGCAAATATAAGAAGATTACCACAGTCACAGTGCCTGGATCTATGAGTAGGTGTCCCTGGATTTTGATGGTAGATTTCCTTTAAAGGGCACCTACCACCACAAATCTACCTATAAAGGTAGATTGGGTGGTAGGTGGATCAATGGGACGTGAGGATAGGCCTTTTAAGGGCTAATCCTAACGTCCCCGCACTTTTTTAGTAACTTTTATTAGACTTTTATGCTAATTTTATTATGCGGCTACTGGGGCGTGGAGTAGCCGCATCTGAGGTTACACGAGGCAGGTACTCCACGCCCCGGTAGCCTCTTTTCTCCTCCTACTCACCATCTTCGGCGCGCAGCTGCTCGTAGCTGCGCACCCTCGTCCGACGATCCTGCAGTCTGCGCATGCGCAGAACAGCAGGCCCGTGCCTGTGCAGCCCCGGCTTCGGAGCAGTGACCGCGCAGGCACGGCACTGCTGTTCTGCGCATGCGCAGACGGCAGGATCGTCGGACGAGGGCGCGCAGCTACGAGCAGCTGCGCGCCGAAGATGGTGAGTAGGAGGAGAAAAGAGGCTACCGGGGCGTGGAGTAGCCGCCTCGTGTAACCTCAGATGCGGCTAATCCACGCCCAAGTAGCCGCATAATAAAATTAACATAAAAGTTTGATAAAAGTTCCAAAAAAAGTGCGGGACGTGAGGATTAGCCCTTAAAAGGGCTATCCTCACGTCCCATTGATCCACCTACCACCCGATCTACCTTTATAGGTAGATTTGTGGTGGTAGGTTCCCTTTAAACGACTGTCAGCTACCAGATCGTACATAAACTTTACATATGAACATGTAGCTGAACTGTACAGGATAAGAAACACGTCTTTATTCAGCAAAAAAAACCTGCATTGGATACAGAGGAATCTTCATTTTTATCTATATGCAAATTAGCATTTCGGTGCACCATGGGTGTGGCCTGGAGGTCCAGTGCACCCTTAGCAAAATACTGTCAATCAAGGCTGAGTGGGAGGTGCTAAGTAGTAAAATATAGAGATGTTGCACTGGAATTTTTGGCCACACCCATTAGGCACCTTACTGCTTATTTGCATATAAATAAAAAAGAGGATTTCTGTGAAAGCTGTGCTTATGATACACGTCACCTACAAGGGCAGGTAGATCATATATTTAGCTTTCACTCCATTTTTTGCACCCTACTCGCATTATGGTACAGTTTTCGTGTATTGTATCTGTGCATTGGGACGTGAACGTATTTGTATACTCCAGTTAATTTTACACCCCCTCCCCCATCTCCGCTTCTACCCCCCCCCCCCCTCACACCTGCTTTAATCTACACAAAGCAATGTCTCATTTCCTAACCAGTCATTAATTCCTGACCTCTATCAGTAACAAGATGTGGTTAAAACACTCGAGACGCGTCATCTATTATTCCAGAAGTGAAGGGAGAAGAAATATTACCCAATTTACGTCCTGTCTGGCTGGTAAATACACGGCCATTGCCTTTAATTACTATTGTGGCTTAATAGAATGAACCTGTTCTGTCAAGTGCAACGTTCTATCTTATCAACTTATTTGTATGTATGTGGGATGATATTCAAGAGTCGGCTATTAAAGGGACGCAGTCTCCAAATTCTATCCCACTGAGCTAGCAGACCCCCTCAGGTGGGGGATGAAATGTCCTTTCCAGAATTACCTCTTTTATATGAAATCTTCTAAGTTTACCTTTAAAAAATAACTTCTATGAGGATAGAAGAGTCACTTTTTACCTGAGATGAGTCACTTTAAGAGACTGCAGGGGGTGCATCACTTCAAACAGTCCTATATCGGCCCCTGTAATACCTAGAACCATGCTTTGGTGTAATTTTAAAGATAAGAAGCTCAACTTTCAATTCGCAGCAGGTATGTGGTTCTGTGAGCTACAGAATTGGAGATATTGGTAGTCAAAGACAGATACAGGGACTGGATCTTTACCTGTAGCGTTTGAACTCCAAAGTCCTGGTGCAGTAAATAAACAGGTCTGACAGAGTCTACCATCTTTTTTGTGGTGCATTTTTAACAAAAGGCGTGCAACACAATTTTAAAGTTAAATATGGCGCTTGGTCTGAATCAGTCGGACCGTCCAACGGTGCGCCCCCTAAATTGCGTCACACAGAATCGCCTGTGCAAGCCGTTTTAGCCATGAAGAACGTGAACAGTCCGACTTAAGTTCAACGCAAAGTGGCACAAAGCCCATAGTAAATGTGCCCCATTAGATAAAAATGGTTAGATCAAGGGGCCCAATGTATAAGTGTTCTGCGCTCAAGTCTCGTTGTTGCGCCAGAATTATCACAAGCTACAACCATCTGTGATAAGGTAATTTCCTGCCTCTTATTAATCACTTTACTTCAGGCGCAGTATATACACAATGTTAGATTCGGGCACTTACATGTGATCCTGCTACAAGCTCCTCTCTGCTTCTCCCACAGCCCAGAATGAGAATCACCCCCACAGCAGCACCCAGGTGTGTGACACCCTGCACCCAGTGACCTCCTCAGCAGGGGCTTCTCCTGGAGGGGATCCCCCAGTGCTGGTCTCCTGCTGCACCCCTGTAATTCTGGCCAGTATCCCCCTCAGACACAAGTGTGGTCATCCTGCTACACATGGACACTTCTCTGTCCTGTCTGCATCTCCTACACACTTCTCTTCCATCCTGCTACACAGGGACACTTCTCTGTCCTGTCTGCAGCTCCCACTCGCTTCTCTTCTATCCTGCTACATGGGGACACTTCTCTGTCCTATCTGCAGCTCCCACTCGCTTCTCTTCTATCCTGCTACATGGGGACACTTCTCTGTCCTGTCTGCAGCTCCCACTCGCTTCTCTTCTATCCTGTTACACAGGGACACTTCTTTGTCCTATCTGCAGCTCCCACTCGCTTCTCTTCTATCCTGCTACATGGGGACACCTCTCTGTACTGTCTCCAGCTCCCACTCACTTCTCTTCTATCCTGTTACACAGGGACACTTCTTTGTCCTATCTGCAGCTCCCACTCGCTTCTCTTCTATCCTGCTACATGGGGACACTTCTCTGTACTGTCTGCAGCCCCTACACACTTCTCTTCTCTCCTGCTCCATGGGGACACTTCTCTGTCCTATCTGCAGCTCCCACTCGCTTCTCTTCTATCCTGCTACATGGGGACACTTCTCTGTACTGTCTCCAGCTCCCACTCACTTCTCTTCTCTCCTGCTCTGTGCTGCTGCTTTTGTAGATTGTTTGTAAATAGAAAGTCATGCACTGTAAACAGAGGCTGCAGGCAGTGTCTGTAGTGCCTGCTGAGCTCTGCTGCTGGGGATAAGAGCTCAGTGGGGGACATTTATCACACTTCTCAGTTTAAGCCCCTAAATGTACAAGTCATGATTAGTAGGTGCAGCAAAACCTCTGGATTGCTAGGATAAATGAGGAAAACATGGTTATTTTTGCTGTGCCACAATACAATAAGGCACAAAAACAACAGAAAAAAAGAGTGACACTTGTCCTGCTGTCCGGGGGGGATTTCCCCACTCTCATCGCTATGTACATCCTCACGGCGTCTCCTGCTTCAAGAAGTTCACTATAGCTGCCGGGATCAGGAGACGATGACGTCACCGCGCCTCAGTCCTGCGATAAGCCGGGGGGAAGACACGGGTGAGTATGTGCTTTTTTTGTGTGTGTGTGTATATATATATGTGTATATGTGTGTGTGTGTATATATGTGTGTGTAGGGGGGTGGGCTTTACTTGCGACTGGGGGCTTTGAGGACATGGGGGGGCTTAGGGGACATTACTTTTGGCTGGGGGCAACTTTTTGGAGGCTGTAGGAAACATTGAGGAGACTGTGGGGACTACTACATGGGGGCTGCAAGGACATGGGGGCCAGGGGGCTGCGAGAACATGGGGGCCAGGGGGCTGCGAGGACATGGGGGCCAGGGTGCTGCGAGGACATGGGGGCCGGGGGGCTGCAAGGACATGGGGGCCGGTAGGCTGCAAGGACATGGGGGCCAGGGTGCTGCGAGGACATGGGGGCCAGGGGGCTGCGAGGACATGCGGGCCAGGGGGCTGCAAGGACATGGGGGCCAGGGGGCTGCGAGGACATGGGGGCCAGTGTGCTGCGAGGACATGGGGGCCGGGGGGCTGCAAGGACATGGGGGCCAGGGGGCTGCAAGGACATGGGGGCCAGGGGGCTGCGAGGACATGGGGGCCAGGGGGCTGCGAGGACATGGGGGCCAGGGGGCTGCGAGGACATGGGGGCCAGGGGGTTGCGAGGACATGTGGGCCAGGGGGTTGCGAGGACATGGGGGCCAGGGGGTTGCGGGGACATGGGGGCCAGGGGGCTGCGAGGACATGGGGGCCAGGAGGCTGCGAGGACATGGGGGCCAGGGGGCTGCGAGGACATGAGGGCCAGGGGGCTGCAAGGACATGGGGGCCAGGGGGCTGCAAGGACATGGGGGCCAGGGGGCTGCGAGGACATGGGGGGCTGAAAGGACATTACAGGGGGCTGCAAGGACATGGGGGCCAGGGGGCTGCGAGGACATGGGGGCAAGGGGGCTGCGAGGACATTACAGGGGGCATTACTGGTGGCATTCAGCGCCATAGGAGTGCCCGGTATGGTGAGCACACTTTTGTGTCACAGTGCCATCGCTAGAAAGAACGGCCTGGCTTCTTATGGAGAGGGGAGGCGTAAGGAGCACCCACCCCTTCTCCAGCAGTCCTGGCCCAGGCGTAGCTTGCATGTGTGTGTAAAAAGGGGCTTTACATTAAAGGAGAGAAAGTGTTTGAACATAAGATTTCTGTGTGGTAAACTCCACAGGGATGACACGTGTCTGAAGAGGAGACATGGTGATGCCGGGCCTAATGGAAAAGATCGAGAACAACTACACGTCACAGGACAAGTCACCTTGTGGTAGATGTAATAGGTAGGGATTGCTTCTGTGTTTTCTGTAGCTGTTAGGTACAGTTGTTACACGTGAAGGGGTTATGTAGAAGATATACTACTTAAAATGCACACGCTGTCTGTGGTCAGATTTGGACCCATGGCCCCTGGCTGCAGGGTGACAGGGTAACCAGTGTGTGGAACCATTGTAGAGCATAGTGAGATAGTTGTATAATTGCTTCCTCCACTATATCTAGCGCTATATGACTGTGCATCACCTACATGAATGTAATTTCCTGCAACTCACCCGTATGACACAGGACTACAGGCTTAAACTGAGAAGTGCGATAAATGTCCCCCACTGAGCTCTTATCCCCAGCAGCAGAGCTCAGCAGGCACTACAGACACTGCCTGCAGCCTCTGTTTACAGTGCATGACTTTCTATTTACAAACAATCTACAAAAGCAGCAGCACAGAGCAGGAGAGAAGAGAAGTGAGTGGGAGCTGGAGACAGTACAGAGAAGTGTCCCCATGTAGCAGGATAGAAGAGAAGCGAGTGGGAGCTGCAGATAGGACAAAGAAGTGTCCCCATGTAGCAGGAGAGAAGAGAAGTGTGTAGGAGCTGCAGATAGGACAGAGAAGTGTCCCCATGTAGCAGGAGAGAAGAGAAGTGAGTGGGAGCTGGAGACAGTACAGAGAAGTGTCCCCATGTAGCAGGATAGAAGAGAAGCGAGTGGGAGCTGCAGATAGGACAGAGAAGTGTCCCCATGTAGCAGGAGAAAAGAGAAGTGAATTTATGTTGTAGTAAAAGTCAAGGTTTTTTTCTTCATTCAATTTAAAGCAACTTTTGACTTTGGCCAGAAAAAAATGTCACTCAAAAATTCAAAAAAAAAAAAAAAAAGGACCTCTGGGTGTGAAGCCACTTTTAGGACAGTTTTCCAGTATTTAAGCCAAAGTAAAGAACGGATACATGACTGGTGTCAAGGCTTCCACCGTGATAGATCCAGCAAAGTAAAAATTCTGATAACAATATAAAATATTTAAAAACTACCCCCCCCCCCAAGAAAAAAAACAACAAAAAAATACAACAAAAATAACAAATAATAAAAATATATCCTAAAATCACAACCTGTGTTTTCCAGTATAGATGTGCAGCTATAAGTGTGGAAATTTTTAAAAAATGTAATTACAGTCGGATCTATGCAATTTATCTGAAAACTAGAATATATATTTTTTTTTTTCGGATTGGACCAAGCCAGACTCAAAAGAACTATGTGATATTCCAAATTCAGGTTGTAAATTGTCCACTACGGGCCCTGTACAGTCACCGAAACCTTGTTCCAATGACGTTTATTTTTCAAAAATTTACAATTTTTAAAGAAACGCACCTGTTTGATGTTTCATTTGTAATCCGTAGATCAAGAGGAATTTATGGGAATTGCCGAAGCCAAAAAATTCTCACTGAATGTTTTTGCTTCGACAATTCGCATTATGTCACCCAAAACCTGGCGACTACATGAGAACTGTCTCTGCAGCAGGTGACTACACAAGAACTGTCTCTGCAGCAGGTGACTACACAAGAACTGTCTCTGCAGCAGGTGACTACACAAGAACTGTCTCTGCAGCAGGTGCGGGGCTGCAGTTGTGTGTGTGAACATATCCTAATCGTATCGGATTAAGGAGCCTAAGGCTTATAACACCCGGACGAGCTCCTACCATTCAACACGACACAAGTGTCTACAATTTTTGCCATCTGCTCGCTTTACAAAATCTGTATCCGGGCTCAGATGAAGTGATGTACCATGCCCCGAGCCCAGTGCCCACACCTGTCGTCTTACCTCACTCAGCCGGCCGTGTGTGTGTGTGCACTTCAGTAATCCTAGGTCAGCCACTTCCTTGGCCGGTCTTCGTCTTTACGGAGAAAAACAGTCAATGGAAGTAAAGTCTGCTCCTGCTGCATAGCAACATAGACGAAGCTTGAGCGGCAGTGACAGCTGTGGCTACCTGCGATTGTCACTTTCCCAGCAGCCGGACCCCTCAGCCCCTGCCCGTGGCTCCCTCCTTATCCCACTTCGCCTTCCTTCCTTTTGATTTAGTATGTTGTCACACTTCAAGGAGGGGGGGGGGGGGGGGGAGTAAAAAAAATTCTCCCCTGTCAAGTCTTAAAAAAAAAAAAAGAAGTGACAAACCGCGGGAGTTCAAGGCTTTTAATTCATTAGTCCTGGCAGACCTAAAATACAAACAGACTGACTTCAGCGGGCAGGAATGTTTACAGCATGACCAATCAGTGCCCGGCGGAGGCTATTCCAGCGAGCTGCTGGCAAAGATAGAGCGGCTACACTCAGCACAACTGTCTGGGGCGCCAATCACTCACCGATGACATCGTCAACTTGGACGGACTGCAAACAGGTTATCTGAAGAGTCCCCGTGCCAGGACATTACCACTGACCACCCACCAACCCAGAGATAAGAAGCCTGATAACAGGACAGGAAGAGACATGAGCGGGACAGGTCATAGACAAAGGGATATTTCTAACATTTGTCATCTAACTACATCGGCACTGACAGGAGGAGAGCGGCTACAACTATATAGGAGATAGAGGTCGTGTGCGGAGAGATGAGGGTCTACATAATAATATCTCATAACCATACATACATAGACGGATATATAGATATAGAACAAGAAAGTCTTGTAGCAGCTTCAAGAAAAAAGCAAACTAAACCATTGTTGGGTGCACGTGTCTATGGGCCAGGCTGAGGTCATCTCAAAGTAATATGCTGAAAAAACAGCATTTTAGTAAATCTAGTGAAAAACGGCGGTTCTAATAGATAGACAAACAGACAGACAGACAGATAGATGATAGATAGGAGATAGATAGATAGATAGATAGGAGATAGATAGGAGATAGATAGATAGATAGATAGATAGGAGATAGATAGATAGTAGATAGATAGATAGATAGATAGATAGATAGATAGATATGAGATAGATAGATAGGAGATAGATAGATAGATAGATAGATAGATAGATAGATAGATAAATAATAGACAGATAGATAGATGGATAGAATATAGATTCCCCATTTTTAAATATTAAGCAATCTCAAACCTGCCATCTATCCTATTTATTGGCTATAAATCTGTCTCTAAGATACCGCTGTCTGTAAATAGAAATAATAATCAATAGTAATAGATTTGAGATAATTATGATGGATAGATATGAGATATATGATAAAAAAAATAATAGTAAGACTCAAAGGGCCACATGTATCACTCGTTTTTTCTGTTGTTTTTGCGCCTTTTCATTCAGCACCGTTTTTGCACAATTTTTGCGACTAACTGCCAAACTAGCCGCGCAGCACAAATAAGCAGCTTTCCCTCATCTATCTTACCAATCCAGATGTTATGCTGGGCCTAATGATATTCATCACTTGCAACGTTTTCATTTAGGCGCAAAACCGGGCGCAAAAACACTCCAGCCCGAAGGTGGCGTTATCTGAGAAGAAAGCACTGAGCCCCTTTGCAGAAGAGCTCATTTCTAGCAGCAGAGCTCAGCCAGACACTGCAGACACTAGAACATATAATACAGACATGAGATGCTCTGCAGACACTAGAACATATAATACAGACATGAGATACTCTGCAGACACTAGTACAGATAATACAGACATGAGATACTCTGCAGACAGGAGCTGCAGACTCTATTTACAGTTCATCACCTTCTATTTACAAAACAATCTGCAAAATCCTGAGCTCACAGCAAGAGAGAAGAGAACTTTGCAGAATGTTGCAGATACTACAGACAAGTGTCCCCCATGTAATTCTGCACAGTATCACCAGTGTTTCTGAGGGGGATACTGTGCAGAATTACAGGGGTGCAGCAGGAGACCAGCACTGGGGGATCCCCTCCAGGAGAAGCCCCTTCTGAGGAGGTCACTGGGTGCAGGGTGTCACACACCTGGGTGCTGCTGTGAGTGTTCTCTTCATTCTGGGCTGTGGGAGAAGCAGAGAGGAGCTTGTAGCAGGATCACATGTAAGTGCCTGAATCTAACATTGCACCTAAACTGTGTTAAAGTAAAGTGATTAATAAGAGGCAGAAAATATACTTATCACAGATGGTTGTAGCTTGTGATAATTCTGGCAAAACAGTGCGCCAGAATTTAGGCGCAACTACTACACTTAGGCGCACAAAAGTGATAAATGTGGCCCAAAGATTATAATTAGTGTTAAGTGGGTCCGAACCCACAAAGTTCAGGGTCGTATCGAATGTTATCACTTCAGATCCCCCAGAACTTCATAAGTTTGGATCCGAGTTTGGGTACGGTTAAACCCCCCCCCCCCCCCCAGCTGGTAACGGCATTAATTCGTTGACTGAAATTAATGGAGCGCATGTGCGGAGGAATTTACTTTTTTACGGAGAATCGTCATTCTCGGATGACATCAGCTTCCTGGCGACAGTACTAGCGCATGACCACAGAGATTTAAATGTATTACTGCATTTAAACAGTTAACACAAAAGTTAACAGTGCCAGTCGCAGGTGTTACTGGTGGGGAACCCAAATACAAACTTTCAAATACAGGTTCAGCCGACTTTGGCTGAACCCAAATTTGCCAAGTTTAATAAATTAAAAACACATATATCTATCTCTTCCCATCCCCCTGCAGCAGCTGTACTCCTCTACTGCTGTGTGTAGCACTGAAGCCATCAGGCAGGATGACATCATCACATAGCCCCTGCCGGACTATGTTGATGAGCCTAAAATTAGGGACTGTCCCACTGGATTTGGGAGGGTTGGGTGTACAGAAGGGGAAAAATTCAGCCACCAATTGTGCAAGTTCTCCCACTTATTCAATGAGAGGCGCCTGTAATTGACATCATAGGTAGAACCTCAACTACGAGAGACCAAATGTGAAAACAAATCCAGAAAATCATCTTGTCTGGTTTTTAAAGAATTTGCAAATTATGGTGAAAAATAAGTATTTGGTCAATAACAAAAGTTGATCTCAATACTTCATTTTTTGTGCTGAAAAACTCGGCTTATACACCAGTATAAACGGTACTTATTTTCCACCTTAATTTGCAAGTAAATTCTTTAAAAATCAGACAATGGGATTTTCTGGATTTGTTTTCACATTTGGTCTCTCATAGTTGAGGTTCTTCTATGATGTCAGTTACAGGCGCCTCTCATCTTATAAGTGGGAGAACTTGTACAATTACTTTTCCCAATACCTTTTCCCAACTGTATGTATATACAGGCAGTCCTCGGGTTACACACAAGATCGGTTCCATAGGTTTATTCTTAAGTTGAATTTGTATCTAAGTCGAAACTGTATATTTTAAACAATTGGAGTTTCAAATTTTTGTTGCTGTAATGTCTAGGACTATACAGTAGTAACATCCAAAAACTTCACCAGAGGTCACAGGGGGCAGAGGGGTCCGGCTGTAACTATTTTTTGGATTCTGACTTGCGTCGCTTTATATGGTTATAACTTTTGAACACTGTTACTTATCAAAGCGATTCTGAGATTGTTTTTTCCCCACATGTTGTACTTCATTTTAGTGGTAAATGTTGGCTGATACGTTTTGCGTTTATTTTCCAAAAAAAGAAAAAATGATGAATTTTTTGAAAAATCTAACTTTTTTGAAATTCAAAATCATTACATTTTCAGGTAGATAGATTTACCACCTAAATAAGTTGCTGCATAACATTTCCCATGTGTCTACTTTACATTTTCATAATTTTTGAAATGTCTGGATAATTTATTTTGATGTCGCTCGGCTTACAAATCGAATAGCGATTTTCCGTATTTTCAGAATTTACTCTTTTGCGGATAAATACAGTTTTGAATGAAATGTTACATATTTAGTATCAAAACCCCCCTATATAATCTACCCATTTTCAAATCTGCCCCCCTCAAACTATCAGAAACAGCTTTTAGGAAGATTGTTAACCCCTTGAGATCTTCATAGTAATTGAATCAAAATGGAGGTGAAATTTAGAATGGTCAAATTGTTCCCTTATACGTTCATTTAGCCCTAAAATTTACACATTTCCAAAAGATAAAAATAGAAAACCCACCATACAATTTGTTCTGCAATTTCTCCCGAGTACAGAGACCCCCCACATGTGGACGTTACTTGTTTTATGGGGGCACAGCGAGGCGCAGAAGGGAAGGAGGGCGCTGCAGCTGCCAGGATTTTAGTTTTCTCATTGCCCCTTTTTGAAGGCTATAAATTTTCGCTTTTCCGTTATTTGGGCCATGTGACGGCATTTTTTTTTCGGGATGAGATGCTTTTTCCAGTGTTGCCATTTTGGGGTTGGTATCACCTATTGTTGAAAATTTAGGAACTCGTTTTTGAGGGTATGAGTAGAAAAGCATCAATTCTGTACTGGATTTTTGACTTTTTTTTTTCGTGTTCACCGTTTAGCCTAATAATCATGTTATCTTTATTCTATGGGTCGATACGATTACGGGGATACCAGACTTGAATATATTTTCTTACATTTTACTAAATTTGTCAAATAAAACCGTAATGTGGGAAAAAATCTATCATTTTTGCATTGCCGTCTTCCAAGTGGCATAACATTGTTACTTTTTTGACTTGGGAGCTGGTTGATGGCTTGTGTTTTGCGGGACATGCTGTACTTTGCAGCAGTATTGTTATGGAGTACATATGTTTTTTTGATTACTTTTGATGGCATTTTTTGTAAGATTGAATAGGTAAAAATGTTAATTTTTGGTGGGTTTTCAATAGTTTTTTTTAACGGCGTTCATCGTACGGGTTCAATAATGAATTACTTGTATTCTACGGGTTGTTACGGACGCGGTGATACTATATATGTGGGGTTTTTGTTATGATTTAGACTTTTTTGGGGTTATATGTCTCTTTATATGTTATGGGGCTTATGGGCATTTTTATTGATTTATTACTTTATTTTTTATTGAATAACATTTTTTTTTTTACTTTTTCCACCATGGGAATCATCTGATTGCTTGTTCATGATAATACTCTGCAATAATCATGTATGCGCTTGCATAGGCTGGCACTATGCCAATAAGATGACGTCGCAGACGCCATCTTACTGGCAGTGCCTGCAGGCAGTGCTGGGGACCAGATCGGACCCCAGCACTTCCATAGCAGCGATCGGCGTCCCCCGAAAACGGTTCAGGGGGGCCGATCATGGGGGAAAGACCCCCAGAGGCATGTTAGATGCCGCGGTCGTGCTGACCGCAGCATTTAACGGGTTACACACCCGCGATCGGAGCCCACTCCGACCGCGGGTGTTACACTGGGGTGCCGGCTATTAGTTACAGCCGGCACCCCGTGTTTCCCGATGCCGGTTTGGCTCTGATCCAGATATATCCGCCACTGAGCGCTAAGTCACTGCGCTCCGTGGCGGATATATACGCCACGGAGCATGAAGGGGTTAAAGGGGTTCTCTGGAGGTGTAAAAACATGGCTGCAGTCTTCCAAAAACAGCGCCTCACCTGACCATGGGTAGTGTGTGGTATTGCAACTAAGCTCCATTCATTTCTATACAGCTGAGCTGCAGTACTGGCAGTAACCATGGTCGGGTGTGGTGCTGTTTCTGGAAGACTGCAGCTATGTTTTTCCACCTCCTGAGAACCCCTTTAAGTAGGGGACCACCTGTGCCCATCAATGTTTCAGCTCCTTAGACCTGGAGACTTTCATTTTCCCACCTTTCATTACTGCTTGTTTTCCTTTATATATATATATTATAGTTTTAGTGTGGTGGTGACTGTCCCACAACCCTAATAAGATGAGCGGACACCGAAATGTTAATTGTGCATCTTTAAACTCCTCTAAAAATACTACACTAAGGGTCGTGGATCGCCCTTTCGTCGGACTGTTCACAGTTTTTGGGATTTGCGCAGCTTTGACAGGTATTTAACTGGGATTTGCAGTGGGATTGTGTCGCATGCGATCAGATTTCGGCGCAGCTGCACCGGCGTTCAAGCAACAAAAATCGGGGGGGCATGTCGTAGGACGATCCGACTGATTCGGACTGAGCGCGGGATTTAACTTTCAAATTGTGTCGCAAGACAATGCACTTACATGCACCAGGAAGAAGAAGGTGAACTCCGGGGACCTGAGTGGGGAAGTGACACATGCAGGATATTGGGCGCACGATCGTAGTGAATCGCGTCAGACAATGCACTTTCGGTGAACTCACTGGACTGGGTAAGTAAATGTGCCCCTTTGTATTAAGGTGATAGTATGACACTACAACAACTGTGGGCTTCACCTGGGACGGAAACCTGGGTGAAGCACAAAGCTGGGTGGAGAAGGGGGGTGGAGAAGGTGGCGCCAATATGGCCATGTGAATAGAGCACATAGAGAGAAAGTTTGCACTTTTTAGTTCTATTTGGATCTTTGAGTTGCTAGAATCAAATATTAAATACATCCTGATGCTGAGCAATTATTAAGTACTTTGTGTAATCTTCCTAATCCTTCTACAATGAAATGACCTAAACACAATTCCACTTCACATAACAAAGCCGATCGCATCAATGTACGACATACGACAACACGGAGCCCAACCAGAAGCCTCTCCTGCACAGGATGTCATAGGGAATAGGGAGCACAGGAATAACAGGTAACAACCAGAGCAGGTCCACAAGGCACCACCAACACAGACAAAGGGGAACAGACAGGAAATTGGTGAGTGAATACAAGAGAACAGACAAACTTCACAGAATCTCTCATCACAGTCAAAGAAACAAGCTACTTGGAAAGTGTAGATGTTCTAACAGAACAGAAGCAGGACAGCAAATACTGAATGACAAAACCAGCATTAAATGGAGCACGACCACTACTGGTGGAGTGCCGACTCGCTGTCCTGCACCAGTTCTTGCGCATGCGCATTAAGCTGTCTTCTCTGCTGTGGTCCTGTGCGTACCCAGACAAAGAAAGAGGCATACTGCGGACGCACGGCAGAACAATCTGCTCAGCTCCTCCTGCTCTATAATATGCTGCCTACAGATAGGACACTATGTACAATATGCTCAGCTCCTCCCGCTCTATAACATGCTGCCTGCAGATAGGACACTATGTACAATCTGCTCAGCTCTTCCTGCTCTATAACATGCTGCCTGCAGATAGGACACTATGTACAATCTGCTCAGCTCCTCCTGCTATATAACATGCTGCTTGCAGATAGGACACTATTTACAATCTGCTCAACTCCTGCTGCTCTATAACATTCTGCCTGCAGATAGGACACTATGTACAATCTTCTCAGCTCCTCCTGCTCTATAACATGATGCCTGCAAATAGGACACTATGTACAATCTGCTCAGCTCCTCTTGCTTTATAACATGCTGTCTGCAGATAGGACACTATGTACAATCTGCTCCGCTCCTCCTGCTCTATGACATGCTGCCTGCAGATAGGACACTATGTACAATCTGGAATTTGGAATTATTTTCAGGGTGGCAAGTTCCATTTTCCATTTTTAACTGTAACATTTAGCTGAGCAGAATTCTGAATGAACATACAATTACCTTAGTTAAAGCTGTAATACCGGAAGGTTTCTGGTTGAATACAACAGCCAGGGCCGGATTATAGGCGGGGCTCCCGGGGCTCTAGCCCAGGGGCCCCCACCATCTTGCCCCCCCAGGGGGCCCCCACCAGATCGCGCCCCCCGGGCCCTGACTCCTCACCCGCCACCTTCCTGAGCCGTCCGCCCGACCCCGGCACAGGTGACCGCCTCCCCGCATATCCCCCTGCATGGCCGAGCCGTCCGCCCCCCGGCAAAGGTTCCCGCCTCCCTGCCCGCCCATCCCGCTGCATGGCTAAACCTCACCGCCCGCTCGTAATCCCGCTCGAGCTCCCTCCTCCCCTGCCCGAACAAACGGCCGTCCTTCGCTCCCCAACCCCGCCTGAAAAGCGGCCGTCCTCCGCTCCCCAACCCCGCCTGAAAAGCGACCGTCCTCCGCTCCCCAACCTCCCACCGGCGGAACAATCGCCCGTCCTCCGCTCAACCCCCTCCTCCCACGCCCGAACAAGCGGCCGTGCTCCGCTCCCCAACCCCGACCGAAAAGCGGCCGTCCTCCTCTGACCCCCCTCCCCCCACTGGCGGAACAAGCGGCTCTCCTCCGCTCCAATCCCCCCCCCCCCCCCCGGCGGAACTAGCGGCCGTCCTCCCCGCCAGAACAGGTGTCCGCCCTCCGCTCAGCACCCCCCCTCCCCTGCCGCAGCCGACGAAAGAAGCGTCAATCCTCTGCCCCCCCCAGCGGAACAAGCGGCCGTCCTCCGCTCCTAACGTTCCCCCCGCCGGAACAAGCGCCGTCCTCCGCCCCCCCCCCCCTCTGGAACAAGCGGCCGTCCTCCGCTCCTAACGCCCGCCCCCACCGGAACAAGCGCTGTCCTCCGCCCCCCCCCCCCTCTGGAACAAGCGTATATATATGCATTTACTGTCTATATATGTATATACTGTGTATATATGCATTTACTGTCTATATATGTATATACTGTGTATATATGCATTAACTGTCTATATATGTATATACTGTGTATATATGCATTTACTGTATTTATACACACATATATTTGTATAAGCATATATATACATATGCTTATACATATATGCTGTGTATGTGGTATGTATGTATATGTTCTGTATACTGAATGTGTGTGTGTATTTCCCATATGTGTGTGAAAATGCTGTATATACTGAACGTGTGTGTATTTGCTGTATGTGTGTATATTCTGTATGTATATGCAACATGTGTATATATGGTCAGTGTATACTGTATGTGTGTATATATATATATATATATATATATTGTATATAATGTGTATGCCGTATGTGTTATGTATATATACTGTATGTGTGTATATACTTTATGAGTTTGTGTTTTAGTGTATAAATGTATATGGGTACATAAATGTGTGTGTATACTTGTATATATATGGGTGCAAGCATACGAGTGTAGAACTTTATGTGTGTATATAAAGGTGTGTATATATCACTGTATAAATGAGTGTAATTGTATAAACTGTGGGACTGCATGTCTGGTGCGGGCTGAGGTGTATGTTAAATGGGACTGCATATCTGGTAGGAGAGAAGGTAGATACAAAGATGTGTTACTGGGGATGAGGCGGCTGTATGTAGCTGTGTTACTGGGGATGAGGCGGCTGTATGTAGCTGTGTTACTGGGGATGAGGCGGCTGTATGTAGCTGTGTTACTGGGGGTGATGCGGCTGTATGTAGCTGTGTTACTGGGGATGAGGCGGCTGTATGTAGCTGTGTTACTGGGGATGAGGCGGCTGTATGTAGCTGTGTTACTGGGGATGAGGCGGCTGTATGTAGCTGTGTTACTGGGGATGAGGCAGCTGTATGTAGCTGTGTTACTGGGGGCAAAGCGGCTGTATGTAGCGGTGTTACTGGGGATGAAGCAGCTGTATGTAGCGGTGTTACTGGGGATGAAGCAGCTGTATGTAGAGGTGTTACTGGGGGCAAGGCGGCTGTATGTAGCTGTGTTACTGGGGATGAGGCAGCTGTATGTAGCTGTGTTACTGGGGGCGAGGCGGCTGTATGTAGCTGTGTTACTGGGGATGAGGCGGCTGTATGTAGCTGTGTTACTGGGGATGAAGCAGCTGTATGTAGCGGTGTTACTGGGGGCAAGGCGGCTGTATGTAGCTGTGTTACTGGGGATGAGGCGGCTGTATGTAGCTGTGTTACTGGGGGTGAGGCGGCTGTATGTAGCTGTGTTACTGGGGATGAGGCAGCTGTATGTAGATGTGTTACTGGGGGCGAGGCAGCTGTATGTAGCTGAGTTACTGGGGGTGATGCGGCTGTATGTAGCTGTGTTACTGGGGATGAGGCGGCTGTATGTGGCTGTGTTACTGGGGGTGAGGCGGCTGTATGTAGCTGTGTTACTGGGGGTGATGCGGCTGTATGTAGCTGTGTTACTGGGGATGAGGCGGCTGTATGTAGCTGTGTTACTGGGGATGAGGCGGCTGTATGTAGCTGTGTTACTGGGGGTGATGCGGCTGTATGTAGCTGTGTTACTGGGGATGAGGCGGCTGTATGTAGCTGTGTTACTGGGGATGAGGCGGCTGTATGTAGCTGTGTTACTGGGGGTGATGCGGCTGTATGTAGCTGTGTTACTGGGGATGAGGCAGCTGTATGTAGCTGTGTTACTGGGGATGAAGCAGCTGTATGTAGCGGTGTTACTGGGGGCAAGGCGGCTGTATGTAGCTGTGTTACTGGGGATGAGGCAGCTGTATGTAGCTGTGTTACTGGGGGCGAGGCGGCTGTATGTAGCTGTGTTACTGTGGGTGAGGCGACTGTATGTAGCTGTGTTACTGGGGATGAGGCGGCTGTACGTAGCAGTGTTACTGGGGATGAGGCAGCTGTATGTAGCTGTGTTACTGGGGTGAGGCGGCTGTATGTAGCTGTGTTACTGGGGGTGAGGCGGCTGTGTATAGCTGTGTTACTGGGGGCGAGGCGGCTGTATGTAGCTGTGTTACTGGGGATAAGGTGGATGTATGTAGCTGTGTTACTGGGGGCGAGGCGGCTGTATGTAGCTGTGTTACTGTGGGTGAGGCGACTGTATGTAGCTGTGTTACTGGGGATGAGGCGGCTGTACGTAGCTGTGTTACTGGGGATAAGGTGGATGTATGTAGCTGTGTTACTGGGGATAAAGTGGCTGTATGTATCTGTGTTACTGGGGGTGAGGTGGGTGTATGTAGCGGTGTTACTGCGGGGATAGTGGATAGTGAGCAGGAGGACGTGTATGCACGCTACACTCAGTGGGGGCCTCCACCAGATTTTGCGCCCAGGGGCCCCCACCAACCTTAATCCGGCCCTGGCTGTCACTCACAGAAGAGCGTGAGGAGATTCAAGTAGTTTTTTGCACAGTTAAGAGCACAGCAGTGTTAGGACATTCCCATGTGCACTAAATGCATCTAGAAGCTACAATCCTGGAATATAAATCCACTTATCACAGTCCTGTTGCTACTAACAACATGATCAAAAGTATAATTACACAGCTACTCTACACAGTCTGACACTTTACATAGTAATTCTAACAACTGATCTGTTTGACTTGCTTTTTTTCCTATAATATATTTTTAAATAATAGTTCTCTGTACATGTCATTCTATTGGTGACTAATGAGAAACCTGTTAAAATTTGGGTTCATATGAACCCAGACCCCAAACAGTAACACCCAGGGTTGGTGCGCTCACGGCAGGTTAGTAATGACGTGCGAGGCCACTGCAATTTAGATACCAATGGAGCCTTTGCAAGCGCCATCTAAAGAGTTAACACACAAACAGTGAGTATGTGTGTGTGTGTGTGTGGGGGGTTAATTAATTTCGGGATCAGGTCCAGGCGGACCCAACCTGCAAATTTTGCTACGAACCAGGGCTTTGCTGTTCGGGTCCACTCAATACTATTAGTGATGCCTACAGTGACCCCCACTGCAAGTGGTTATTGGTGGGGTAGTATGAACCAACAACAGAAATGGCCCAATTTTCCCATTTTGGTTGGGGCCCCTTGGCTTCTATGCACTCCCCTGTCCATACACCACCAAGGAGTGTAGAAGGTAAGATGAATGTAAAAATGACGTTAGTGCTTCTAAATCAGAGGTCAAGGTTTGCTCGATATTAATAGCGGGAACACATGAAATTCTGCTCCGCTTGATGAACTTAGCTGTCAATCAATACTCCATGCACACGAGCTCGCAGATTAATCCCTAATCCCCCAGAATAGAAGGTTACCCTTTTCTAAATGCAGGTTTCATTATTTTTAGGAGGAAAGTTGCTATTCCGGGAAGTTCACTTTGTCTGAATTCCAGAATGCAAATACTGTATTAGATCAGATACATCTCCGCGCAGATGGTGACAAATATATGAAGCACACAAATAGCCGCGCGAAAAAGGTATACATAGCCTGTAATCTCCATGTAGTAATGTGAATTACCGCCGTGGATGGATTACATGATGGCATGCAGACCCTGCTTAGGGTGGGCCAATGCAAAAAATAAACTGATGTAATTACAGTATAGATACAGTCATGTGAAAATGTAAGTGCACACCCCATGTAAAGATATAGGGGGTCATTTACTAAGGGCCCGATTCGCGTTTTCCCGACGTGTTACCCGAATATTTCTGATTTGCGCCGATTTTCCCTGAATTGCCTCGTGATTTTGGCGCACGCGATCAGTTTGTGGCGCATCGGCGCTGGCATGCACGCGACGGAAATCGGGGGGCGTGGCCGAACGGTAACCCGACGGATTCGGAAAAACCGCCGCATTTTTTAAAAAAAATTGGTCGCACGGCCATACT
Organism: Engystomops pustulosus; assembly: GCF_040894005.1. NCBI lineage: Eukaryota > Metazoa > Chordata > Amphibia > Anura > Leptodactylidae > Engystomops > Engystomops pustulosus. The sequence goes on from NC_092412.1 coordinate 245,305,962, forward strand.
CACACGCACCACCATGAAGACGATGAACTCCGGGGCATCTCGGCAGCGCCACCTGGTGGACATCGGGCGCAGGACCTTCATGAATCGCCGGAAGACCCGAACACTCGTCAGAGAAGCCGCCGCTGGAACGCGAATGGACCGGGTAAGTAAATGTGCCCCATAGTGATGATTGTAGATGATTATTGAACAAATTAAGGCTCTGTTCACATCACATTTTCATAATAAAATAACTCCCATTAGTGTTGAACAAGTTCAGGCCCACCAGATAAAATTACTCTAGGGCCACCTTCATCATCGCAAAGGAAGCAAAAAAATAGAAGTCTCCAAATCAGGTTGTCTTATTCTGTATCTCTGTGGCATCTTTGTGCAGTATTATATTAGAGACAGGTCCCACCAGAGAATCCTCTGATCCTCCGGTGGGACAGTCCGTCACTGGCTCCAAACTCAAAAAAGTACACCGAACGAGATATCTATTTTATAAATTGTGACCATTAGACATTTAACACATTATGGCCAGTAGTAGATGAGTGGTTTAGTTGACTGCTCAGTTCCTTAGGTTCCTCAGGGACCCACCAAAGTTATAGAAGTCGTGTCAATATGAACCAGGCCATGTTAAATATGAAGGTCAGGTGGAGCATGTTAGTGGCAGTGGTGGCTCTCCAACTAAGAAGCAGCTGCTGAGCTGCCTCCCTTCCCCCTCCTCCACTAAGAACATGGGTGAGATTTCACATAAAAAAGGGAAATTCTAGAAAGGACATCTCATTCCCTACCTGAGGGGATTCGTAGTTTAATGGGGGGAAATCTGATAACAGGTTCCATTTAAAGGGAACCTACCACCACGATTCTACCTATAAAAAGGGCTATCCTCACGTCCAGGCTATCATTTAGTAAATTTTAATCCGTGGGTATGCAAATTTTTTTAAGTGGCTACTGGGATGTGGAGTAGCCGGACATGAGGCTACACATCGCGCAGTAGCTCTGGCCTCGGAGCTGTGGCCGCGCGCCCACAGGCCTGCGTTCTGCGCATGCGCAGGTATTCAGATGAGGGCGCGCAGCTACGAGGAGCTGTGCGCCGAAGATGACATGGTAGGCGGAGGAAGAGGCTAATGGGGCGTGGAGTAGCCGCGACGGTAGCCTCGTGTCCGGCTACTCCACGCCCCAGTAGCCGCTTAAAAAAATTTGCATACCCACGGATTCATTTTTACTAAAGGATAGCCGAGACGTGAGGATTAGCCCAAAAAATGGCTATCCTCACATCCCATTCATCCACCTACCACCCGTTCTACCATTATAGGTAGAATCGTGGTGGTAGGTGCCCTTTAAGGTTCACACTAACGAATCCAAAGGATGGATTTGTCGGTAGCCAAGCCTTGTGTGTCTTCATTTAATGGGTAACGCACCGGTGACCTATCTACTATAATTAAAATATTATTTTTTATAATTAGCTCTTGGAGAAGTCATTAACACAGAAGTGCACTCAGTCTTTATCCTTGTACCTTACTCAATGTTCTCATTAAAAGACAAGGACATTACAACATTTGTGTTTGAGGTTCAATGGGGTAGCTTTATCAAAAGTGTCTCAACATAAGACTAGATGGTCTTATGCTGAACCAGATTTATCAAAGTGTCTGAAGTGTGATGAAGTTTAAGACTGTCCAGCTTTACTTTATTTTAGGTTTCCCTATAGGAGAGTAGGCCATACTGTGTTTAATGTCATCCAATGATCACAATATATAAAATAGATATCTCGTTCGGTGTACTTTTTTGAGTTTGGAGCCAGTGACGGACTGTCCCACCGGAGGATCAGAGGATTCTCCGGTGGGTCCAGTCTCTAATATAATACTGGACCACAGAGATACAGAAGAAGACAACCTGATTTGCCAATTAAGGCCGCCTTATAGGTGTGTGGAGACTTATAGCCATTGATGCTCCACCAGACAACTAATCGAGGGGCAGTGTCCATGTACTCCGCTCAGTGATGTTTACACTAGTCTGCTGTTACTTGTAGTTCTAGATTCTCTATTGTGCTTTTTCTGTGTATTCTAACCCCTGCTTGGACCTTTTTGACTATTTTATTTGCCACCTTGTTGCCATCTTGGTTTTGATCGGATTACCCTGACTTCACTTTTCTCTGTCGGTCTCTCTGTTTGTTTAATTGTTTGGTTAGTTGTTTGTTCTGTGCATGAGTAGGTACCGTCATTGAGTTGCCAACTGCAGGTTAGCACAGTGTGAGCAAGTAGGCAAGAACAGAGGTTGTGGAAAATGCAGGACCTCTCCCCTATCTTGAGGAACTAACCAGAACTGAGTGAAGTGGGGAATGAGTATAAATAAAGTTCCACCCTAGTGACTATAAATGGACAGCACCCTTGCAGTTGATAGGTGCAGTTGGAGTGATGGGCGGCCAAACCAGAGACACACGGAAACAGAGGCACACACAATAGCAAGATGACTACTCAACCCTCTGCATCTATTGTCATATCTATTCTTTGAAGCCAAAATTAATCCCTTATCGCATTTGGATGTTTCTGAACGTCTAAAAATACAGTTAAAAAATTGATAAAAATTTTTTTTAAATGGCAAAAAACATGAACTGAAATAAAAATAAATGAAAAAGTAAAATCATAAAATGTTAGGTATCGCCGTGTCCCAAAACGCCAGATCTGTCAAAATATAAAAGGGTTATTCCCGGTGGTGAACCCCCAATAATAGAAAAAGTGGTCACTTTTTCATTATTTAGCAACATTTAAAATTTTAATCAAAAAGTGGTCAAAAAGTCACACAGTCCCCAAAATGGTAGCAATGAAAATGTAATCTCGTCCCACAGTAAATGACACCTCACACAGCTCCGTAAACCAATGTATGAAAAAAGTTATTATCGTCAGAATTAGGCAAAATCAAGATTTTTTTTTTTGTACAAAAGGTTTTAATTTTTTTTTAAATCTATTAAAACATAATAAAACCTATATAAATGTGGTAAATGACACCCCACACAGCTCCGTAAACCAAAGTATGAAAAAGTTATTATCGTCAGAATTAGGCAAAATCAAGATTTTATTTTTTTGTACAAAAGGTTTTATTTTTTTTTTAAAAATCTATTAAAACATAATAAAACCTATATAAATGTGGTATCGCAGTGATGCCGAACCAAAGAATACATTTTAGGTGTCATTTGGAGCGCACAGTTAAAGTGGTAAAAACAGAGCCCACAAGAAAATGACGCAAATGTGTTTTTTTTTCCCAAATTTCACCACATTTGGAATATTTTTCCGGTGCACGGAATGGAATATTAAATACTGTCACTAGGAAGGACAATTTGTTGCATAGAAACAGGCCCTCACAGAGCGGAAACGGAAAAATGTAAAAGTTATGGATTTTTTGAGGGTGGGGAAAAAAAATGGAAACTGAATAACGAAAAGGGCCACCGGTGTTAGAGACAAGTTACTTATATTTACTCAGGATAACAAAATAACACATTCTCTAATCCACTGTTATTAACCAAAATACAGCATTTCACAGATATAAATCCAACCTGTCGCTGTCTGTCTTGGTGTATACAATTTCAGTTGCCCCTGTTTTCTGACCCTGTATCTTCTGAGTTTAGGGTCGGTTGCCATCTTGTCTGACACTGCTGAGCTGCTCTGTGCCTCTAGCCCCCACCCTTGCATTCCAGGAGGAGCTCACACACACACACACACTGATTTCCTGCCAGCAAACACATCACATAGTGAGGAGAGTAAAGCTACAGACAGATAAGTTCTGGTCTGATTGTGTGTTGTAGGGGGAATACACGTCACTCGATGTCTTTAAGGTTCGATGGGTGCACAAGTAGGCTACAACACCGTGTTCAAAAACTTGGCACTCCTTGTATTTTTGTGAAATAAGGAATTCTTATTTTATTTTTAATTCCAGAGTTAACGAGAAAAGCAATTGAAATAACAATTTATGCAACTTTTCGGTCTTAATAATTTAGACCTTCATCAGGCACGGATTGCTAGGTATACGAGATGTGGAAGAGAGGTGCAGTGCTATGACTGCTGCAGCGCTAGGAGCAATGTGCAGAGCGGGGACTTCCAGTTGGAGAAGAGCATGCTGATTGTGTGTTGTGGCAGAGCAAAGATGTAGCAGAGCCTAGAATGTCATTTTGTGTAATATACATCTCATGGATCTCATCATCTCATCTCTGATCTGCCTCACTTTCTATGTGCCAGATACTAGTACAATGTTCCCTGTAAACCCTGTACTCTGATCATCTAAGCATATTGTCAGCAGTATCACATAGCGGAGAGAGTTAGAAAGTCCCCGCTCACACTCTGGAATATTGCACTGACCATCACTGAGTTATAGGAGCTAAAACAGCAATAAAACTGAGTAAAAGTGTAAAGTAATGGGTTAAATATTATCTTTATTGTGTAAACATCCCTAGGGGCTTGAAATTTGAGATTTGGGCAAACCCCTTAAACGGGTTAAGTAGTGTGAACCTTAACTCCAGTTGACTTGGCTTTTGCCAACAAAATGCACCAAATTTATGATCAATTTTATTTACTTCATTGTATATTTCCCTTTACATGTTGAAGAGAACCTGTCATCAGGATCACACATCTTCCTGTAGCCTTTTAATACTATTTCCCTCGTTCCCTGCCAAATCAGCAAGTCACTGGGGTGTGGAGTCCCTGGTGTCATCATCATCATTATCTCCTCTCTGCTCTGGTAGCTCTTCTTCCCCCCTCCCTAATGCAGCTGTTGCCTGACCCTGTGCTCCAAGTAAATCTCAGATTATGCCTGCAAAAGGGAAGATCTATCAGACCAGAGAGAAGATTATGATGATGATGACACCATAGACTTAAGGGAAGGGAGCCAGGTAAAATGTTATCAACTTAAAAAGTGGGTGAAACCATTAATGATCATTGTATTATAATTTGGAAAACCAATTTGGAAAGGCTATGGGAACCTGTCATTAGGTGAAAATGTGTGTCCTGATGACAGCTTCCCTTGAAATTGAATTTGTTGTCACGGGTGCTCCTGCGACCCATCTCCCGGTGCACCCGTGCCCTTTGTGTGCCTCAAGCTCCGCCTGGTTTTACTCACCACTCCGTGTTCCTGCTCCCACCCTGGCTGCCCGGTGCTTGTCCCCGCCTCCTAGGCCTCCTTGTCCAACCTGCTTTGCGAAGGGCTCTGGTGAAAACCGGTTACCACTTCGGTCCCAGGTGTCAGTTTAAGTCATCGTCCACGGTGATCCAGAGGATCCACTACCTCCGAATACTGACATTTGTTACCAATATTTTAGCCCAAATCGAACATTTTTCGACAAATAACGTGAGGAGGGAGGTCATGGTGCCCTAAGTGCTGCCAAGTTGTTGTCGATAGCGCTCTATGGCAAGCAGCAAGGTGATCCAAGAGGCATCTCTCCCACCGAAATCCTAAAAAACATGTAAATTCCAGCTTTGCATAATTAAAAAGCTCCATATATGGACAGCTTAAACTCTTGCATCTTATTATTTATACATCCTGGGCTCTGCATGTGTTTCAGGGGGATATGTTTAGAAGCTCATAGCAATGATTTATGAATATCCATGGTTGGCATTGCTGACATTTTTGTGGTAGGACTCGGATCTTTTTAGCTTTGCAAAGCTTAGTGCTTAAAAAAACGTTTCGCTTGGTGGATCACAGGATGGTACAGGTCAGAACCAGAAGTTGTGTCGTCTTGTAGACGTAAGTTACATGTGCGTTAGCTGAATGTGTGCAGACGATGATGTAACGGGTCAATGACATATAGATGGCTGACTGGGGCACTTGTGGAGGACGGGCTGTCACTGCTGCTGGTTATATATACATTTGGCTGGGAGCCACACATTGTGACATAAGGAATCCAAAAATACCTAGACCTTAACTAATGCTCCTACTGGGAAGAACCTTAATTGTTATTTTATGGAATTATAAAAAAAATCATTGGAAAATGTAGGGCAAGTTCTCAGAAGTCTACTGGACCCACATGGACCGTCACAATATGGTGGGGGGGGTATCATACAAAAGCCTTTAATGACACTATATTTTTTTTAAGAATGTTTTGTATCTCAAATTTCCAAAAATTATTCCTTATGCCAAGGTTTCATATTTCAATGTTTCCACATTGTATATGAAGGGATTTTTCCAAAAAAGATTCCATTTTTGGCTCAGGAGTCAAGTGGGTGGAGTGAGTCAAGATGTCAACCGTGAATATTTCCACACACCAGACCCCTACCACCGTAGATTTATACTAATGAGGGTCCGTGTCTATCAAATCTTGTGTCTGAGCATAGCCCACCAATAAAATTAATTTTGGGGGCCCACATCCAAGGCAGTTTCTAAGCAATTTAATCTACAGAGAAAATTCCAAAAAGTCATTAAGATATATGAAGTGTCCCCAAAATTATTTATACATTTGTTTTAATATAAACATTTCCCCTTCAATGAAAAAATTAAATACAGTACTTCCAGTGTATGTGGCGCTGTTCTTCAATTCCCCCAAAATTAATTTCAACATATACAGTGAGCAGTAAAGCCAACCATGAATTATTATAATATATACTGTATATAACATATATTCACATCTTTTCAGAGAGTACATAAAAAAAGAACCACAATGAAGCTGAGTACATAAATACAGACCCAGAATCAAGCTCCTTATAGAGATACAACACCAAAACCAAGCTTCATATAGAGATAAAGCATTGATCAGGTATATGGAGTGCATAAATACAGAAACAAAACCACACTCCTTATCGTGATACATAACCAAAACCAAGCTCCATATGGAGCTAAAGCATTGATCAGGTATATGGAGTACATAAATACAGAACCAGAACCACGCTCCTAATAGTGATACATAACCAAAACCAAGCTCCATATAGAGATAAAGCAATGATCAGGTATATGGAGTACATAAATACAGAACCAGAACCACGCTCCTTACAGAGATACTACACCAAAACCAAGCTCCATATAGAGATAAAGCAATGATCAGGTATATGGAGTACATAAATACAGAACCAGAACCACGCTCCTTACAGAGATACATAACCAAAACCAAGCTCCATATAGAGATAAAGCAATGATCAGGTATATGGAGTACATAAATACAGAATCACGCCCTTTACAGAGATACATAACCAAAACCAAGCTCCATATAGAGATAAAGCAATGATCTGGCATATGCAGTACATAAATACAGAACCAGAATCACGCTCCTTACAGAGATACTACACCAAAACCAAGCTCCATATAGAGATAATGCACCAGAATTTAGTTCCATACAAAAACACAGCACCAGCAGCAAACTCCAGAAGGAATATAGCATTAGAAACAGTTCTGTAAAAAAATAAAGCACCAGAATTAAGCACCGTACAGAAATAAAGTACCAGAAGCAGGCTCCATCAGAAATACCACACCAGAACCTGGCTCTGTACAGAAAAACAGAACCAGAAGTAGGCTCCATCAGAAATACAGAAATGAGCTCAGCACAGAAATAAAGCTGGAGAACTGAGGGGATGCTATTGATTCTATAAATTGGGGACAGTTTAGGGAGTAGGTGCCCCTCACTTACTCCAAATGGCTGGTGCCCAGGCAGTTGCACCCTTCACCCAGTGCTAGAAATGGCCCTGTTTGCAACTACCAGGAATACCTGACTTAAATTCCTAAAACTGTGCACATAATAGTAATCTATCACCTGCTAATTGGCTCTGGACTCGATCTGTAGAACTATATCCAAGACATTGCCAGATTTTGGCAGAGTGGGGTCTAAGGGGTTCAGCCAAATTTCGGGATTGGGTAGTCGGTCATGTACCAGTCATGGGTGGGAGCTGCCTTAGAGGCCCAACCTGGCTTCGTAGTCCACTGGGGGATTCATCTGCTCCCCTAGGGGTCAGTCTCATCCTGCATGTAGCCACCAGCTAAGAACCAAAGCGAGACAATAGCACTTTATGGTCCTTAGTAGCAAGGTTGAGGCTAGAACCTGTAGACTACCGGACTCATCAATCAACATTGAGAGGGAATCTTTAGTGTTCTTGTGTTCTCGTACAGCAATGGCTACATCTTGTGAGATGGACAACTTAGAAGATAGTCCCAGTCTTGTGTACAAGTCTGTATAAATAACATAATAAAAAATTCTAAACAATAAAAAAAATTTACTCAATGTTAGGATATTGGAGAGATACAAAAAGTTGTTCTGGACGGTTAGAACCAGTTGAGGTCGGACCTCTCAGAATCTGCTACATAAATATGTGAAATGGGGCTGGGGGGGATTCCGGTATTATCCCCGGCATGCTGTTTATTTGCATAGCTAATACCATATTGTATATATTTAGATTGGGACTAGGATTTCATTTCATATTGTTGTCTTATGTGTTGGTATTATTTACTCATCGTCTGATCTTTTATTGCACAACCATCTACAAAATGTGTGTTGTAATGAATATACCCGAACGTAGCAACATCAACAAACAAAGACTACGTGGAAACATACAGCGCTTTATGGTCCGAGGACACAACGACAACTCGAGACGTTCTCCCCTGAAAATAGTAGCACTGTCTTATCTATACCTGCTGAAAAATATACACGGACAATCCCTGAGACGACCATCCAAAGTTTCCTCGAAAAGATGTCCTCTAAGGGTTGAACCTTCAAAATATAATAATATAAATTATTATATTTTGAGCGTTCAACCCTTAGAGGGCAACTCTATATTAAGACAGAATATTGCTCGCCGCAAACATCTGACCTGTCAAGGTAGTGCAATCCAGAGAAGTGGTCTAGTGGGAGAGAAGTCTTGGTTTAGAAGGTCTGGATTGTGGAGGAGGTCACTCTTACATCGTTTTCAAAACATAGAGCAGGATAGGTGTGAATAGGGCCAATTCTAGACCAAAATTGAAAACGCTGCCCCCCCTCCCATGCCAAAAGATGCTACCTTACACACTAGTAGTCAGTCAGTGACCAAGATATTAGTGACATGTAGTATCTAGTACCTTACAGGTAATGATCTACTCCATCAGAAAGAGGACTTCTTAAGATTTCTTCCAGCCATGGTTTATTTCTGCTGAATTCACAGTGAAATGTCTTCAGCTCCATGCAGCACGGCGCTCCTAAAAATACCACAGTCACTTACCGTATAATGGATTGTGTTCCTAAATACATATTATACACTATTCCCTACATAAAATATCCTTTATATAGTCCCCCATGTAGGCGTGTGGAGTCTTATAGCCACTAAGAGGATTCTGGGAAAATATGCAAAGTTTTCCAGGATGGGATAAGGAAAACCACGCCTCTTTTAGCTACCTGGTAAGGCAGCTCCCTTGACATCAGGCCTGACCTTCAGGAAGCCTAATGACATGATGTGGGATTGAAACCAACCCAGTATATCTATTCCAGAAGGAACAGACTCCCAACTGTAGACAGCGCTGTTTCAGCCTCATTGGGTCTCCTCAGTACAGTGCAGGGAACTGGCTTTGGCTGGGTGAGAGGCTGGTTATATCCGGGTGATCGTTAAACAGTTATACAGATATAATCAATGGGAGCCTATATAGTGGATTTGGATTATACAGATTTCGATTGTGGCTTTCTGATCATATTTTTACTATATAGGCTCCAATTGATTAGATCTGAGGGCTGTATAACTATACGGACTATGTAGGGACACTGTTAACAACCCATATGTCCTTTTTTGCTTCTCTCATATAGATACAAAACCATTGGATGTGACTGTATATAGGATCATACTTGGAACTGTGTGCAAGGGCCCTGCATTAGTTCATTGTGTCTATGCATTTTATGTACATTTTAGATTTTATGTAATAGATTTATATTGAATTTGCTTTATTTGTACCTCCATCTATTGCAGTGCCAGTTTATATTTCCTCACTTGTTGTATTCACAAGGAGATGGGCAACCAGTGCAGTGACTGGCACAAACCAGAGGCATCCGTGAGGCATAACCAAGCTTGATACATTGCACCACAACCAAGCTTACTACAGAGATACAGTACGAAAAACAAGCATACAACATAAAGTATCAAAACAAATATTATGACAAAGATACAGTACCACAACCAAGACTGCTATATAGATACAGTACCAGAACAAAACTTATTACATAGATATTGTAACAAGCAGCGGGTTGTGAACCCACTGTGCTATCTAACTGGTTTGACTTTGGGCCACACACTAAGGGTGTTATACCTGGACCTCTCTGGCTTTAACCCTTCTACCCGTATAGAAGGATTCTCCTTAACCTAATTATGCCCTGCTCCAGCATTGTCCTGCCCAGCACAAGACAACATCACTGTGTTGTCTCTGACAGGCAGAAGTAATCAATCGCTGCATCACCTCCCAGCTTCTGTGTATGAGTCATCCAGCTCTGGTTGATAACTCCTGTCTGGACAGATCAGAAAGCTCAGTGTAAAGCTGGCTTGCCGACGGACGATCCAACTGATTCGGATTTAATATTCAAATTGTGTCACAAGACAATGCACTTACATGCACCAGGAAGAATAAGGTGAACGGGGGAAGCGACACATGCAGGATATCGGGCGCATGAATCGCGGCACAGCGCATGATTGTCAAACATTGCACTTTCTGTGAACTCTGCGGACTGGGTAAGTAAATGTGTCCCAGTGAGTTCTCCATATGTGATCCTTGGCTGTTAACGCTAACACCACACGCCTCCATCTTCCCAGGATCTATTACCACACACAAACCGGGAGTTTCTCAGGGGGCTCCCTTCTCTATACTGTGGCTTCCCCTTCTTCTCGCATCCCCCCTGGCCCTGGCAGGCAAAGACAAGGCCTCTTCTCCTGGACGAAGCCATCCGTGACATAATTCTGCCGCTAGGCCACACCACAAGCCACTATGGACCCAGGGAATCCAGCTGTCCCTACACTGCAGTTAGGCCCTGGTGGGCGGACGTTGCACATGACCACATATACCGGATAAGAGGAGTGGTACTGTGCATGACCATATATACCGGATAAGAGGAGTGGTACTGTGCATGACCATATATACCGGATAAGAGGAGTGGTACTGTGCATGACCATATATACCGGATAAGAGGAGTGGTACTGTGCATGACCATATATACCGGATAAGAGGAGTGGTACTGTGCATGACCATATATACCGGATAAGAGGAGTGGTACTGTGCATGACCATATATACCGGATAAGAGGAGTGGTACTGTGCATGACCATATATACCGGATAAGAGGAGTGGTACTGTGCATGACCATATATACCGGATAAGAGGAGTGGTACTGTGCATGACCATATATACCGGATAAGAGGAGTGGTACTGTGCATGACCACATATACCGGATAAGAGGAGTGGTACTGTGCATGACCATATATACTGGATAAGAGGAGTGGTACTGTGCATGACCATATATACCGGATAAGAGGAGTGGTACTGTGCATGACGATATATACCGGATAAGAGGAGTGGTACTGTGCATGACCATATATACTGGATAAGAGGAGTGGTACTGTGCATGACCATATATACCGGATAAGAGGAGTGGTGCTGTGCATGACTATTTATACCGGATAAGAGGAGTGGTACTGTGCATGACCATATATACCGGATAAGAGGAGTGGTACTGTGCATGACCATATATACCGGATAAGAGGAGTGGTACTGTGCATGACCACATATACCGGATAAGAGGAGTGGTACTGTGCATGACCATATATACTGGATAAGAGGAGTGGTGCTGTGCATGACCATATATACCGGATAAGAGGAGTGGTGCTGTGCATGACCATATATACCGGATAAGAGGAGTGGTACTGTGCATGACCATATATACCGGATAAGAGGAGTGGTACTGTGCATGACCATATATACTGGATAAGAGGAGTGGTACTGTGCATGACCATATATACCGGATAAGAGGAGTGGTACTGTGCATGACCATATATACCGGATAAGAGGAGTGGTACTGTGCATGACCATATATACCGGATAAGAGGAGTGGTACTGTGCATGACCACATATACCGGATAAGAGGAGTGGTACTGTGCATGACCATATATACCGGATAAGAGGAGTGGTACTGTGCATGACCATATATACCGGATAAGAGGAGTGGTACTGTGCATGACCATATATACCGGATAAGAGGAGTGGTACTGTGCATGACCATATATACCGGATAAGAGGAGTGGTACTGTGCATGACCATATATACCGGATAAGAGGAGTGGTACTGTGCATGACCATATATACCGGATAAGAGGAGTGGTACTGTGCATGACCATATATACCGGATAAGAGGAGTGGTACTGTGCATGACCATATATACCGGATAAGAGGAGTGGTACTGTGCATGACCATATATACCGGATAAGAGGAGTGGTACTGTGCATGACCATATATACCGGATAAGAGGAGTGGTACTGTGCATGACCATATATACCGGATAAGAGGAGTGGTACTGTGCATGACCATATATACCGGATAAGAGGAGTGGTACTGTGCATGACCATATATACCGGATAAGAGGAGTGGTACTGTGCATGACCACATATACCGGATAAGAGGAGTGGTACTGTGCATGACCATATATACTGGATAAGAGGAGTGGTACTGTGCATGACCATATATACCGGATAAGAGGAGTGGTACTGTGCATGACCATATATACCGGATAAGAGGAGTGGTACTGTGCATGACCATATATACTGGATAAGAGGAGTGGTACTGTGCATGACCATATATACCGGATAAGAGGAGTGGTGCTGTGCATGACTATTTATACCGGATAAGAGGAGTGGTACTGTGCATGACCATATATACCGGATAAGAGGAGTGGTACTGTGCATGACCATATATACCGGATAAGAGGAGTGGTACTGTGCATGACCACATATACCGGATAAGAGGAGTGGTACTGTGCATGACCATATATACTGGATAAGAGGAGTGGTGCTGTGCATGACCATATATACCGGATAAGAGGAGTGGTGCTGTGCATGACCATATATACCGGATAAGAGGAGTGGTACTGTGCATGACCATATATACCGGATAAGAGGAGTGGTACTGTGCATGACCATATATACTGGATAAGAGGAGTGGTACTGTGCATGACCATATATACCGGATAAGAGGAGTGGTACTGTGCATGACCATATATACCGGATAAGAGGAGTGGTACTGTGCATGACCATATATACCGGATAAGAGGAGTGGTACTGTGCATGACCACATATACCGGATAAGAGGAGTGGTACTGTGCATGACCATATATACCGGATAAGAGGAGTGGTACTGTGCATGACCATATATACCGGATAAGAGGAGTGGTACTGTGCATGACCATATATACCGGATAAGAGGAGTGGTACTGTGCATGACCATATATACCGGATAAGAGGAGTGGTACTGTGCATGACCATATATACCGGATAAGAGGAGTGGTACTGTGCATGACCAAGCACCCGGCCCTGCAGAGAGCAGCACCCAGCCCCGCACACAACCAGCAGAGAGCAGCACTGGGCCCCGCACACAACTAGCAGGGAGCAGCACCCCCCCACACAAAACTAGCAGAGAGCAGCACCCGGCCCTGCACACAACCAGCAGAGAGCAGCACCCGGCCTTGCACACAACTAGCAGGGAGCAGCACCCGGCCCTGCACACAACCAGCAGAGAGCAGCACCCGGCCTTGCACACAACTAGCAGAGAGCAGCACCCGGCCCCGCACACAACCAGCAGAGAGCAGCACCCAGCCCCACACACAACTAGCAGGGAGCAGCACCCGGCCCTGCACACAACCAGCAGAGAGCAGCACCCGGCCCTGCACACAACCAGCAGAGAGCAGCACCCTGCCCCGCACACAACCAGCAGAGAGCAGCACTGGGCCCCGCACACAACTAGCAGGGAGCAGCACCCCCCCCACACACAAAACCAGCAGAGAGCAGCACCCGGCCCCGCACACAACTAGCAGGGAGCAGCACCCAGCCCCGCACAAAACCAGCAGGGAGCAGCACCTGGCCCCGCACACAACTAGCAGGGAGCAGCATCGGGCCCCACGCACAACTAGCAGAGAGCAGCACCCGGCCCCGCACAGAGGTCCCACACATAACCAGCACATTAGAAAAATTTTAAAGTTCAGGTTTCCTAGTTAAATGGAAACTATGGCCTGAATTTAGGAGTCTTGTCTGAGGTCTCATTTATTATTATCTTACATCATTACATCTTACATTCAACTATAAGGCAAAGTATTTTTACATGAAAAAAGCATATTTTACAAACTATTCAAGTCATATCCATTATTTTTATTCCAATGGGGCCTTCTACATGTGGCATAACAATGTGTATACTGCATTATAAGGCAGTGACAAACGGGTGCATGACCATATATACCGGACAAGAGGAGTGGTACTGTGCATGACCATATATACCGGATAAGAGGAGTGGTACTGTGCATGACCATATATACCGGATAAGAGGAGTGGTGCTGTGCATGACCATATATACCGGATAAGAGGAGTGGTACTGTGCATGACCATATATACCGGATAAGAGGAGTGGTGCTGTGCATGACGATATATCCCGGATAAGAGGAGTGGTACTGTGCATGACCACATATACCGGATAAGAGGAGTGGTACTGTGCATGACCATATATACCCGATAAGAGGAGTGGTACTGTGCATGACCATATATACCGGATAAGAGGAGTGGTACTGTGCATGACCATATATACCGGATAAGAGGAGTGGTGCTGTGCATGACGATATATCCCGGATAAGAGGAGTGGTACTGTGCATGACCACATATACCGGATAAGAGGAGTGGTACTGTGCATGACCATATATACCCGATAAGAGGAGTGGTACTGTGCATGACCATATATACTGAATAAGAGGAGTGGTACTGTGCATGACCATATATACCGGATAAGAGGAGTGGTACTGTGCATGACGATATATACCGGATAAGAGGAGTGGTACTGTGCATGACCATTTATACCGGATAAGAGGAGTGGTACTGTGCATGACCATATATACCGGATAAGAGGAGTGGTACTGTGCATGACCATATATACCGGATAAGAGGAGTGGTACTGTGCATGACCATATATACCGGATAAGAGGAGTGGTGCTGTGCATGACGATATATCCCGGATAAGAGGAGTGGTACTGTGCATGACCATATATACCGGATAAGAGGAGTGGTACTGTGCATGACGATATATACCGGATAAGAGGAGTGGTACTGTGCATGACCATTTATACCGGATAAGAGGAGTGGTACTGTGCATGACCATATATACTGAATAAGAGGAGTGGTACTGTGCATGACGATATATACCGGATAAGAGGAGTGGTGCTGTGCATGACCATATATACCGGATAAGAGGAGTGGTACTGTGCATGACCATATATACCGGATAAGAGGAGTGGTGCTGTGCATGACCATATATACCGGATAAGAGGAGTGGTACTGTGCATGACCATATATACCGGATAAGAGGAGTGGTACTGTGCATGACCATATATACCGGATAAGAGGAGTGGTACTGTGCATGACCATATATACCGGATAAGAGGAGTGGTGCTGTGCATGACCATATATACCGGATAAGAGGAGTGGTACTGTGCATGACCATATATACCGGATAAGAGGAGTGGTACTGTGCATGACCATATATACCGGATAAGAGGAGTGGTGCTGTGCATGACCATATATACCGGACAAGAGGAGTGGTACTGTGCATGACCATATATTAACCCTATTCGCGTCTAAGAAGTTGAGCTGTCCTGTATTTGGAAACATCCAGCCATATATTTCCAATCCTGTACAATCCCTTTAAGGCCTAAGGATAAATTGTAGTCATTTCAGCTGGTGCTGCCGCCTCTTATACATCACCTTCAACTTAAATTGAAAATTCTTATTGCGAGAGATAACATTCTCAGGTTATGAGAGGTTTTATTATATGTCTTATCTGTGAATCCTGGACTATGCATCACAGGGCTATGAGGTACGCAGCTCCCTGCCGTAATACATCACATTAGATTACATATATATTTCCGGTTTCAGGGGCAGATAGATATTCATATAGGGAAGATATCTTACAATCTTGTTAAAGACTTGCTGAGGCTATGTCAGATATCTCTATCCCCCATATCCCAATATTTGGTGTATTATACTAGAATATAAAGCCAATTTAACATTTCCATCTTATTGGTTTAATTATTTTTAGACCATTTTTCACACTGAAAATTTTAGTTGCTATAAAGAAACCATCAACAAGCCCCACACACAAGCAGAAGGGAGCAGCATCGGATCCTGTATACAACCAGCAGGGAGCAGCACCGAGCCCTTCACACAACCAGCAGGGAGCGGCACCGAACCCCGCGTACAACCAGCAGGGAGCGGCATTGAACCCTGTGTACAACCAGCAGGGAGCAGCACCGAACCCTTCACACAACCAGCAGGGAGCAGCACCGAGCCCTATTCACAGCCAGCAGAGACCAACACCAGGCCCAACACACAACCGGCAGAGAGCAGCACCCAGCCCCACACACAACTAGCAGGGAGCAGCACCCGGCCCTGCACACAACCAGCAGAGAGCAGCACACGACCCTGCACATAACCAGCAGAGAGCAGCACCCAGCCCTGCACACAACCAGCAGAGAGCAGCACACGGCCCTGCACACAACCAGCAGAGAGCAGCACCTGGCCCTGCACACAACCAGCAGAGAACAGCACCCAGCCCCACACACAACTAGCAGGGAGCAGCACCCGGCCCTGCACACAACCAGCAGAGAGCAGCACCCAGCCCCACACACAACTAGCAGGGAGCAGCACCCGGCCCTGCACACAACCAGCAGAGAGCAGCACCCGGCCATGCACACAACCAGCAGAGAGCAGCACCCAGCCCTGCACACAACCAGCAGAGAGCAGCACCCGGCCTTGCACACAACCAGCAGAGAACAGCACACGGCCCTGCACGCAACCAGCAGAGAGCAGCACCCAGCCCCGCACACAACCAGCAGAGAGCAGTACTGGGCCCCGCACACAACTAGCAGGGAGCAGCGGCCGGCCCCACACACAACCGACAGAGAGCAGCACCCGGCCCTGCACACAACCAGCAGAGAGCAGCACCCGGCTCTGCACACAACCAGCAGAGAGCAGCACCTGGCCCTGCACACAACCAGCAGAGAGCAGCACCCAGCCCCGCACACAACCAGCAGAGAGCAGCACCCGGCTCTGCACACAACCAGCAGAGAGCAGCACCCGGCCCCGCACACAACCAGCAGAGAGCAGCACCCGGCCCTGCACACAATTAGCAGAGAGCAGCACCCAGCCCCGCACACAACCAGCAGAGAGCAGCACCCGGCACTGCACACAACCAGCATAGAGCAGCACTGGGCCCTGCACACAACTAGCAGGGAGCAGCACCCGGCCCCACACAAAACCAGCAGAGAGCAGCACCCGGCCCCGCACACAACTAGCAGGGAGCAGCACCCAGCCCCACACAAAACCAGCAGAGAGCAGCACCCGGCCCCGCACACAACTAGCAGGGAGCAGCACCTGGCCCCACGCACAACTAGCAGGGAGCAGCACCCAGCCCCACACAAAACCAGCAGAGAGCAGCACCCGGCCCCGCACACAACTATCAGGGAGCAGCACCTGGCCCCGCACAGAGGTCCCACACCGGGTCCCACACATAACCAGCACATTAGAAAAATTTTAAAGTTCAGGTTTCCTAGTTAAATGAAAACTATGGCCTGAATTTAGGAGTCTTGTCTGAGGTCTCATTTATTATTATCTTACATCATTACATCTTACATTCAACTATAAGGCAAAGTATTTTTACACGAAAAAAGCATATTTTACAAACGAGTCACATCCATTATTTTTATTCCAATGGGTCCTTCTACATTTGGCATAACAATGTGTATACTACATTATAAGGCAGTGACAAACGGGCTGAGATCTTGGTGATATGTAAATGGGAGAACTCATCAGCACTGTATTCACATGAGAGGTGCACTTACCTCCCGATGCGGCCGTTCATTGTCACCAGTGTATCTGGTCCATGATTACATTATGACTGAACTCTCGAGAAAAACAATTCCACTCACAAGTTGTTACTTTTTGCCTTTTGTTAAAAAAAACTTTAATACTAAAATGAAATTTTGCCTGTTTTCACAAATTACTACTCCATTCAATAGACTACACTGAACGTAAACTTTTTAAAAAGTTTACATGTTTTCATTTATTTTTTAAAGGAAATCTACCATTTGATTTGATGTAGTATGAACCAAACATGCCTTGAGAATGCTGTAGGTAAACTGATGCAGAAACATATCTTGTTTAATCCCTGAGCTGAGTGGTTTTGCTCAAAAAACTATTATAAAATTCAGGTCCTTGGGAAAGCTGGGTTGCATGTTGGCTGCCTACAACAACACATTACATGGAGCTTCCTGAACTGTCCAGAAAGGACTAATCAACTTTAGCTGGATGACTCATACACAGCAGCTGTGCGATGGTGCAGCGATTGATTACTTCTGCCTGTCAGGTACAACACAGTGATGACGTATTCTCAGCTTATGCTGGGCAGGAGAAGGCTGGAGCAGCACATAATTAGGGTGTGGAGAAGTGCTGGGGCAGTCACAGGAGCGACAGAGCCTAATTATCATAATTTTATGATTGTTTTTTCAGCAAAACCCCTCGATTGAGGGATTAAACAAGATATGTTTCTGCATCAGTGTAGCTTAAGCATTCTCAAGGTATGTTTGGTTCATAATGCATAAAAGCAAACAGTATATTTCTTTTAAAGTGGACTGACATTCTATGCGTGTGTATATGAAACAATATACTCTTATACAAACAATGTTTGTTTCCCTTTTTGTTTTAAACTATATGTATAGACTCTCCTAAGCAACATTCTAATGATGCGTTGCTAAGGAGAGCCCATTCCATTTACAGAATGTAACCAACATGTTGCTTAAAACTCCCTGTATCATGGAGCAGCCGACTTCTCAGTCTGACTCTTCCCTTTCTTGCTATTTGCACCTTACCGTATGGTAATTTTTGCCTCTAAACTAGTTTTCCCTAATCGATCCATGCTTTTCCCCTAGTGTACACTAGCTGTGATAGCTTACTGCTCCTGAATCCTCTCTCCCCTGGGCAGCACATGTTTGGTGATTGCTAGTTAGTAACGGACACACTGGGGCTCATTTACTAAAGGTCCGAACGCCACACTTTCGTCGTGTTTCCCGAATATTTCCGTTTAGCGACGAATTGCCCCGGGATTTTGGCGCACGCAATCGGATTTTGGCACATCAGCACCGGCTAGCACGCGACAGAAATGGGGGGCATGGCCGTCGGACAACCCGATGGATTCGGACAAACCGCGGAATTTAAAAAAGGTTTTGTGTCGAAAGATCAGCACTCACATGCACCGGGACGAAGCACGTGAACTCCTGTGGACCTCGGCGCAGCAGCGACACTTGAAGGAACTCGGATGCACGATCGTAGTGAATCACGCTGGACCCGAATCCACGTCAGACAAGACACCACGGGATCGCAACGGGACCGGGTAACTAAATCTGCCCCACTGAGGGAAAGGAGGACAGGTAAGCTTTAAGGGAATAGTTAAAAAATCATATATTAGAAGAAGAAAATTTTATAGATTTATGTATTATTATATTATTAATATTTTATTTTAAAATGTATAGTAAGCTGTACAAGTAACCTGTACAAAGCTCTATTCAGCTACACGCTGTTAGAGCGCAACTAAGAAGAACCTTTTTTCCTCCAGGTTCTTTAAGAAACAATGGGGCAGATTTACTTACCCGGTCCAGCCACGTTCTCCGACGATGCACCACAATACGATCATGTGGCCAAAATCCCGGGGCAATTCGGCGCAAATTGGAAATATTCGTGAAACACGACGAAATTGCGCGATTTGGAACCCTTGGTAAATGAGCCCCAATGTTTGTTTAAGGTCATAATGACTGTACAGTACACCATAGATAAAGGGAGAAGGTAGAAATTAGAGAAGAACCCCCCCCCCCCCCCCGGCATGAGGTCACCCGAGGTGCCTCCTAGGAATGCTTCTTCCTATAAAAGAAGTCCATGGAATTCTGAGGTGTCCTGGAAAAAGAGCCTTGGCTACAATATGCGCTGGAATTTCCCTTAAAGGTCAGTGGCTTCTGACCTTCATATGGAATCTTTTGCATAATTTCCTTCAATTTTGACGTAGAGGGATGTATGGTGGAGTAACAACGGCGGATACACAGATATGTCTGTCTCCGGGGCAACCACAGAGCCTTGGAGAACAGACTAGTGCCACAAGTGTAGACAAGGTTCTGTGAGCTGAAAGGAAACCTACCATTTGATTTCATGCAGTATGAAGCAAACATACCTTGAGAATGCTGTAGAGACACTGATGCAGGCACATATCTTGTTTAATCCCTGAGCTGAGTGGTTGTGCTGAAAAATCAATTATAAAATTATGATAATGAGGCTCTGGCGCTCCTGTGGCTGCCCCGGAGCTTCTCCTCTTCCTGCTCCTGCCTTGTGCCATCCAGCAGAAGCCTAGAACACTGTATTCACTGTGTTGTCCCTGACAGGCAGAAGTAATCAATCGCTGCACTATCCCTCAGCTGCTGTGTATGAGTCATCCAGCTCAGGTTGATTAGTCCTGTCTGGACAGTTCTGGTAGCTCCATGTAATGTGTTTATGTACTCCAGCTTGCATGCACCCAGCTGCCCCAAGTTCCTGAATTTTATAATTGTTTTTTGAGCAAAACCACTCAGTTCATGGATTAAACAAGATATGTTTCTGCATCAGTGTAGCTACAGCATTCTCAAGGTATGTTTGGTTTACACTGCATAAAAACAAATGGTAGATTTCCTTTAATAATCTAGACTCCAGATTGATACATTAGGGCAGATTTACTTACCCCGTCCATTCGCGATCCAGCGGCGCGTTCTCTCTACGGTGGATTCGGGTCCGGGCGGGATTCACTTAGGCAGTTCCTCCGACGTCCACCAGGTGTCGCTGCTGCGCTGCAGATCATTGGAACGCACTGGAGTTCACCAAGCCATTTTTTTTAAATGCGGCGTTTTTCCGAATCCGTCTGGTTTTTTTTTACGGTCACGCCCCCCGATTTCCGTCGCGTGCATGCTGGCGGCGATGCGCCACAATCCAATCGCGTGCGCCGAAATCCCGGGGCAATACAGGGAAAATCGGCAAAAACGCGAATCGGGCCCTTAGTAAATGACCCCCATTGTAACAAACTAGCAGAGAGATTCCTGCAGCTGCTAAGTATGTGTTTGGCTCACAGAGCATTGTCTATGCTGGCCACATTTGTATCCACTTCACAGCTGAGAGCAGCCCAGTCTAAACAATGTGAGATAAACTGGACTGAAGATTAAAACGTAACGTCTGGTGCAAGGGCAGGAATTGCGCTTATTTCCCACTTTACGCCACCTTCATGCCAATGACGTGGAGGGGTATAAAGAAGGGCTGGCAGCTCCACCGCCTGGCGGATTTATCAGGAGGCCGGAGCCTCCTGCTAAATCTGGGAAGAGACAGGATTGGGATAGTATTTGATAAATTCCCTATTTAAAGGGGTTTGGCCGACATTATTAAAAAACTTTCCTGGTGGGCTGGGGGTTCTGTGAAAAAAAACCCAAAACCTATATTTAACTTCCTCGTTGCTCCTGGTGTCCCACCCCGACCTCGGTTGCTGCCATGCCCGTTTGTTTAAAGCGCACCTCTGCCCTGACAACGACACCCGCCTGGCACAGCCAGAATTTGCCTGAGCAGCAACGGACGGCGTCACGGGACACCAGGAGAAACATAGAGATAAATATACGTGAATAACGTGAATAAAAACTTTATTAATGTTGGACCACCCTTTATATATATGATGCATCAGTAGCAGTAGTAATGTCTGGAGTCCAGGCTGTTTAGCTCACAGAGCACTGTCAGTACTGGATACAATTATATAAACTTCTCATCAGAGAGAATCTCAGTCTAGAAAATGCTTTGTGAGCTAAACAGCCTGGACTCCAGACTGATACATTGTAGAAAACTAGCAGAGGGCTTGGGCAGCTGCTACTGATGTATATAAATATATAGCTCACAGAGCATTGTCTGAACTGAACACGACTGTATCCCTTTCTCAGCTAAGACTAGTAGCTTGGCCGAAACAATGTATTGCAGACTGATACAGTATAACAAACTACTCGTGGGATCTATGCTGCTGCTGATGTATTTAGCTCACAGAGCATTGTCTGGACTGAACACCACTGTCTCCATTTCTCAGCTAAAACTAGTAGCTTAGCCACAACAATGTATTGCAGACTGATACAGTATAACGAACGACTTGTGGGATATATGCTGCTGATGATGTATTTAGCTCACAGAGCATTGTCTAGACTGATTACTATTATACCCAATTCTCAGCTGAGAGCAGGACTATCTATGTACTAGGTGTTCTCCTTGACTGACAGCAAGCAGAGGTCTTAAAAATAGTGAACAATTGTAATAAAAAATCTATTAGAAAGTGATTTTTTTTAAAATGGAATTTTGTATGTAAAAAATTGGAAACCCCCGTTATCTGCCCCTTCAGCGATTGCTTGCGATGACATCACCAGCTTTCTGCGCTCCCACATGGTCTATTCATGTATCTGTCAGCGCAATTCTTGGCTCGCTGGGGAATTTGCTGGATTATTAATAGCGGTGACAGCTGTTTTATTAGACAGCAGATATTGGGCTTTTTCGTCTAGAATAACCTGCGCTATACAGGGGGCTCCATATTGTTTTGGGGAGGGAGGGGGTAATGTGAGAGGCTTCAGCTCGCGTCCTGTTTGTAGATTATCTCAGCTTTCTGTGAGCGATTGTAGGAACGTGGTTGGACTGGCAGGAGTCTGGCTGTTACCCGCGGCCTGGATGATGATGTCATTCTACAGGAAAAGCCGTCAGGGATTATCTGCATTCCCTCCCGGGGGTACGATGCCAACTGGACTCTAGCGAGTCTCCCTCACACACTGTGACGACCCCGCATGAAAGCGAGAATGTGTATACAGGACACGGCCTGCGTCAGCGCGTTGTCTGTTTACATGGAGAGAAGGATGTCCTGCAATGTACACGCACACGCCGGAGAAACGCGCTACAGACATCGCTGTGTCATGGAAGACCCCTGCACCGACAGGATCAGAGCTGATCCGAGGGAAAAGGCGGAATCTTACAAAAGCAAAAACTAATTTCAGAAATACAGGCAGATTTACTTACCTGGTCCTGTCGCGATCCCGTGGTGCGTTGTCCGACAAGGATTCGGGTCCGGCATGATTCACTAAGGTCGTGCGTCCAATTTCCTGCAGGTGTCGCTGCTGCGCCGAGGTCCGCCGGAGTTCACCTGCTTCTTCCCGGTGCATGTGAGTGCTTGATCTTGCGACACATTTCGTTTTTTAAATTCCGCAGTTTTGCCGAATACGTCGGGTTGTCCGACGGCCACACCCCCGATTTCTGTTGCATGCAAGCCGGCGCCGATGCGCCAAAATCCGAACGCGTGCGCCAAAATCCCTGGGCAATTCGGCACAAAACTGAAAAATATTCGGGAAACCCGACGAAAGTGCGGCGTTCAGACCCATAGTAAATGTGCCCCATAGTGCGAGATTCTGGACAACCAGGCAATAACTAAAACTAGAACAAGTCGTTTTCAGACATTTTCAAAAATGTCACTAGATTTTATCCCATTATAGGGATTTTCCCACCAAGCAAGTTAGGCCTATCCACAGGATCCGTCTGCTCCACTCATCTCTGGGAGCGACAAGGGGTCCAACAGAGGAACCTCGGACCCACGGTTCTTGTGATCCATATGGGTCTCATAGAAACGTTCTTTCTAGAATTTTTTTCAGAAAAAAATCTCCGCCAAAATCACGTGAAAATGAGTACAGCAGAGTCATATTTTTCCCTGAGATGAGTCAAGTTTAGTGGCTGCAGAGGGGGGACATTACTTCAGACCTCGATTATCTTCTATTCTACAGTACAGAGAAATATGGCATCATATTAAAAATTAGAATCTCATCATTCAGATCGCATAAGGCTTGTGGTTCTGTGATTCACAGAACCGGATATACAGGCTGTAACTGGATTTTTATCTGCAGCTCATGTTCCCGACTATGGGGGAGATTCATTAGAAGTGTCTGAGGTAAAACTATTCTAGTTTCCATTGGAAACCAATCAGAGCTTTATAAACACCTGCAGGAAAATGAAAGCTGAGTTCTGATTGGTTAGAACAGCTCTACCCTCAGACTCCCCCTATGTGTTTATATGCCTATATCCACAGTTCTGTAGCTCACAGAACCACAAGCCTGGTGCGATCTAAAAGATGAGATTCCTAACTTTAAAATGACACCAAAAGCATGTTTTTAGGTTCTATACAATTAAAGATAGAGGTGTATGAAGTGATACTTTCCCTGGCAGCCTCTAAATTTGACGCATCTCTGGTAACATATGACTCCGTCCCAAAAATGTGTTTGTGTTCATTTTCCCAGCTCGCCCATTGAAGGATCAATTCCCACATCTAATCCAACTTGGCAAAGAACCAGCATGTGAAGAAGAGCCAAGGCTGATATCCATGATCGCAACCATCTGGACTTTTGGATGCTAAAGGAGGGACAAAAGATGCGTCAGGTGTAGAAATTTGGGAAAATGTTTAGTTCACCCTCTAGTTTGCATAAGGTATACAGCCCCCTTCCTGTGGATAACACCCCCTTTCTTTATCTTCCAGATTTATGCCCCTTTCCTGTAACAGCAGCATTTATTGGCCGACGTTTATGAAAGCCCCTGTGTTTTTAGCAATCTACCCGAAGCGACACAAAGGGGCAAATTTACTTACCCGGTCCTGTCACGATCCCCGATTCGGACTATCGACAAGGATGAAGTCTGGCGCGATTCATTAAGATCGTGCGCCCGATATTCTGCATGTGTCGCTTCCCCGCCGAGGTCTGCCGGAGTTCACCTTCTTCTTCCCGGTGCTTGTAAGTGCGTATTTTTGCGACACAATTCTAAATGTTAAATCCCACGTGTTGTCTGAATCCACTGGTTTGTCCGACGGCGTGCCCCCCCCCCCCAATTTCTGTCTCGTGCAAGCCGGCGCCGATGCGCCAAAATCCTATGGCATGCGCCAAAATCCCCTGAAAATGCCCTCAGCGGACCCTTAGTAAATGAGCCCCAATATTCTGCACTGAAAGGGGCATTGCGATGCACATGTACCAAGTAGTGTCTGACAGAATTGTGTTGCAAGAGGCGCCATATTCATGAATTGTGTCGCCCGCTCTTCATGAATCTGGCGCCCGCTGCACTTCTCCGACAGAGTGCACCAATTTATTTTTGGTGCCCCTTTAACATAGGGCCCCTTTAACACAGAACACAATTCTGTCGGACACTGCCTGATTAATGTGGTGCACGGACCCCTTCAGTGCATAATTTTGGCCCACATTTATTAAAGTGTTTGCGCCAGTTTTCTGTCTGCACTAAAAAGAATGTGCAAACTACTTGTACATATATTTATAAAGTATAAAGTGTGTGGCCAGTTTTGGGTCATGGCTCAACTGTATCTGACAAGAGAGAAAAAATGTGCACCTAAAGGGGCATTCCCCACCCAGTCGGACCATGCGCTTCAATTCTGCAATGTGAACAAAAGTGCGCCCCAAAAAAATGGTGCACACTTCCCAACCAGGGCAGGGGGCGCCAGATTCATGAAGAATGTGCGCAAGAAATCCCCAATCAGGTGCCCTCTGCATACTACACAGGCAAACTGCACATAGTACAGACTGCACTGTTCTTAGTAAATGCGCCCTGTTGTTTTTATAATGCGCCCATTTAGGGGTGTAATAAGACTGCCATGGGCCCTGGTCTGTATGAATATTATAGCTCCTACAAGTCTGGAATCACCTCCTACATCTGGTACTAGAATCAGCTTCTTGGGGAATGGAGGATGTGCTCTTTCTGTCTGCTTTAAATCTGTGGTTTCAGGACCTTTGGAAGGTCTTCAAAGTCCTGAAATGGCAATACATGTGTATTGAGAGCAGGAACATTTTATAGGTGAAGTTCCTTTTCATTATAAAACTTTGTGGGTGGTTTGTGTGACCGTGGGCCCCCTAGAAGTCTTGGGCCCCAATTCTACCACCCAAATCACCTCTTTTATAATCGACTAGCGCACCCATTATGAGATCTTCCCATTCCCCATCGTTCCTCTCTCCATTCCCCTACTCACCTTTCCCGTATTCCTTCAGCAGTTTCTGTCTGTGATGCCCAATGGTGGAGCCGGTAACCGATGGCTCCTTGCTTCACCATATACAGATAGAACAACTGTCCTTTTGTGAGTTTGTGATTTTGCTTGTCTTTTACTATCCTACTGACAAATAGATTCTAAGTACATGAAGACAGAAGGTGGCAGCTACATGGACCTCTTCTTGCTGTACTTGTCAGATAGGATTTATTAATCACAGCCCCCGGACACCTGCTCCACCACTTATAGCCAAGAAGACTCACAGCTCATTCTTAGAAGTTTAGATGAGGAATATAAAATGGGTCTCATTCTCACCTCCAAACCCATATTAGAAATCCATCCGCTTTCATGTAAGGAAACATCGCTAAATCACTCAGCAGCACGTCCAAAATATCACGGGTTTATATTTAAGTTTCATCTGCTATAACTTTTAATATCGCTCTTTCTATAGAAGGAAATCGAGAAACAAGGGAAGAGGAAAGAATAAAGTATGGAGAAGATCCAAGGACGGAATTCACATGTGACCTCCTGGTTTACCCGGAAAATTCCATCAGGGGTAATGGAGAAAACGGAACACTCCGCAAAAATATTCCCATATTGTTATGTGTCGGGGAGATGATGATCTGATTAGACAGTGGGTCTTGCCACAAGGGAGGGTAAAAGTTCTTACCCCCATTTTAAAAAAGCTCCCCGAGGTGACTTTTGGGTGGCGGACCTCTGGGTAAGAGATTGTTCCCTGCTAGAAATGCCTCTATGGCACATTTTGCCCAGTTGACAGAGAGGGGCACGTCACTGGGTGGAAGTCTTGAGTCTCTCTGGGGCAGATTTATCAAGTTTTCTAAAAGTAAGAATGTTCTTAGTTGCAACCAATTACAGCTCAGCTTTAAAATATTCATGAGCACTGGTAAAATGGAAGCTGAGGTGTAATTGGTTTACATGGGCAACTAAGAACATTCTTACTTTTAGACAGATTGATAAATCAGACCCTCTGAGTCATATAGTGGTAGCTAAAAAGAGGTGGATTCCACGTTCAGACCCTGAATTTGCACATTTAGAAACACAATTCAAGCACAGTAGCGAATTATTCTCCAGATCACTTAGGTATAAAAAATCCAGAACAAGCAACATGTGTTTAGCCACTAAACAATACGAAACGTGTGGTGCTTGTCGTGAAGCCAAAACTTGTGAGAACTGGAATTATATTTCTAACAAGTAATCCAGGGTTTGTTTGGGATCTGACGATGAATAATCTCTGGGGAGCCATCATGGAAGTGACAGGAAGATGAGCTGCCCCGGTTGGGGTGTGTAATGGCCCTGCCAAAGCGGTCATTACACAATTTTGTCCTTCTATTAGACTGTATGGGGCAGATTTACTTACCCGGCCCATTCGCGATCCAGCGGCGCGTTCTCTGCACAGGATTCGGGTCCGGCTGGGATTTAAGAAGGTAGTTCCTCCGCCGTCCACCAGGTGGCGCTGCTGCGCCGAAAATAATCTTAACGCCCCGGAATGCACCATCCCATAGCAGGTGAAGGTGAGCGCTTCCCAAGCGACACATTTCGGTTTTTAAATGCGGCGGTTTTTCCGAATACGTCGGGTTTTCGTTCGGCCACGCCCCCCGATTTCTGTCGCGCGCATGCCGGCCCCGATGCGCCACAATCCGATCGCGTGCGCCAAAAACCCGGGGCAATTCATATACAAGCGGCGCAAATCGGAAATATTCAGGTAACACGTCGGGAAAACGCGAATCGGGCCGTTAGTAAATGACCCCCTATATGTTCATAGAGGCTGATCACCTCTGTGCGCCATCTACTGTCTATAACTGGTAATGCAGCTGAATAATATCTGCTTGGAGGGTTTGATTATTCACTGTTGTTACTTGGGTTAAGGGGAACCTGTCATCAGGAGCCCTTTTTCTGCCTTTTTACGAAAAAAAAGGTCAGTTAGATGAAAATTTACCTTTCTGTAAGCAGAGTTGGGTCCCTAGTCCCATGGGAGAGGCCCGTGATGTGTGGAGCAGACACGTATGAGGTCCTAAGGGGGGAAGCGACAGCAAAAGGGGGAAGAGATAGGGGGACATGGGAGGTTTTATTTATTTTAAATCGATAAATGACAGAGAGGTTTCCCGAGGTTGGGGGGGGGGGGGCAACTACTCACCAGCCACTCTTATGGGACTTGGGACGCGGCTTTGCATACAGAAAGGTAGACTTTGATGTACATTTTTCAGAAAAAGACAGTTTTACAGTAAAAACACTTTGGCAATGTGTACACTATTCTCTATAGGGACATGGGGGAGCCAGAAAAAGGGCTCTTGATGACAGTTTCCCTTTAATTAGTTGCCCTGAGATTCCTAATTGGTGAGTGCCTGGAACTCCTCCCAGAGGGAAGTTTATCATATACCGTGAGAGTACAGTCTAGGAGATCTGTGTAAGAGGACACAAGGCCGGCAGACAGCAGCCTGCACCTGCTGTCTCCTACCTGAGGATACTTTAACTCAGGCCTGCTGCAGCTCTGTCCCTTTACAGAGCCTTCCCTAAGATTGCTGCCAGAGTAGCTTCTACCTTCTCCAGCCACGTTCTTCACCTCGTGGTAGACAGGACCACTTTCTCGGCCTGTTCCATTTGCTGCGTTTAAGTCTTGAAATAAAGAGACTGTAAGTTTGATGTTTTACATGTTGTCTTCATGTATGATCCTCGGCTGCTACTAACATCATGGGCCTCCCCTCTACCATCTACCTAGTCTGTCACCCCTATTAGTGATAGGAGGACACAATGCTCCCTTCTTTTGTGGTGATGTGGGGGGCCAAGTTACTGGACATTCAGTCACCCCTACTAGTGTTAGGAAGACTCACTGCCCCCTGCTGGTGTGATAATATGGGAGTCATGTTCCACGACAGTCAGTCTCCCTTAATATTATATTCCACAACCAAAATTATTTGAAGTGAAAGGAAATATTGATGCAGACTATTAGGACCTGTAATGATCATAAGAAAAGGGGCCAAGTATCCGAGTCGAATGGTCATATACTGTATGTGCAATAGAACTCTAGTCAAGGGGCTGATGGAGGCAGCCAAGGACAATACTAGGGTGTTGTTTATGGGCAACCCCTTTAAGTTCTATGACATAAAGAAATATCTGTAACAGGGCTTCCAAGCGCCGTGTATAACACTAGGGTCTTCTTATCAAAGCCTTTGGGATTCTTCAGGCACCAGGATCTGGGGTAGACTGCTACCACGGAACCCCCAATCTTTGGTTACCCCCTTTAAAATAAACTCCATTACAGTCCTGTGTGGTTTAATCCATATTCTATAATTAGATCGGTCTGATTATCTGTATTAATAACCCCGGTGTCCTTTCTATCCAACTGTATGAGGGGAAGATTACAAATCTCAGAGAATTTCGGTGAGTCATCACAATGTCCTCTAACACACTGCAGCTTTTATCATGGACATTTTCGTCTTGCATCAAAGCACATTTGAGAATTTGAACCATTCATTTTAGATGAAAATGCAGATGGGGGTTTCCAATTGTACAGTAATAAATTTTGGCATGAAAAAGTCGCCATGTTTGCCAAAAAGCAAACTCTCTAACCCTTGGCTGAACTTCTAGAACCTAATGTAGTACAGACTGTCGATTAATGTTCAAGGTCAAGTCAATGTCATGGCAAAATCTGTGGACCACAAACACCAATGTTGGATTCATGGCAACAACGACTTCATATAAGAAATGTTCAAAGTCAAGTCATCGGGTCATTGGCCAGACCCCGGACCAGATGGGGAACACATAGGAACACATTACAAAAATGAGAACACCAGGGCTTTACTTCTCCTGGTGGTCATGGCTTACAGTCCTACTGCTTGGCTCTTCTGTAGGACACATCTACGTTCACGGCACTGGGTGCCATAGGAGTATACTGTAGGTTCTCAGATTTTTCTTGTTCTTGTGAAGTTGTTTCAGTCCACTTTCTTTTGGGGTAATGTGTTCTGCTGGCCTGCATTCTGACCTCGACCCTAAGTTGCCTGATCTAACCTGTTGTCCGGTTCAACTCTGTCTGTCCTGACCTCGACCTGTACATAGACTATGCTCCAGTTTGTCCCTTTAGTGCTACAAACAGTTGGGTCTCAAAAAGGGTCATCTATCACCAATACCAAGGCTCAAATCCCTGTTCATCGAAACGGGTAGCAGCCGCTGCCTGTGCTGTGCTATTTTGGGAAGGATCATCACTTCCTGATGAAATCGGGAGCGATAATCCTCCCTAAAATGGCCCGGCGGGAGGTTGAGCCAAACCTGGACCCAAACATTTAACTTTGCATCAGGTCCGCTCATTACTAGTCAGGAGGATTCCCAACGCATCCTTACAATGGAGGGCCAGGACGCATCCCACTGTCTACACATAGAAGTGGAAGGAGAAGCAAACATCAGCAGTCGCCAGTTATTGGCTGGTGCTGATGTTCAGGGTGTTTTCCCAGTGATGTAACTTTTCTCTGATGGACATCACTGGGGACCTCCTGCTGAGTGATGTATACAATGTATACAATCTTGGGAGGGATGCAATACGTTACATTAGTCTCCGTTGCCTCCAATGGCCTCCGCTGAGTACTGTATACAAGCCAATCAGCAGGAGGGAAAAGGATGGAAAGACGTACGCTGCCACTACATGTCTATGGATACACTCTGCCTATACGACGGGAGGTTTCCTGGTGTATAAGCTTGAACGTATATCTAAAACGTTGTGTGAATATAGCCTTAAAGGGAAAGAACCAGAAAGACCACTTACACAACACTGAGTTAAAGTGTTTTGATAGTAACTGGATGTTAAATTGAATACAGTAAATATAATTGTCTACAAAATAAAATTGTGACATATTGGCCCAGATTTATCGTTAGTACATACGTGCATTTTGACTCACTAATGTGCAGAGTGCGCCAGATTATTGAAGACCAGCTTTTTCCTGGTGCGCTCAGTTTGATGGGGGTGCACCACAATTAAGTTGGAATTTCAAGATAAATGTGGCATCTGATGTGAATTGACACGGAAAGCCCATTTTAGGTGCAGGGTTTTGTGTTGCATCGGACACAGTGCAGACGCCACACAAAACTGGCACAGACACTTCTTAAATACATGTGCAAGCGGATTCTGTACATATTTATGTGCACAACAGCGTCAGAAAACTAGCACATCCTGGGCCACATGTATCACTTGTTTTTTTCTGTTGTTTTTGCGCTTTTCATTCAGGCGCACCATTTTTGCGCCTTTTTTGCGATTAAACGCCAAATTAGCCGCACAGCAAAAATAAGCAGGTTTCCCTCATCTATCTTACCAATCCAGATGTTTTGCTGCGCCTAATGATATTCATCACTTGCAACGTCTTCATTTAGGCGTAAAAACGGGCGCAAAAACACTCTAGCCCGAAGGTGGCGTTATCTGAGAAGAAAGCACTGAGCCCCTTTGCAGAACAGCTCATTTCTAGCAGCAGAGCTCAGACAGACACTGGAACATATAATACAGACATTAGATACACTGCAGACACTAGAACAGTGATGGCGAACCTTTTAGAGACCGAGTGCCCAAACTACAACAAAGACCCACTTATTTATCGCAAAGTGCCAACACAGAAATTTCATTTGTGATTTATACTCCCTTCTCTGTCACAGTTTTTATTGATACCAGTCCCTGAGGGCACCAATAAAGCAGAAAATAGTCCCAGGTAGAGCTGTCACTTTAAAATAGCTCTATGCACAGCAAGTACTGGGCTGTCTGGGACTGCAGGAAGATACCTGGAGTCCTCTCTGTTGATGGCCTGAGTGCCCACAGAAAGGGCTCTGAGTGCCACCTCTGGCACCAGTGCCATAGGTTAGCCATCACTGCACTAGAACATATAATAGATACATTACATACACTGCAGACAGGAGCTGCAGACTCTATTTACAGTTCATCACCTTCTATTTACAAAATATTCTGCAAACTCCTGAGCTCACAGCAAAAGAGCTAAGAAGTTTGCAGAATGTTTGCAGAAGTTTGCAGAATTTTGCAGAAACTACAGACAAGTGTCCCCCATGTAATTCTGCACAGTATCTGAGGGGGATACTGTGCAGAATTACAGGGGTGCAGCAGGAGATCAGCACTGGGGGATCCCCTCCAGGAGAAGCCACTGCTGAGGAGGTCACTAGGTGCAGGGTGTCACACACCTGGGTGCTGCTGAGGAGGTCACTGTGTGCTGGGTGTCACACACCTGGGTGCTGCTGTGAGTGTTATCTTCATTCTGGGCTGTGGGAGAAGCAGAGAGGAGCTTGTAGCAGGATCACATGTAAGTGCCTGAATCTAACATTGCGCCTAAACTGCGCCAAAATTGCGCCTAAACTGTTTTAAAGTTAAGTGATTAATAAGAGGCAGAAAATATATTTATCACAGATGGTTGTAGCTTGTGACAATTCTGGCAAAACAGTGCGCCAGAATTTAGGCGCAACTACTACACTTAGGCGCACAAAAGTGATAAATGTGGCCCCAAGTTTTATAAACGTGCCTCATTATGTTTTTTTACACCAGCCTCTGAACACACAAGTATTCAAATATTTTTACGCTATACCGCCCCTATATGAGCTCTTCTGTGTAGACTGGGATAAGATGAGCAGAGTCATCTCATTATCATTTTAAGGTAAAAGATTAAATGGAGGTAAATTAAGAAAACCACAGACCCCATGGTTATTCTTACCTAGAGATGAAGTGTACCGGACACATTATTGAGGTATCTGTGTGTTACTTCAGTGAATCCGATGTAGTCCACCCAAGCTCACGTAGGCTGTACATATGGCATTAATCCAAGGTGGACTATGTCGGCTTCACTTAATTACTGTGTAAGCGGTGAGACCTCCAGACCAAGGTAAGTATAAGGCCTCATGCCAAGACCATGAGGTCGTGCAGGCTGTAACCTAGGCACACAGCTGGGTGGATGATGGAGGGGTGCTGAGCACTCCTCACCCCTCCCCTCTCCATAGAAAGCAGATCGATTTGTCCTGTATTTTGCATGACGGTTACCCCACTCGGTCACGGTTTAATGAGATGATGTGTGCCCAGCACATTGCGACTAGGTGCCATAGACCTCTATGGGGGCCGTGATACAGCCGCTAATTGTGTGTCCGTATCACAGGCCCCCAAAGGGCCATGAGCATAGAGCCTAAGGGATTTTTTTTATGAACCTGTCAGGGCAATTTAGGAAACTGAACCACCAATCTAAAAGTACTTGTGGGCGGTTTAGCGTTCGCTTTAAATAACCTATAAATAAAATTTATAACAGAAAAATTCAAGAAAATACACAACATAAAATCAGGACAAAAAGAAAAAAAACTTTTTTAAAATCTCCACTTTTCTTACAAACTTCTAGTAGCTTTTCTGTTGTTAGATCTTTAGTAAAATGAATTTCACACTTGACCCGACCTCATCTGGGTCACGTCTGCCTGTGTGAACACGTCCGAAGAGTCCTGGAAAGCCACAGTAATTACATTGGAAGTTGTAGGCCACCACCTACGACGGGGGACATGCCCGGGCCTTAGCTGTAGCTTATCTGAAACATTATAGTGCACAGCTTTGAGCGATGGAGATTTTGGAGATTGGAGCAGATGCTGTATTACACTCCTGGTGCTGATTATATAATTACCTGTCAGTCTAGTGATCGCTGTCACCCTGCCAGACACCTGCTGAAGCCGTCCTGGCATTAGTCCTTTATTTCACCTATGCTGTCCGACCGGCACTGATGCCAAGCAGTCAGATAACCCGCGCGCAAGAGGCCAAGCACTTGTCCTTTACCACCTGCTTTCATCCCTGTTGCTGGGATTTAAAGCTCTGTAACTATGGTATATACAGCTGATTGCAACTGGGGTCCCCACTGCTAACCCCTCCACCAGTGGGAGCTAAACTTGACCCCTTGCCACCATAGACTGTTTTTTGTTTGCATTTGCATTTTTTTCCCCTCCTCCCAAATGCCATAGACCTCTTATTTTTTAGTATGAGGGCTTGTTTTCTGTGGGACATATTGTATTTTCTTGTAGCACCACTTACTAATCCATATAAATTACTGGAAAGCTGGAAAAATAATTGAAGATGGAAAAAAAATTTTTTAATGGTGGCTTTGACAAAACTCCCACTCTCGGGTGAAGTCAGTGGATGCACCTACAATACACAAATTTTGCTCCGAGCTCAACTTCTTCTTTACTATTTTGTAGCAAAGATTGGGCCTTTTTTCTTATTTGTTTGGAGGCTCCTTCACTATATGCCTGCGGACTTCCCTTTGTTTTCATGCATGTTGCAGGAGGTGCACCTAAGATCCTCAACTTAAGCACATAAAGCCCCACCCACCTATGCAAGATGGCACCTTACCTTATGCACCTTACGCTCTTAGCCATAGCACTCACTTTCCTCACTGCCACCACCTACCTTTCTATTAATAGTTAATATTAATAAGGCACCTTTATAAATAAGTCCCTTAACAGGTTAAAAACCCAAATTACAGATTTACAATTATGCAATTATCTATGTGATTACTAAAGAATAAGCTCCTAATTGCGCCATCTATTCAGAAACTTAGATTTTCTAATGCTACAATCAGAGACTTATTAAGTGTTAAAATTTTATATACAAAAAACACAGTGCATACATAAAAAAGCATGCAATTGTCAGGTAAAAAGGTTATAAAACAATATACATACGACACATACACAAACAGTTGCAAAGTAAAACGAATATCCTTACTAATGAAATAGTAGCAGATATCCGCTGCTGTGAGACCCATCTAAGAATTCCTATGGGCAGCCTTCTAGGTGTGGAATCTCAAGATGATTGAAAATGTCCATTAGCATAGCTCCCTAATTTATAGACAATGGGGCACATTTACTTACCCGGCCCATTCGCGATCCAGCGGCACGTTCTCTGCACAGGATTCAGGTCCGGACGGGATTTATGAAGGTAGTTCCTCTGCCGTCCACCAGGTGGCGCTGCTGCGCTGAAAATCATCTGAACGCGCCGGAAGACACCGAGCTGGACCAGGTGAAGGTAAGCGCTTCCCAAGCGACACATTTTCGGTTTTTAAATGCGGCGGTTTTTCCGAATACGTCGGGTTTTCGTTCGGCCATGCCCCCCGATTTCCGTCGCGCGCATGCTGGCGCCGATGCGCCACAATCCGATCGCGTGCGCCAAAATCCCGGGGCAATTCAGGTACAATCGGCGCAAATCGGAAATATTCGGGTAACGCGTCGGGAAAACGCGAATCGGGCCCTTAGTAAATGACCCCCAATGGGTCATCCCCCCGCCCCCAGCTTGTGAAATCATCTAGAAAGGGATGTTCACATGATAGTAAAATACACCCCCCCCCCTCCCCACCTCAGTGAGACACATTTGTTGTTATGAAATGCCATAACTCTGGATAGGAGGGTGGAACAATTGCACCATTACCTCCAATCCACTGGGAACCTCATTACCTTTTGCGACATACCACTCAAGAGAGGTCTGTGCCCAGGAATAGGGGTGTTAGGTGATTTAGTGGAGTTCCTAGAGCCCCACCTATTCAAGATTGGCAAGGACGATGAAGCTAGCCTCGATCCTATACTGTTGGTTGGACCTTATAACTAAAGATGTGACTAAGTTATTTGATAAATAAGAGTTTCCATTGTCTCTGGTTTTAATTTCTGGCAGGATAAAAACACACCAAAATGTTCCATCTTTTGTCCCTGGCCCAGGATATGTGCCTGGGATAGGTGTGACTCACCACACTCTCTATACACACAGGCTTCCCTTTAGCCTTTTGCTTAGCATGGAGCACCTGGTGTAATTGGGCACCACATTAGCATTTCTTCCTGGCAGATCTCATCTGGAATCTAAAGTGTAATGAATATTTGCACTGCAAATGGGGTGAGACTTTGGCTGGCTATGGCTAAATGTAAATGTAATTAAAAGATGGCAGGGGACTTCACTTAGTAAATCATGGCCGTATTTCATACTTTTACCACAACGTGTACCCGAATATTTCCGATTTGCGCCGATTGTACCTGAATTGCCCCGGGATTTTGGCGCACGCAATCGGATTGTGGCGCATCGGCGCTGACATGCATGCGACGGAAATCGGGGGCGTGGCCGAACAAAAACCCGACGGATTCGGAAAAACTGCCGCATTTAAGACAAAAAATGTGTAGCGAAAATTACCTTCACCAGGTATAGGCCGGTGAATTTCAGGGCATTCCAGTGCGCCTCCGGGGAACTTCAGCGCAGCAGCGCCACCGGGTGGACAGCGGAGTGAATCCCGGCCGGACCCGAATCCACCGCAGAGAACGCGCCGCTGGATCGCGAACGGACCGGGTAAGTAAATCTGCCTCAATGTATTTCACTCTGTGCTCCAAATGACGCATCCTCTTCTTTGGATCAGTAAAACCAAAATGTTATCATTTCATGCTGATGTTTTTATTGATGCGAGTTTGGTCAATCTTTATTCTGTCTTTTGAAGGTCCTGAAATGCTCAAAAACTGGAGTTCCGCGAAAGTGCATTCTCCGACGATGATGCACTGTGCCGCGATTCACTAAGATCGTGCGCCCGATATCCTGCATGTGACGCTTCCCCGCTCAGGTCCACCGGAGTTCACCTTCTTCTTCCTGGTGCATGTAAGTGCATTGTCCTGCAACACAATTTGAAAGTTAAATACAGTGCTCAGTCCGAATCAGTCTGATCATCCGACGGCCCGCCCCCCAATTTGTGTCGCATGGAAGCCAGCACAGCCGCGCCACAATCCGACCGCGTGTGCCATAATCCCAGTGCAGACACTTGCTAAATACCTGTCCAAGCCGTGTAATCCCTGAAAACGGCGCACAGTCTGACGAAAGTGCGATCTGCGACCCTTAGTAAATGAGCCCCTCTATGTTGTCGATATAGATCTCAAAGGTCTGTAGAAACTATTGAAAGACAGAAGAAAAAAGTTACATAAACTAGATTCAAAAATTGTACTGCTAGTAGAGATGAGCAGACCTGAACTTTAGGCTCGGCGTCCTCTGTTCAGTTGGACATTTTGCTTAATGGGCTGAACATCAATTCTTTTTCCAATTGCAGAATTTGACAGAACAGTCTTTAATTTAAAGTTTATATAATAAAAAAAATGTGATGTTTTATACATTTTAGTTGATATAAAAACATGATTAAAGATAATGGTGTTTATTCATGTTTATAGATATAAATACTGTATGGGGGGACATTAATCATAGTCTGTTAGACTGTTTTGAGCATCTTTTAGCGCTAAAATCTGGCGCATCTCGTTAATTTGGCACGGCAAAGTCCGGCACTTTGCGGTTTTGAGTCCCTGCACCTTATCTGACATAGTGAGTGCGTCCTATACAGATGTTTGCACGGGATCTATCACAAAAATGCGCCCAAAAAGGTGCAAAAAAAAGGCGCAAAAATGCACCTACTCTGAGCAGGTGCACTTCCAAAAAACTTCCCTTTTCATTACTAAAAACATACATTTTAGGTTCCCAAATGAAGAATTCCCTCTATGCAACATGGAAAATCCTTCGGAGCAGTTTTAAAATGTAAAATTTCTCCAGTAACGACTTCATCATTGTCTATGGGATCATCTCTGGGAGTGATTATTGTCTTACTGTACAGATCTGAGAATATTATCAGACTCCGTTTCATGTAAATTATAATAAAAAAGGAAAAGACTCATTTCAGCAAGAATTTTATTTTTTTTTTTTACATCTCTGTCACTTTTAGTCCCTGCATTTACATCACAATGATAGGTTTTTGTGCAGAGATGACGCCCTGAACGTTCTGTCACATTTTCTCAGTCTCCTTTCATTATTGCTCACAAATGAGATCTAACAATTTGAGACAAATTAGGTGCAAATTTAGGCACAAATGAATCGGACATGCGACAATTCCAAAGTGCATTTACTAAGGCAGAACTAGATCCATCATAGATCAGGAGCCAAAAAGAAGAGCAAACCAGGTGCAAAAATAGGCGAACCTGAGACCCCCTATGATTAATGTCCCCCCTATATATATGATACTTATATGATATATCAGGTGCTGGCAAACAAAACAGACGGAAGTTGACCGAGATGTCAGACTACACAGAAGTCTATGGAGAGGGGGAGCAGTGAGTCACAGCAGCTAGGTCTCCACACACTAGTACAGAGAGGAAGTTAAATTTGCTTACAGAGACTACAGGGAGAAAATCTGCTTGTAAATGGATACAAGAAGTCACATAATGACAAGAAACCGAGTTACCCCTCATGGAGTCACACTGGACTAGTGAGGAATGACATGACATCTTAGGACACGTGTGCTTATCCAACCCCCAAATCCATCACGCAGACCCATGTAATAGTAACAAATAGCCCCTCGGGAAGGACATTTTTAAAAATGTTAGAATACTTAGCACCGGCGCCACATCTTTTCACTGTCCTGTAGTTCTGTCTCTTATGATGCTGCATTACCGGGCGCTACTCATGGACAGAAGCGGCGCTGTTTTTGTAAAAAAGTACATACTTATTTCTTTTCCTGAAAAAGCCCTTTAACACATAGGACTACATGTATCATAAATCATGAAAATAAGTTCTACAATCCCCAGAATCCTCCGTGCGTCGGATTGTAATAATATCTGACTTAACACTACATAAGCCATAAGCATTAAAGAGATGGTACAGCACATGACTAATTTCTTGTGACAACAGCGCCACACCTCATCTCAGGTTGTGCGAGAAATTGCAGCTAAGACACAATTGGGGGAGATATATGAGAAGCGTCTGAGGTAAAACTGTTCTAGTTGCCCATGGAAACCAATCAGAGCTCAGCTTAAATTTTATAAACAGCTGTGGGGAAATGAAAGCTGAGCTCTGATTGGTTGCCATGGGCAACTAGAATAGCTCTGCTCTAAGAGACTTCTGAAGCGTTTGCCCAGTAAAAAGTGATAAAATAAAAAAAATAATTTCACTGTACCCACTCCACAATTCTCCAGCTTTCCACAACATCCTCTGTGTCTCCCCACACTAAAGGCAGAATTTTGAGCCCAAAAATGTGGCACTTTTTGCATTGAGTGTAGTGTAGTCCTGCCAGTACAGGCGGTCCCCTACTTAAGAACACCCGACTTACATACGATCCCTAGTTACAAACGGACCTCTGGTAATTGGTAATTTACTGTACTTTATCCTTAGGCTACATTGATCAGCCATAACAGTTACCACAGGTGTCTGTAATGCAGCTTTAGTGTTACTCCTGGTTCTTATGACAACCCAACATTTTTAAAATCCAATTGTCACAGAGACCAAAAAAAATTTTGGCTGGATCTACAATTATAAAATATACAGTTCTGACTTACATACAAATTCAACTTAAGAACAAACCTACAGAACCTATCTTGTACATAACCTGGGGACTGCCTGTATTCACATCTGACACAATGGAACGATATGATTTTCCTGTCGCCCACGCCGGCGTCTAGTCACGAGTCACAGGGAACGCGTCGCAGATGATCTGGAAAAAGTTTAAGTCTCCTCATATTGTGAAAGTAGCTTCACAGCGGAAAATCTGTGAACTTATCCCCGAGCAGCGCTGCGGAGCATGACACGGAGCAGACAGATCAGAGCGCGGTCATCGATCTCCGGTTCTGCTCGGTAACACAGGTACTTTCAGGTGAAGAGTTAGATGTGTTTTCCTTAGAGCTGAAGGCAAAGTCTCCAACCCTTCCGCAGTAATAGTCTTATCACAGGAGCTCAGCGGGAAATATCATAGCGTAACCCCTTCACCGACAGATTAGTTCAAGGTTTTGGCGTTCGCGTTTCCAGCTCCCCACCTTCCACAATTTATATCTTGTAGGTTTTTCCATTCACAAAGCTATATGAGGGCTTGTTATCTGCAAAGTACTTTCTAGTGACAACCCATTAAAGTATTATTATGTACATGTACTTCATATTGCCATCAAAAATATAAAAAAAAACTAAAAATTCTAAACCCCCCCTCCCATATCCATCCATGTTGCAAAAGTCCTGCTTTAGCAACACATAAAGCAATTATTCCTGGGGTTTGAACCCAGTACCGGAAAATAGCAGCCAAATGCCTGAAACATTTTTCTATACTTTTCAAATTTTATACAAAGTGAAGCAGTGAAAACATCATCAAGTCCTGCAAAAAAAATTACACCTTACACAGGCAAGTACAATGAAGTATGAAAAAGGCAAAAAATACTGTACAAGAGGGATGATGGCACTACTTATATTCACAGAACAAAGGGGTCAGTCATCAGGCTTTGGAGTGCATGGGTTCCATGTGTCTTGAAGTATGAAAAAGATATTGGTGGCAGGTTAGGGCAAAATGAAGAAAGAAATACATTTTTTTGTACAAAAGGTTTTAAAGTGACCCTGTCACTATGAATATCATTTTTAGCTGGTGATGGGGGCTGATAGCCTATGTTATGCTGATTTTAAAAATGCCTTTGCCAGCATTCTGAATAATTTCAGTAGTTTATAATAGTTTATTTCACATTACTTGGCTCCCTGCTAGCAGAGTCCCATGGAGCAGCTGCAGCCTGTGTCAGTCTCCGCTCCTCCCTCTGCCTGTCGTGTGCATTGAGCAGGTGAGGGGGGGGGGTGGAGGAGAGGAAGAATACATAAGGAGACACATGGACACACAGGCTGCAGCTGCCCTATTCTGGGGGCTCACAACATGCTGCTGGCAGGGAGCCAGGTAATGTGAAATAAACTATTATAAACTGCTGAAATTATTCAGAATGCTGACAAAGGCATTTTTAAAATCAGCACAGGAGAGGCTATTGGAACCTGTCACCAGCTAAAAATGACATTCGTGGCGACAGGTTCCCTTTAAAATCTATCAAAACATAATAATACATATAGAAATGTATCAACATACTGCATCTACTTCCAAATGACAGTAGAAGGTAGGTCCTGACATCCTCATCTACTGTATACTTATAGCACAGTCATTGGGTGTACCGAGACAGAATCACATTGGATTTCAACCCTAAGGTCTTGTTGAGTGAAGCATTTTAGGAGTTAACCCCTGCCAGTCCAGCTGGTTATGGTTTACGCTTATGGTCGTTGCCCCGTTCCTGGGGACGGACCTTCAGCCTGAGCATAGTCACCCTCCTCCTTTAAGGAGTTAAACGTCTTTCTGTAATAAAGTGCGGTTTGCGTTGACCCAGAGAGCACCTGACACCAGATTTCACAGCACAATGGCTGGAATGATGGGAGATGCATTGTGTGTCTTTGTTCCATCACAGTAGACAGTCGCCAAATGCAATAAGTGATTGAATTCTCAAACATCTCAGCCACATGAATACACATTCACCAGCATCCGAGAAAAACAAATCACCGCCACATACAGGACCTCCAGACGCGCTTTTCAGGCAAAGTTGTTAAATGAAAAAAAATTATTGAATGTTCCTTAAAGGGATATTTTCATCTTAGAAGCTCAAGGCATAACCAGCATCATCCTCCACCACTGGCCTACCTGGTGTCCGGGCTGCAGTGAATAGAACAACTTTCTCTGTTCATATCTATGGGAGTCATTAAAACAACTTGAGACTCAGGCTAGAGGTGGTCTCAGGCAGGACTGGAGGTAGTCTCAGGCAGGACTGGAGGTGGTCTCAGGCAGGACTGGAGGTGGTCTCAGGCAGGACTGGAGGTGGTCTCAGGCAGTACTGGAGGTAGTTCTCTGGCAGTACTGGAGGTGGTCTCAGGTAGCACTGGTGGTGGTCCCTGGCAGTACTAGAGGTGGTCTCAGGTAGCACTGGTGGTGGTCCCTGGCAGTACTAGAGGTGGTCTCAGGTAGCACTGGTGGTGGTCCCTGGCAGTACTGGAGGTGGTCTCAGGTAGCACTGGTGGTGGTCCCTGGCAGTACTGGAGGTGGTCTCAGGTAGCACCGGTGGTGGTCCCTGGCAGTACTGGAGGTGGTCTCAGGTAACACTAGAGTTAGTTTCAGGCAGGACTGGATAT
Source organism: Engystomops pustulosus (assembly GCF_040894005.1). Lineage (NCBI taxonomy): Eukaryota > Metazoa > Chordata > Amphibia > Anura > Leptodactylidae > Engystomops > Engystomops pustulosus. Next base: position 245,348,231 of record NC_092412.1, read on the forward strand.
AGTCTCAGAGGTGCCCTTATCCTTTAGACATTATATATCTTGCAGATTTCTTATATGCAAATATTCCTTTAACTTGATGTCTTGGGTGAAAGAACTACATTCTTTTAAGTAGTTGCTTGACACCACTTACTCCTAACCAAGGGTGACAGCAGGTCCTATAGCCTCTGCTGTTTCATGACTTACCTGTCTAGACCACTATTGCCCCCTTCTACACTGTATGGCAGCACAGCAGTATGACCCAGGCGCTAGGAGCTCACATCTTTATAGTAAGACAGTGCCTGTATCTTATCATATGGAGAACTATGCAGCTCCACAAACATCACAGCTGCACAGTTCTCTCTATCCTCTCCCTACACTTATCTATAGGATCAGTACAGATAGGAAATTAGAAGCAAAACAATAGGTGTTCCACCTCCTCTTACAGCCAGGACAATGGCGAAGAATTGAAAAAACAGCTAGTATACAAGATTTAACTACTACCACCAACCAAATTAACACCTTGCTTGCTGTAGGCCTTGCTGATCCCCTTCACCCTTCTAGACCACCAAGTCCACTGACAGACCATCGGGAACAACCTTCTCTATTATAGACCAGCAGGTCACTAGACATTTACCTCTTTACTGGGAATATTGCCATTAACCCTTTCATTGCCCAAGATCATGAGGAATATTAAAAGAAACCATGTATTTCCCCTAGACGAGAAAATATACTGACCCGCTCCATGTCCTAGACCACCAGAGATAGTAATAGGAATCTGAAGCAATGGAGTAATCATAAAATAAAAACTACTAAACATCGCACCAGCATTGAGTAACATGAGCTCAGAAGCGGAAATACTGCTTCCTCATTGGGGTTTTGTTAGGGGACCTGATGACATCAGTGATGATGTCATAGGGATTTCCTCTTCTTGTCTGTGTACGCAGATCACTGCTATTTTACTGAATACATATTACAACTGATTGGACGCTGTCTTAGTATATAGAATCAGTATTGGTGTGGCTGATGAGTCCGATGAAATGTGCTGAGATCCTATAGCTCCAAAAATTGTCTCATTTTTTTCCAGCTCTTTGGATGGGAAATTGGGAAAAATCTTCAAAAAGGGTTATTCTCCCCTGTGGAACGTACAATGTATTGACAGCTGTAGCACGCGAGACAACAACTAACACAACACCGCTCCGGTATAGCAGTGTAGACTGACACTGGAGCATTTTTATAAGTTTCACTGCTGACTGGTGCGTAAAGACTGGGCCCGAGAGACGACAGACGGCGCAGCTGCCATTCATGTTCATTCCATCGGCTCGTAAAGTGCGTGTAATAAAAGTTGACAACAAGAAATGTGTGAAGCGTCTCACAGACAAAATATTTCATTGTATAAAAATCTAAAATTTCCTCTCAATGAGAATCAGAAAGAGAAGAACTCAAACTAAACTGATCTCTATATAGATAGTAATACACTATAATACAACTCAATCCATTCACTGTGACAATCGCACTATTAACCATTAAATGATTGAGAGGTTGTCACAACCCCGCCCCTCAATCATAATCTTTGCATAATTAATATGATAGCACAGTGGCTCAGTGGTTAGCACTAAAGCCTTGTAGCGCTGCGGTCCTGGGTTCAGTTCCCATCCTGATCAACATCTGCATGGACTTTGTATGTTCTCTCCGTGTTTGCGTGGGTTTCCTGTGCGTCCTGGTTCCACTGCCCACTCATAGCGAAAGCCTGTGAGTCCTATCTCCCCAACATGCTTATAGAGAAAGCCTGTGAGTCCTATCTCCCCAACATGCTTATAGAGAAAGCCTGTGAGTCCTATCTCCCTGACATGCTTATAGAGAAAGCCTGTGAGTCCTATCTCCCCGACATCTGACTTATAGCAAAAAAAAAAAGGTTTAAAAATTATGCAAATGAGTCTGAAGGGCTCCAGGTCTATTAACATAAATGTTGCCCGGAGCCCCTCAAGCTCAATCGCATAAGTTTTAGGGCCTTTTTTGTAAAAACCAGGGCATAAGAAGCTAAAAGAAATGTGTATCTTCCCAGAGGGGACGCACACCAGTATGTCAGTGTGATTGGTTTTCAATCCTTGATCCTGATGGTAGATTTCCTTTAAAGACACCATGTGAGTCCTACTTCCTTCCAACCACTCATGTGAGAACATGTGAGACCTGCTCCCCCACCTAGCCCCTTAAAAGAAACCCTAATATACTGTACTTTCTATATGAGGGGATGATGCCCACAAGACTCACAAGCTATTTCTATGAGTGACCAGAGAATACAGGACGCACAGGCTTTCTCTTTGGGGGGGAGGGGAAAGCTGGACTCACAGGCTTTTCTTTGGGAGGGAGGGGAAAGCTGGACTCACAGGCTTTTCTTTGGTGGGAGGGGAAAGCTGGTCTCACAGGCTTTCTCTTTGGGTTGATGGGGAAAGCTGGACTCACAGGCTTCCTCTTTGAGTGGGCGGGGCAAGCTGGACTCACAGGCTTCCTCTTTGAGTGGGCGGGGCAAGCTGGACTCACAGGCTTTCTCTCTGAGTGGGAGGGGAAAGCTGGACTCACAGGCTTTCTCTTTGGGTTAATGGGGAAAGCTGGACTCACAGGCTTCCTCTTTGAGTGGGCGGGGCAAGCTGGACTCACAGGCTTTCTCTTTGAGTGGGAGGGGAAAGCTGGACTCAAAGGCTTTTCTTTAGGTGGATGGGGAAAGCTGGACTCAGGCTTTTCTTTGGGTGGATAGGGAAAGCTGGACTCACAGGCTTTTCTTTGGGTGGATGGGGAAAGCTGGACTCACAGGCTTTCTCTTTGGGTGGATGGGGAAAGCTGGACTCACAGGCTTTCTCTTTGAGTGGGCACGGGAGACAGGATACAGACTTTCTCTATGGTGGGTCAATGAAGCAAGACTCACAGGCTTTTTTTGTCTTGTTCTAACCCTTTTTTACTGTGGGATCTCCTGCTCCAGCGCCTGCTGTGATATTTTTATGTTACTGTCCCCTTAATGCCGACACCTTTTAGCTATCACAGAAAACTTAATTCACCCACACGGCGACACTGAGTCAGATTACAGTATATGCAGCAGCAAAAAAAATCTGCTTACATTCACATTTTACTGAATGACAGGAATACCGAGAGCATGCAGCCAAATGCAAGGCCCTGGTGGTCCGGAGAGCAGCCGTCATAGCACATGGTGGCAGCCAGGAATGTAAGTCACATGTAGAAGAAGGGCTCTGGATCTGGAGGATCTGGGACATCCATGTATGACACAGACAGCCTATTGATTTTAAGTAAAATAGTGTAATACCTCACTTCCCCTGCGGGGGCACTGTAGGGAGATGATAGACTTCCTTACAGGCCCCTTACACTTTATAGCTTGTAGACACATGACTAAGGACACTGTATCTGTAGCCTACTTTCAGGGAATCCTTAAATTTTAGTAAAATGTGTATGGGATATGGCATGTAAAACACAAATTTTAGATTTAATGAATTTTTTCTCTAGCCCCTACACTTCCTTAGCACTTTGTAACATGAGTTTTAGCATCCAGCATTCTAATTGCATTCCCTATTGTCAGGTGGGTGGTTCTAGGCGATTGCGGATAGCCTGGGACCGCCCACTTGACCATAGACGGCTCTATTAGTGTATTGGGTGTTGAAACTAAAAACCAAAATTACTGAGAACGGCAGCAGCGCCAGAATCAGTGGAGTGGCACCTATAAAAGAGTAACATGAAGGAGGTGAGAGGCCCTTATTTATTTTAATAAACGGGATCCACAGAGGAGACAACCTCTGGTGGTATTCTGGTTACTACTGATTGGTTATTGTAAAGCCATGGTTCTTGTATGGTATTAAAGAAGAGAATCTTATCTTTCAAACAGCATCAGGCTTGTAACCGATGAATATAGTTATGTGATCTGCAGACCAAATTCCTGCCTTATTCTTAAACTGCTCGTACCTCCAGTTCTGTAACTCACAGAACGGACCTGAAGATTAGATTCTCTTCTTTAATATGATACCAGAACCATAGTTCTAACTATTGCAGAGCCCAAAATATAGGCATCTAGAGTAATGCTCTCCCTACAGCCTGACTCATCTCAGGTAAAAATTGACTCTTTTCTGCCCATTGTCACATGACTGTTAAAAAGAGGTTGCTTATGGGTAGACGGGTGAGATTTCACCTAAAACAGGGAATTCTGGAAAGTATATTTTATATTGTACCTCAGGGGGTAGTAGTTTATTGGGGTAAAATCTGGTGACAGGTTCCCATTAAGAAAAATGTCTTGTTACAGCAGAAACGTGAGTCTGGGGCATATGGTGCGGTGAATTTCTGGCCTGCGCATGTGGTGCTATTACAGCAGGAATTTCTAGATGGAAACATAATGTTACAAAGAACTGTTCAGACTTTTTTTTATTTTTCCTTTTTTATTTAGTCTGTTTATTGACGTTTATGAAAGAAGCCGAGTTTATTGTTTGTATTTTTTGAAATATATTAAAAAAAAAAAAACTTGGAAAGAAATTTGCTACAGTGTAAGAGTGCCACCTAGTGGACGCCATATGAACTGCGCACAGAGTGGCTTCCAGCACCCAATGTGATCAGAAATCCAGGGATACTACAACTCCCAATATGTGGTTTAGCTCAATCATACAGCTGATAAGAGCAGGGACCTTGTCCCCCCCCCCCCCCCCTCCAGTCCTTGCTGATCCTATGCAGCCAGCAATAGTGGATGAAGAAACTCTGGCCCCAACAGGAATATTAGACAGGTCGTTCTCTGTGGAGTAGATGTGTTTAGGTATTTGATAATTGATCTTTTAATGTCTAATTTGACCTTAACTTTTGGAAGAAAGGTGAAGTCCGTTTTAAGCACAGGTGTCAAACAACAGGACAAATCCAGCACAAATGTGGATTATCTCCCTGCCAGGTTGGCATTAGGGGACAGCAAACTGGGCATTTACTCAGAGCCCTATGTCCTAAAGGGGCCCCCTGTGTGTGGACTTCTGTAGGTAGAGGATGTATTGCTCCTTTCATACTTCTTGGTTGAATCATTTATCATTGAATTGTCTATCCATCTATCCCATATCTATCTATCTATCTATCTATCTATCTATCTATCCAATATCTATCTATCTATCTATCTATCTATCTATCTATCTATCTCATATCTATCTATCTATCATCTATCTATCTATCTATCTATCTATCTATCTATCTATCTATCTATCTATCTATCTCATATCTATCTATCTATCTATCTATCTATCTCATATATATCCATCTATCTATCTATCTATCTATCTACTTAAAGAAAATGTCAGCAGCCACAATCCAAAGATGGTGGGTGCAGGCACAAATAAGACCGGGCCTAGGGTCCTTGGTAAATAAGTCGTAGAAAGAGGCAGCACACCAAACGAAGTCCAGTATCAAGTGTAAAAAGTGGGTTCCATTTTATTCCATGTTTCAAAATACAGCAACGTTTCGGCTCACACAGAGCCTTTTTCAAGCCAAATAACAAGAGTGTGCAAACATACATATATACCCTGTTCGGGTGATCATGTGATACAATTGTTCCCGCCCCTTATTTTGCATATTACATCATCATATTGAAATTTCCACAGTGAACATAAATACAAATTGGTTAAATTCATGATAATAAATGTTACATACAACATGGTAAAGTGCGTGTGCTTATGTAGTGTCTGAATTGACTTGTGCTTAACCGCTAGTGTGTCAACATACATCGAGTGCTAAGTGAATTGTAAACAAAGTTGATCAAAAAAGAAGGTTTAAAAACAATCCGGGTGTCTCACCACCTCATCCACCCACCGCGTGTGCACAAGGTAAAGGAAGCGATCCGATCATCCTTGCCTCTGTTGTGGAGTTGGGCTTGGCGCGCCAATGTCAGAAAGCACTTGACACGCATGGCTGGAACGCAAGCGCAGCAGTGTCATACTGCGCATGCGCGAACTCATCCTGTCGTCAAGGAGATGGCGTGCGACCTGAATAAACAAAGCAGGTTGCTGATGTGTAACTGAAATATAGTAGAGTGAAATCTCTACTGTCGACAATTGTGTCGCGTGGGGAGGCTACTGGCACAGCACGGAGTATGCTTATGATAATGAAGAACAACCACATATATGGGGGAGTAACATGATTATTAACCCCTATGATCCGGGGAAAAAAGTCAGAATTATGTAATCCCTGATGGTCCAGTAGGGACCCTATAGGGAAATTGTAAAAGTAGTGGTACGGCCCCTGGTGGTTAAATAGGAAAATGCAAATACTCCCATTGGCACAAATTGTAGCCACCAGATGATAAATGGTGCGTCACGTGAACATCACCTTGGCAGATTCATTATGTACAAAAGGAAAAAAAGGGGAAAAAAAGGGAGAAGAGGCAGTGCAGGATCTGTTGCATCACAAAAAAGGTGGTGGAAGGGGCTGGTGAGAGAAAAGACGACCCCGGAATGGCTTTCTTAGATTCATATTATCTGAGAAAAGAAAAAGAAAAATTCTTAAGTTAGATATATCATCATTTTTGAGGTATAGGGTATTTCTTGTTACTTGAAAAACCTACATTATGTTTTAGACAATGAATGAGGAGTCTGTCATGACTATATAGTGTGCATTAAATACCTGTTAGCTTAAAGTCAACATTTAGTCCATGTGGACGTAGAGTGTTTAGAGTGAAAATCCAATATAGTTCCTTCTTTTTAAGGATTTTTTCTCTGTCACCTCCCCTGCGTAAGGGGGGAATGTGATCTATGATCTGAAATTTGAGGTCATTCTCCGTATGGCCAGCATCGGAAAAATGTTTTGATACAGGTAAGTCACGTCTATTGTTGCGAATAGTATATCGGTGTTGGTTGAACCTTGTTTTGAATTCCAAAGTTGTTTCACCTATATATAAAAGACCACAGGGACAACTCAATTTGTAAACAACGAATCGACTGTCACAGTTCAGATAATGTTTGATTTTATATTCTGTGTTGTTGTGGAAAAAAGAACCACCTCTGATCATTTGTTTGCAGTTTATGCAACTGCGGCATGGAAAGGAACCCTTGTTTAGTTCACCAAAAATGCCCTTCTGTCTACTAGGTCGCAGAGATCCCACGTCAGCTTTCACTAACCGATCTCTGATCGACTGGGCTCTGCGGTATGAAAAAATGGGGGGTTTTTTGAACTCAGGGGCGGACATGGGGTTACCAGTTAATTTAGACCAATGTCTGCGAATGATCCTCGTGACAGGGGTACTGTATTCACTGTAGGTGGAGATGAATGGAATTCTGCCTGTATCTGCCTTCTTGGTGGTGGACACTAGTGTGCTGGGTCTGTCTATAAGCTGTGCCTTGTCAAAATTTCTTTTGATGATTCTGCGTGGATAACCACGTTGTGTAAATTTGTGTAACATGGTATTCAAATTTGTTGTAACTTTCTGTGAATCACTGGTGATGCGTTTAACCCTGAGAAGTTGGCTATAGGGTAAACTGTTGATCATGGCACGTGGGTGATGACTCTCGAATCTGAGCAAAGTGTTCCTATCGGTCGGTTTCACATATAGATCTGTTTCAACACTCCCATCCTTTAGTGTCACCAAAACATCCAGAAATTGTATTTCACTTCTGGAATATGTCAAGGTGAATTTGATTGTGTCATCGATTGTATTGAGGTACGTATGGAATTCGTTGAGTTCCTGTTCGGTGCCAGACCATAGGAGGAAGACGTCGTCTATGTATCTCCACCACCTCAGGCAATGCCTGAAGTGAGTGGAGGCATAGACGGCGTCCTCCTCCAGAAATCCCATGACAATATTAGCATATGTTGGTGCCATATTGGCCCCCATAGCGACCCCCATTAACTGTAAATAGAAATCGTCTCCAAATAAAAAGTAGTTATTTCTCAAGATCATATCAAGTAAATCTACAATGAATGTTTGTGTAGGTAATGTATAGTCGCTGTTGGAGAGTTTGCTTCGAACTGCATTGATGCCTCTTTCATGATTGATAGATGTATATAAGGAAACAACGTCAAAAGAGGCCAAAATGGTATTGTCAGTGATCAATGTGTCTGCTTCGGTGATTTTATTTATAAAATCAGTGGTGTCTTGGATGTAAGATGACCCAGAAATGGAAAAAACTCGTAGTATTTTGTCAAGGAAAGTAGCGATATTTGAAAAGATGGAACCTCTTCCAGATACTATAGGTCTACCCGGGGGAGACCTCAGATTTTTGTGTATCTTAGGTAGCGTGTATAGTACCGGAGTAGTAGGATGTAATATTGTTAAGAACCTATGCATGTCATCATCGATAATGTTATCAGCCTTCGCTTTATCTAACATAAGTTTGATTTTTTTACTCAGGGTGAATTTCGGATCACCTGGGATCCTGCGGTATACTGTGCTATCAGCCAATTGTTTCTGTATCTCAGCTAGATAGGCACTCGTGTCCATGACGACGACAGCCCCGCCTTTGTCGGCGGGCTTGATGGTGATGTCGCCGTCATGGACAAGTTCCTCTAGTGCCCTGATTTCAGTGTGCGTAAAATTAGGATGGAGAAGGTTATCATTAGTGTTATTCTGTCGAAGTGCATGTATCTCATTTTTTACCGCGGCCATGAATGCATCAATGTGTGGTGCATTCACGTCGGGGTTAAAATGACTGATATTGCGAAGCTGGAACTGTTTCAGAGAAAGTTCAGTATTGTTAGGCATGTTAGTATTGGTTTTTACAGATTGGTTGCAAAAATAATGTTTAAGCTTTATAGACCTAAAGAAATATTGTAAGTCCAGCTCAATTTGGAACCAGTCAGGTTTTGAAGCAATGCAGTATGACAAACCCTTAGTTAGTACAGACATTTGATCAATAGATAACGGTTTAGATGAGATATTTACCACAACTGGTTCTATGTCCTTTTCCTCAGGGCCATGGCTGGTAAAATCTGTTTCTGTTTGGAATATTGGGTGCTTTCTTGATCTATGGTGTTTGTGTCCACCTCGTCGGGTCTTTGGTCGTTGGTCGCAGGTGTGGTCACGCCTAAAAAAGGTGTAGATGCCTGTGAGTTCATGTTGTTGCGTTCCATACGCGATCTTGTACTGTTTTTTCTTATATTTGGGGGTCGTCCTCTGTATTTCTGGTTGGTCTTTTGCTGGGGTGGGGTTTGGAGACCTTGCCAGCTGTAAATCTGTCCTGTTCTGTAGTCCTCGGTGTCACGATTCCATTTTTTTCTTTTTATACTCTCTTGTTCATTTTTAAGAGATATGGTTCTTGTGCTTGTGGTCGAGATGCATTTTGTGAATTCCTCTTCCGTCAATGCAGATTTGAGAGTAGATTCAGTTATTTGTATGTTATTTTTCAAGGTGCTAATCTCTCTTTTCAAAAATTCTATGTTTAAAAGCATCAAATCCAGCGAGTATTTGTTGGAGATAGATGCAAATTTCGTGCAAAAATCGGTGTCATGTGCAAAAAAAGAAGGTGCAATTCTGGAGCGCATGCCCCTGGGTATCATCTGAGCCTTGTAATAACCACATAAGGTTGCAAGATGTAACTGTAAAGATATTAGTCTCTTAGAATCGTTTTCAAACTTACGTTGAATTTCAGAGGTGCCAGGAGTGGTAAGAAATGCATCATCTATGTCTAAGTCCTGCAGGATCCTCTCACTGTCCTCCATACTGTAGGCGAAAACATGGGTTGGGTTGAATGGTGGTGGCACATCCATGGTGTGCGTCAATATCAGTTGGTGTGCACGCTTCAGCCAAAAAATACTTAAAGAAAATGTCAGCAGCACACTTAGTAATCCAAAGATGGTGGGTGCAGGCACAAATAAGACCGGGCCTAGGGTCCTTGGTAAATAAGTCGTAGAAAGAGGCAGCACACCAAACGAAGTCCAGTATCAAGTGTAAAAAGTGGGTTCCATTTTATTCCATGTTTCAAAATACAGCAACGTTTCGGCTCACACAGAGCCTTTTTCAAGCCAAATAACAAGAGTGTGCAAACATACATATATACCCTGTTCGGGTGATCATGTGATACAATTGTTCCCGCCCCTTATTTTGCATATTACATCATCATATTGAAATTTCCACAGTGAACATAAATACAAATTGGTTAAATTCATGATAATAAATGTTACATACAACATGGTAAAGTGCGTGTGCTTATGTAGTGTCTGAATTGACTTGTGCTTAACCGCTAGTGTGTCAACATACATCGAGTGCTAAGTGAATTGTAAACAAAGTTGATCAAAAAAGAAGGTTTAAAAACAATCCGGGTGTCTCACCACCTCATCCACCCACCGCGTGTGCACAAGGTAAAGGAAGCGATCCGATCATCCTTGCCTCTGTTGTGGAGTTGGGCTTGGCGCGCCAATGTCAGAAAGCACTTGACACGCATGGCTGGAACGCAAGCGCAGCAGTGTCATACTGCGCATGCGCGAACTCATCCTGTCGTCAAGGAGATGGCGTGCGACCTGAATAAACAAAGCAGGTTGCTGATGTGTAACTGAAATATAGTAGAGTGAAATCTCTACTGTCGACAATTGTGTCGCGTGGGGAGGCTACTGGCACAGCACGGAGTATGCTTATGATAATGAAGAACAACCACATATATGGGGGAGTAACATGATTATTAACCCCTATGATCCGGGGAAAAAAGTCAGAATTATGTAATCCCTGATGGTCCAGTAGGGACCCTATAGGGAAATTGTAAAAGTAGTGGTACGGCCCCTGGTGGTTAAATAGGAAAATGCAAATACTCCCATTGGCACAAATTGTAGCCACCAGATGATAAATGGTGCGTCACGTGAACATCACCTTGGCAGATTCATTATGTACAAAAGGAAAAAAAGGGGAAAAAAAGGGAGAAGAGGCAGTGCAGGATCTGTTGCATCACAAAAAAGGTGGTGGAAGGGGCTGGTGAGAGAAAAGACGACCCCGGAATGGCTTTCTTAGATTCATATTATCTGAGAAAAGAAAAAGAAAAATTCTTAAGTTAGATATATCATCATTTTTGAGGTATAGGGTATTTCTTGTTACTTGAAAAACCTACATTATGTTTTAGACAATGAATGAGGAGTCTGTCATGACTATATAGTGTGCATTAAATACCTGTTAGCTTAAAGTCAACATTTAGTCCATGTGGACGTAGAGTGTTTAGAGTGAAAATCCAATATAGTTCCTTCTTTTTAAGGATTTTTTCTCTGTCACCTCCCCTGCGTAAGGGGGGAATGTGATCTATGATCTGAAATTTGAGGTCATTCTCCGTATGGCCAGCATCGGAAAAATGTTTTGATACAGGTAAGTCACGTCTATTGTTGCGAATAGTATATCGGTGTTGGTTGAACCTTGTTTTGAATTCCAAAGTTGTTTCACCTATATATAAAAGACCACAGGGACAACTCAATTTGTAAACAACGAATCGACTATCACAGTTCAGATAATGTTTGATTTTATATTCTGTGTTGTTGTGGAAAAAAGAACCACCTCTGATCATTTGTTTGCAGTTTATGCAACTGCGGCATGGAAAGGAACCCTTGTTTAGTTCACCAAAAATGCCCTTCTGTCTACTAGGTCGCAGAGATCCCACGTCAGCTTTCACTAACCGATCTCTGATCGACTGGGCTCTGCGGTATGAAAAAATGGGGGTTTTTTTGAACTCAGGGGCGGACATGGGGTTACCAGTTAATTTAGACCAATGTCTGCGAATGATCCTCGTGACAGGGGTACTGTATTCACTGTAGGTGGAGATGAATGGAATACTGCCTGTATCTGCCTTCTTGGTGGTGGACACTAGTGTGCTGGGTCTGTCTATAAGCTGTGCCTTGTCAAAATTTCTTTTGATGATTCTGCGTGGATAACCACGTTGTGTAAATTTGTGTAACATGGTATTCAAATTTGTTGTAACTTTCTGTGAATCACTGGTGATGCGTTTAACCCTGAGAAGTTGGCTATAGGGTAAACTGTTGATCATGGCACGTGGGTGATGACTCTCGAATCTGAGCAAAGTGTTCCTATCGGTCGGTTTCACATATAGATCTGTTCCATTCATCTCCACCTACAGTGAATACAGTACCCCTGTCACGAGGATCATTCGCAGACATTGGTCTAAATTAACTGGTAACCCCATGTCCGCCCCTGAGTTCAAAAAACCCCCCATTTTTTCATACCGCAGAGCCCAGTCGATCAGAGATCGGTTAGTGAAAGCTGACGTGGGATCTCTGCGACCTAGTAGACAGAAGGGCATTTTTGGTGAACTAAACAAGGGTTCCTTTCCATGCCGCAGTTGCATAAACTGCAAACAAATGATCAGAGGTGGTTCTTTTTTCCACAACAACACAGATTATAAAATCAAACATTATCTGAACTGTGATAGTCGATTCGTTGTTTACAAATTGAGTTGTCCCTGTGGTCTTTTATATATAGGTGAAACAACTTTGGAATTCAAAACAAGGTTCAACCAACACCGATATACTATTCGCAACAATAGACGTGACTTACCTGTATCAAAACATTTTTCCGATGCTGGCCATACGGAGAATGACCTCAAATTTCAGATCATAGATCACATTCCCCCCTTACGCAGGGGAGGTGACAGAGAAAAAATCCTTAAAAAGAAGGAACTATATTGGATTTTCACTCTAAACACTCTACGTCCACATGGACTAAATGTTGACTTTAAGCTAACAGGTATTTAATGCACACTATATAGTCATGACAGACTCCTCATTCATTGTCTAAAACATAATGTAGGTTTTTCAAGTAACAAGAAATACCCTATACCTCAAAAATGATGATATATCTAACTTAAGAATTTTTCTTTTTCTTTTCTCAGATAATATGAATCTAAGAAAGCCATTCCGGGGTCGTCTTTTCTCTCACCAGCCCCTTCCACCACCTTTTTTGTGATGCAACAGATCCTGCACTGCCTCTTCTCCCTTTTTTTCCCCTTTTTTTCCTTTTGTACATAATGAATCTGCCAAGGTGATGTTCACGTGACGCACCATTTATCATCTGGTGGCTACAATTTGTGCCAATGGGAGTATTTGCATTTTCCTATTTAACCACCAGGGGCCGTACCACTACTTTTACAATTTCCCTATAGGGTCCCTACTGGACCATCAGGGATTACATAATTCTGACTTTTTTCCCCGGATCATAGGGGTTAATAATCATGTTACTCCCCCATATATGTGGTTGTTCTTCATTATCATAAGCATACTCCGTGCTGTGCCAGTAGCCTCCCCACGCGACACAATTGTCGACAGTAGAGATTTCACTCTACTATATTTCAGTTACACATCAGCAACCTGCTTTGTTTATTCAGGTCGCACGCCATCTCCTTGACGACAGGATGAGTTCGCGCATGCGCAGTATGACACTGCTGCGCTTGCGTTCCAGCCATGCGTGTCAAGTGCTTTCTGACATTGGCGCGCCAAGCCCAACTCCACAACAGAGGCAAGGATGATCGGATCGCTTCCTTTACCTTGTGCACACGCGGTGGGTGGATGAGGTGGTGAGACACCCGGATTGTTTTTAAACCTTCTTTTTTGATCAACTTTGTTTACAATTCACTTAGCACTCGATGTATGTTGACACACTAGCGGTTAAGCACAAGTCAATTCAGACACTACATAAGCACACGCACTTTACCATGTTGTATGTAACATTTATTATCATGAATTTAACCAATTTGTATTTATGTTCACTGTGGAAATTTCAATATGATGATGTAATATGCAAAATAAGGGGCGGGAACAATTGTATCACATGATCACCCGAACAGGGTATATATGTATGTTTGCACACTCTTGTTATTTGGCTTGAAAAAGGCTCTGTGTGAGCCGAAACGTTGCTGTATTTTGAAACATGGAATAAAATGGAACCCACTTTTTACACTTGATACTGGACTTCGTTTGGTGTGCTGCCTCTTTCTACGACTTATTTACCAAGGACCCTAGGCCCGGTCTTATTTGTGCCTGCACCCACCATCTTTGGATTACTAAGTGTGCTGCTGACATTTTCTTTAAGTATTTTTTGGCTGAAGCGTGCACACCAACTGATATTGACGCACACCATGGATGTGCCACCACCATTCAACCCAACCCATGTTTTCGCCTACAGTATGGAGGACAGTGAGAGGATCCTGCAGGACTTAGACATAGATGATGCATTTCTTACCACTCCTGGCACCTCTGAAATTCAACGTAAGTTTGAAAACGATTCTAAGAGACTAATATCTTTACAGTTACATCTTGCAACCTTATGTGGTTATTACAAGGCTCAGATGATACCCAGGGGCATGCGCTCCAGAATTGCACCTTCTTTTTTTGCACATGACACCGATTTTTGCACGAAATTTGCATCTATCTCCAACAAATACTCGCTGGATTTGATGCTTTTAAACATAGAATTTTTGAAAAGAGAGATTAGCACCTTGAAAAATAACATACAAATAACTGAATCTACTCTCAAATCTGCATTGACGGAAGAGGAATTCACAAAATGCATCTCGACCACAAGCACAAGAACCATATCTCTTAAAAATGAACAAGAGAGTATAAAAAGAAAAAAATGGAATCGTGACACCGAGGACTACAGAACAGGACAGATTTACAGCTGGCAAGGTCTCCAAACCCCACCCCAGCAAAAGACCAACCAGAAATACAGAGGACGACCCCCAAATATAAGAAAAAACAGTACAAGATCGCGTATGGAACGCAACAACATGAACTCACAGGCATCTACACCTTTTTTAGGCGTGACCACACCTGCGACCAACGACCAAAGACCCGACGAGGTGGACACAAACACCATAGATCAAGAAAGCACCCAATATTCCAAACAGAAACAGATTTTACCAGCCATGGCCCTGAGGAAAAGGACATAGAACCAGTTGTGGTAAATATCTCATCTAAACCGTTATCTATTGATCAAATGTCTGTACTAACTAAGGGTTTGTCATACTGCATTGCTTCAAAACCTGACTGGTTCCAAATTGAGCTGGACTTACAATATTTCTTTAGGTCTATAAAGCTTAAACATTATTTTTGCAACCAATCTGTAAAAACCAATACTAACATGCCTAACAATACTGAACTTTCTCTGAAACAGTTCCAGCTTCGCAATATCAGTCATTTTAACCCCGACGTGAATGCACCACACATTGATGCATTCATGGCCGCGGTAAAAAATGAGATACATGCACTTCGACAGAATAACACTAATGATAACCTTCTCCATCCTAATTTTACGCACACTGAAATCAGGGCACTAGAGGAACTTGTCCATGACGGCGACATCACCATCAAGCCCGCCGACAAAGGCGGGGCTGTCGTCGTCATGGACACGAGTGCCTATCTAGCTGAGATACAGAAACAATTGGCTGATAGCACAGTATACCGCAGGATCCCAGGTGATCCGAAATTCACCCTGAGTAAAAAAATCAAACTTATGTTAGATAAAGCGAAGGCTGATAACATTATCGATGATGACATGCATAGGTTCTTAACAATATTACATCCTACTACTCCGGTACTATACACGCTACCTAAGATACACAAAAATCTGAGGTCTCCCCCGGGTAGACCTATAGTATCTGGAAGAGGTTCCATCTTTTCAAATATCGCTACTTTCCTTGACAAAATACTACGAGTTTTTTCCATTTCTGGGTCATCTTACATCCAAGACACCACTGATTTTATAAATAAAATCACCGAAGCAGACACATTGATCACTGACAATACCATTTTGGCCTCTTTTGACGTTGTTTCCTTATATACATCTATCAATCATGAAAGAGGCATCAATGCAGTTCGAAGCAAACTCTCCAACAGCGACTATACATTACCTACACAAACATTCATTGTAGATTTACTTGATATGATCTTGAGAAATAACTACTTTTTATTTGGAGACGATTTCTATTTACAGTTAATGGGGGTCGCTATGGGGGCCAATATGGCACCAACATATGCTAATATTGTCATGGGATTTCTGGAGGAGGACGCCGTCTATGCCTCCACTCACTTCAGGCATTGCCTGAGGTGGTGGAGATACATAGACGACGTCTTCCTCCTATGGTCTGGCACCGAACAGGAACTCAACGAATTCCATACGTACCTCAATACAATCGATGACACAATCAAATTCACCTTGACATATTCCAGAAGTGAAATACAATTTCTGGATGTTTTGGTGACACTAAAGGATGGGAGTGTTGAAACAGATCTATATGTGAAACCGACCGATAGGAACACTTTGCTCAGATTCGAGAGTCATCACCCACGTGCCATGATCAACAGTTTACCCTATAGCCAACTTCTCAGGGTTAAACGCATCACCAGTGATTCACAGAAAGTTACAACAAATTTGAATACCATGTTACACAAATTTACACAACGTGGTTATCCACGCAGAATCATCAAAAGAAATTTTGACAAGGCACAGCTTATAGACAGACCCAGCACACTAGTGTCCACCACCAAGAAGGCAGATACAGGCAGAATTCCATTCATCTCCACCTACAGTGAATACAGTACCCCTGTCACGAGGATCATTCGCAGACATTGGTCTAAATTAACTGGTAACCCCATGTCCGCCCCTGAGTTCAAAAAACCCCCCATTTTTTCATACCGCAGAGCCCAGTCGATCAGAGATCGGTTAGTGAAAGCTGACGTGGGATCTCTGCGACCTAGTAGACAGAAGGGCATTTTTGGTGAACTAAACAAGGGTTCCTTTCCATGCCGCAGTTGCATAAACTGCAAACAAATGATCAGAGGTGGTTCTTTTTTCCACAACAACACAGAATATAAAATCAAACATTATCTGAACTGTGACAGTCGATTCGTTGTTTACAAATTGAGTTGTCCCTGTGGTCTTTTATATATAGGTGAAACAACTTTGGAATTCAAAACAAGGTTCAACCAACACCGATATACTATTCGCAACAATAGACGTGACTTACCTGTATCAAAACATTTTTCCGATGCTGGCCATACGGAGAATGACCTCAAATTTCAGATCATAGATCACATTCCCCCCTTACGCAGGGGAGGTGACAGAGAAAAAATCCTTAAAAAGAAGGAACTATATTGGATTTTCACTCTAAACACTCTACGTCCACATGGACTAAATGTTGACTTTAAGCTAACAGGTATTTAATGCACACTATATAGTCATGACAGACTCCTCATTCATTGTCTAAAACATAATGTAGGTTTTTCAAGTAACAAGAAATACCCTATACCTCAAAAATGATGATATATCTAACTTAAGAATTTTTCTTTTTCTTTTCTCAGATAATATGAATCTAAGAAAGCCATTCCGGGGTCGTCTTTTCTCTCACCAGCCCCTTCCACCACCTTTTTTGTGATGCAACAGATCCTGCACTGCCTCTTCTCCCTTTTTTTCCCCTTTTTTTCCTTTTGTACATAATGAATCTGCCAAGGTGATGTTCACGTGACGCACCATTTATCATCTGGTGGCTACAATTTGTGCCAATGGGAGTATTTGCATTTTCCTATTTAACCACCAGGGGCCGTACCACTACTTTTACAATTTCCCTATAGGGTCCCTACTGGACCATCAGGGATTACATAATTCTGACTTTTTTCCCCGGATCATAGGGGTTAATAATCATGTTACTCCCCCATATATGTGGTTGTTCTTCATTATCATAAGCATACTCCGTGCTGTGCCAGTAGCCTCCCCACGCGACACAATTGTCGACAGTAGAGATTTCACTCTACTATATTTCAGTTACACATCAGCAACCTGCTTTGTTTATTCAGGTCGCACGCCATCTCCTTGACGACAGGATGAGTTCGCGCATGCGCAGTATGACACTGCTGCGCTTGCGTTCCAGCCATGCGTGTCAAGTGCTTTCTGACATTGGCGCGCCAAGCCCAACTCCACAACAGAGGCAAGGATGATCGGATCGCTTCCTTTACCTTGTGCACACGCGGTGGGTGGATGAGGTGGTGAGACACCCGGATTGTTTTTAAACCTTCTTTTTTGATCAACTTTGTTTACAATTCACTTAGCACTCGATGTATGTTGACACACTAGCGGTTAAGCACAAGTCAATTCAGACACTACATAAGCACACGCACTTTACCATGTTGTATGTAACATTTATTATCATGAATTTAACCAATTTGTATTTATGTTCACTGTGGAAATTTCAATATGATGATGTAATATGCAAAATAAGGGGCGGGAACAATTGTATCACATGATCACCCGAACAGGGTATATATGTATGTTTGCACACTCTTGTTATTTGGCTTGAAAAAGGCTCTGTGTGAGCCGAAACGTTGCTGTATTTTGAAACATGGAATAAAATGGAACCCACTTTTTACACTTGATACTGGACTTCGTTTGGTGTGCTGCCTCTTTCTACGACTTATCTATCTATCTATCTATCTATCTATCTATCTATCTATCTCATATCTATCTATTATCTATCTATCTTTCTATCTCATATCTATCTATCTATCTAATATCTATCTCCTATCTATCTATCTATCTATCTATCTATCTATCTATCTCATATCTATCTATCTATCTATCTATCTCATATCTATCTATCTATCTATCTCATATCTATCTATCTATCTATCTATCTATCTATCTATCTATCTATCTATCCATTATCTATCTATCTATCTATCTATCTATCTATATATCTATCTATCTGTCCCTTTATCTATATCCTATCATTTATCTATCTCGCTTTGTCTATCTATTATCTATCCATATATCAATCAATCTTCTATCTCTCGTCTCATATTTCTGCGTTTAGAAATCTCTATCATCTTTCATCTTTATCTTCTATCATCCATCTCCCTATCATCTGTCTCTCCTATAAGATTCTCCTACAGCCCCGTGTTACAGATACTTACCTACTACTGTGTGTAACTACAAAGGGCCACATTTAACACTCGTTTTTCTGTTGTTTTTGCGCCTTTTGCGCCTTTTCGCACCATTTTTGCGCCTTCTTTGCGATTAAACGCCAAACTAGCCACGCAGCAAAAATAACCAGCTTTCCCTCATCTATCTTACCAATCCAGATGTTTTGCTGCGCCTAATGATATTCATCACTTGCAACGTTTAAATTTAGGCGCAAAAACGGGCGCAAAAACACTCCAGCCCGAAGGTGGCGTTATCTGAGAAGAAAGCACTGAGCCCCTTTGCAGAACAGCTCATTTATAGCAGCAAAGCTCAGCCAGACACTGGAACATATAATAGATACATTAGATACACTGCAGACACTAGAACATATAATAGATACATTAGATACATTACAGACACTGGAACATATAATAGATACATGAGATACACTGCAGACACTAGAACATATAATAGATACATGAGATACTCTGCAGACACTAGAACATATAATAGATACATTAGATACATTACAGACACTGGAACATATAATAGATACATTACATACACTGCAGACACTGGAACATATAATAGATACATTAGATACATTGCAGACACTAGAACATATAATAGATACATTAGATACATTACAGACACTGGAACATATAATAGATACATTACATACACTGCAGACACTGGAACATATAATAGATACATTAGATACATTACAGACACTGGAACATATAATAGATACATTAGATACACTGCAGACACTGGAACATAGAATAGATACATTAGATACATTGCAGACACTAGAACATATAATAGATACATTAGATACATTACAGACACTAGAACATATAATAGATACATTAGATACATTACAGACACTGGAACATATAATAGATGCATTAGATACATTACAGACACTGGAACATATAATAGATGCATTAGATACACTGCAGACACTAGAACATATAATAGATACATTAGATACACTGCAGACACTGGAACATATAATAGATACATTAGATACACTGCAGACACTGGAACATATAATAGATACATTAGATACATTGCAGACACTAGAACATATAATAGATACATTAGATACATTACAGACACTAGAACATATAATAGATACATTAGATACATTACAGACACTGGAACATATAATAGATGCATTAGATACATTACAGACACTGGAACATATAATAGATGCATTAGATACACTGCAGACACTAGAACATATAATAGATACATTAGATACACTGCAGACACTGGAACATATAATAGATACATTAGATACACTGCAGACACTGGAACATATAATAGATACATTAGATACATTACAGACACTGGAACATATAATAGATACATTAGATACATTACAGACACTGGAACATATAATAGATACATTAGATACTCTGCAGACACTGGAACATATAATAGATGCATTAGATACATTACAGACACTGGAACATATAATAGATGCATTAGATACACTGCAGACACTAGAACATATAATAGATACATTAGATACACTGCAGACACTGGAACATATAATAGATACATTAGATACACTGCAGACACTGGAACATATAATAGATACATTAGATACATTACAGACACTGGAACATATAATAGATACATTAGATACATTACAGACACTGGAACATATAATAGATACATTAGATACTCTGCAGACACTGGAACATATAATAGATACATTAGATACATTACAGACAGGAGCTGCAGACTCTATTTACAGTTCATCACCTTCTATTTACAAAACAATCTGCAAAACCTGAGCTCACAGCAAGAGCAAGAGAAGCTTGCAGAGGTTTGCAGATACTACAAACAAGTGTCCCCCATGTAATTCTGCACAGTGTCTGAGGGGGATACTGTGCAGAATTACAGGGGTGCAGCAGGAGACCAGCACTGGGGGATCCCCTCCAGGAGAAGCCCCTGCTGAGGAGGTCACTGGGTGCAGGGTGTCACACACCTGGGTGCTGCTGTGGGGGTCATTCTCATTCTGGGCTGTGGGAGAAGCAGAGAGGAGCTTGTAGCAGGATCACATGTAAGTGCCTGAATCTAACATTGCGCCTAAACTGCGCCTAAACTGTGTTACAGTAAAGTGATTAATAAGAGGCAGAAAATATACTTATCACAGATGGTTGTAGCTTGTGATAATTCTGGCAAAACAGTGCGCCCGAATTTAGGCGCAACTACTACACTTAGGCGCACAAAAGTGATAAATGTGGCCCAAAGTGTTATTATAGTGCAGGGCTAAAGGAGCCTCTTACTGACTGTGACACTTCATAAAATAAGTTTATTTTGGGTCCCACTTTTAGTTTTGCCCAGTGCCCCACTAAAACCGGCCCCAGTATCAGGGCTACCTCTATACTCACCTTTTCCTCTTCCCCTGAAGCTACAGCAGCTTCTTCTTCTCATCTGTGCAGTGGCTATAAACGCCGGCTCTGGAGCCGGTAGACGTGATGATGTCATCGCCTCATGTCTGCCGCGTCAGCACTTTAATTGTCACATCGTCCAGTTGTTTGTGCTGTTTGTTTTTATGATGGGGTATTTTTAAACATTGTTGTTCATTGGTGTTTTCTAATAAAGTTATGGATATGAATTACCATTAATCTAGAGATTTTGATATTTATTAACTAAATATTATAATGATCTATTTGTAGTTATAGATTTTGTGAATATTAGGGTGAACCTCAGTATTTTGTAAGTACTTTGAAATAATCAGACCGTATTTGGTGTCTGGAATTATACTCTGAGGAGTGGGGGGGGGGGTACTCTGACTGCTGGGGGGGCACTCTGACTACTGGGGGGGGGGCACTCTGACTGCTGGGGGGGCACTCTGACTGCTGGGGGCTGCACTCTGACTGCTGGGGGATGCACTCTGACTGCTGGGGGGGCACACTGACTGCTGGGGGGGCACTCTGACTACTGGGGGGGGGCACCTGACTGCTGGGGGGGCACTCTGACTGCTGGGGGCTGCACTCTGACTGCTGGGGGATGCACTCTGACTGCTGGGGGGGCACTCTGACTGCTGGGGGCTGCACTCTGACTGCTGGGGGATGCACTCTGACTGCTGGGGGGGCACACTGACTGCTAGGGGGCACTCTGACTGCTGGGGGGCACACTGACTGCTGGGGGGCACTCTGACTGCTGGGGGGGCACACTGACTGCTGGGGGTGCACACTGACTGCTGGGGGGTGCACTCTGACTGCTGTGGTGTGCACTCTGACTGCTGGGGGATGCACTCTGACTGCTGGGAGGGGGCACTCTGACTGCTGTGGTGTGCACTCTGACTGCTGGGGGATGCACTCTGACTGCTGGGAGGGGGCACTCTGACTGCTGGGGGATGCACTCTGACTGCTGTGGTGTGCACTCTGACTGCTGGGGGATGCACTCTGACTGCTGGGGGCACTCTGACTGCTGTGGTGTGCACTCTGACTGCTGGGGGCACTCTGACTGCTGCAGGATGCACTCTGACTGCTGTGGGGTGCACTCTGACTGCTGGGGGGGCACTCTGACTGCTGGGGGGCACTCTGACTGCTGGGGGATGCACTCTGACTGCAGTGGGGTGCACTCTGACTGCTGGGGGATACTCTGACTGCTTCGGGGCTCTCTGACTGCTTCGGGGCTCTCTGACTGCTTGGGGGCACTCTGACTGCTGGGGGGGCAGTCTGACTGCTGGGGGGTGCACTCTGACTGCTTGGGGGCACTCTGACTGCTGGGGGGGCACTCTGACTGCTTGGGGGCACTCTGACTGCTTGGAGGCACTCTGACTGCTGGGGGGGCACTCTGACTGCTTGGGGGCACTCTGACTGCTTGGAGGCACTCTGACTGCTGGGGGATGCACTCTGACTGCTGGGGGATGCACTCTGACTACTGGGGGGGGCACTCTGACTACTGGGGGGGCACTCTGACTGCTGGGGGATGCACTCTGACTACTGGGGGGGGGCGCTCTGACTACTGGGGGGTGCACTCTGACTGCTGGGGGATGCACTCTGACTGCTGGGGGATGCACTCTGACTACTGGGGGGGCACTCTGACTGCTGGGGGGGCACTCTGACTGCTGGGGGGTGCACTCTGACTGCTGGGGGGTGCACTCTGACTGCTGGGGGATGCACTCTGACTGCTGGGGGATGCACTCTGACTACTGGGGGGGCACTCTGACTGCTGGGGGATGCACTCTGACTGCAGGGGGATGCACTCTGACTGCTGGGAGGCACTCTGACTGCTGCTGGGGGGGCACTCTGACTGCTGGGGGACACTCTGACTGCTTGGGGGTACTCTGACTGCTGGGGGACACTCTGACTGCTGGGGGGCACTCTGACTGTTTGGAGGCACTCTGACTGCTGGGGGGCACTCTGACTGCTGGGGGGGGCACTCTGACTGCTGGGGGGGCACTCTGACTGCTGGGGGGCACTAAGACTGCTGCGGGGCACTCTGACTGATGGGGGGCACTAAGACTGCTGGGGGGCACTCTGACTATTAGCTACTGTAGGGGAGCATGCGTGCCTCTGGTTATTTAACCCCTTCCAGACATGTGATGTACTAGTACGTCACGTGTCGGGTCCCGGTACATGGAGAGGGCTCGCGGGCTGAGCCCTCTCCATAGCCGGTAAGTCTTTGCTGCATATTGTAGCAAAGGCTTACCGGTAACACCCGCGATCGGTGCCGGCACCGATCGTGGGTGTTTTAATGCTGATCGCCGACGTCATCGGGGAGCGGCGATCCGTCGCCATGGTAGCTTTGGGTCTCACGAAGACCCAAAGTTACTTCGGGTTAACCCATGCATTACAATGTGCTATCAGCACTGCTATCAGAACTGATATAAATACAAATAAACAGTAAAAATCATTAACACATTAGGTATCGCCGCGTCCGAAAATGCCCGATCTATCAAAATATGATAACGGTTTTTCACTACGTTTAACCCCGTAAAGGAAAATCGTGCCCAAAGTCGAAAATGGCACTTTTTTGCCATTTAAAAAAAATTAAAAATTCTATAAAAAGTGATCAAAAGGTCGTACAGTCCTAAAAATGATAACATTGTAAATGTCATCAAAATCCGCAAAAAACTGCACCACCCACAGCTCCGTACACCAAAGTATGAAAAAGTTATTAGCGCCAGAAGATGGCAAAATCCCCCCAAAAATTTTGTACAGGAGGTTTTCATTTTTTTAAATGTATGAAAACATTATAAAACCTATACAAATTTGGTATCCCCGTAATCGTACCGACCCAAAGAATATAGTAGACATGTCATTTGGGGTGCACAGTGAAATCTGTAAAATCCAAGCCCACAAGAATACAGCACAAATGCGTTTTTTTTTACCAATTTCACTGCATTTGGATTTTTTTTCCCGCTTCCCAGTACACGGCATGGAATATTAAATACCATCACTACGAAGTGCAATTTGTTACGCAGAAAATAAGCCGTCACACAGCTATGTACATGGAAAAATAAAAAAGTGACAGATTTTTGAATGTGGAGAGTGAAAAATGAAAACGCAAAAACGAAAAAGGGCTGCGGCGGGAAGGGGTTAACAATATCTTCAGCTTTGTGATTGCCCTCACTGTATAAATGTAACCACTAAACAGCTGGAGCAGATACATTTATACAGTAATAAAATGACATTTGGCTCCTTCCAGGCCACCACAAGACTGATGTTGCCCGGGGGAATATTAGTTTGACACCCCTGCTGTATATACCAAGTATAAGCCGAGTTTTTCAGCACAATTTTTGTTGTGAAAAAGCCCCCTTAGGCTTATGTTCGAGTATATAAAAAAACTAAGTACTTACCTTTGGCCTTCCCTGCAGCTCCTCTTCTCTCTCAGCTTGTGTAACAGTGCGGGTACAGATGGGTCCATGCACTCTGCCTGCACACACTATGATGTTATCAGCGGGTGACATCACCAGGTCATAGTGTGTGTGTAGGCAGTGTGCATGGACCGGTATCTACCCGCACTGTTACACAAGAAGCTGAGAGAGAAGAGGAGCTGCAGGGAGCGGCGGAGGTAAGTACTAAGTTGATTTTATTACTGGGGGATGTTGTCACCAATGCATTTCCATCCCTAGGCTTATACTCTAGTCCAGGCAGGGGTGTTATGATCACAGTCGCAGGGTGTCAGACCGTGACCGGACGTGGTGCTGGGGTGGACCCGCATCGGCGTGGGGTAGGTGTGAGAACTCTCCAGCACTTAAGGAGGCAGTGGTGCCGGCGCCATCATCCGTACCGGACCGGCCGCCAACAGAGCTCTCTGCTGACTGCTTATGACCCAGGTGTGTGGTGCTGTACATGATGTGTGTGATGCCTGCGTATACTGCGGGCAGAAGAAGAGCAGCGGGACGAGAAGAGGAAGCAGCTAGGTGAGGACTGTTATGAATTTTATATATGACTGGGGGTTCCCTGTTTATCATTTAATATATATAGGTGGCAGCGTGTACAGTGGTGTGGAGTATTATTTAGCAGCACAGTGTGGGACATTGCAGTCATCCAGCGGATACTATATTGTAATAACTGTGATATATTTTAAGTGGCGCAGTGTGGAGATGTGTGTCAAGGAACTGATTGGCTGGCAAATCTTGCAGAGTCGGCTGGGATAAGTCATTATGAGGTTGATGGAGAATTGTCCAGTGTGAGGAGCCCACCAGGATGCAGACTAGGATGGACCAGGGAGAAGGAAGCAACTGTGACAGATTTAATCCATAAGTGATGTCCATCTCTAGCCTTATTGTGCAGTACAGGCAGTCCCCGGGTTACGTACAAGATAGGGTCCGGAGGTTTGTTCTTTAGTTGAATTTTTTATTATATTATATTTTATCATTGTAGATCCAGACAAAAAAATTTTTGCTCCAGTGACAATTGGAGTTTAAACATTTTTTGCTGTAATTGCACCAAGGATTATCCATAAAGCTTCATTACAGACACCTTACAGCTGATCATTGCAGCCTGGGACTATAGTAACATCCAGAGAGGTCACCAGAGGTCACAGTGGGCAGAGGGGTCCGTCTGTAACTAAGGGTTGTCTGTAAATCGAGTGTTCTTAAGTAGAGGACCTCCTGTATTTGTATGTACATATTTATGTGTATGTATATTGCGCCATTTCTCGTGGGCTTGGATTTTACGGCTTTCACTGTGTGCACCAAATGACAAGTCTCCCTTATTCTTTGGGTCGGTACGATCACGAGGATAACTAATTTGTACAGGTTTTATAATGTTTTCATACATTTACACAAATTAAAACCTCCTGTATAAATTTTTTTATTTTGCCATGTTCTGGTGCTAATAACTTTTTCATACTTTGGTGTACGGAGCTGTGGGTGGTATCATTTTTTGTGACTTTTGATGACGTTTTCAATGCTTCTATTGTTAGGACTGTACGACCTTTTGATCACTTTTTATTGAACTTTATATGTTTTTCAAAATGGCAAAAAAGTGCCATTTTCGACTTTGGGCGCTACCGTATTTTCCGTTACAGGGTTAGACAGCGTTCTTATATTTTGATAGATTTTCAGACAAGGCGATACCTAACTTGTTTATGATTTTTACTGTTTATATTTAATTGACTTCTAGGGAAAAGGGTTCCTGAATTTTTTTTTTTTCTATAATTTGTTTTAAACTTTTTTTTATTTTTACTATATTTCAGACCCCCTAGGTCACTTTAACCATAGGTTGTCTGATTGATCCTACCATATACTACCATACTGCAGTATATGGGGAATTTCCTCCTCATTCATTACAATGTGCGAATTGCACATTGTTATTAATAGGTTAAAACAAGACAGCCTCGGATCTTCAGAAGACCCGAGGCTGTCATGGCAAATTATCACCGCTCCGCGATGATATCACAGGGATCGACGATCTTCACCAAGATCTTCATAGATGTGCCGCCATCTATTTGAAGCCACTGGCAGCTTTGCCGGCCCCTAATGGACAGGATAACAGCCACGATCGTTGTTACCGGTAAGTGTTTGCTGCAATATGCAGCAAAGACTCACCAGATTCGGAGAGTCTCCCAGAGATGAATGTCAGCTCCATAGACTTCAAATGATCAGACCGGTCATGCGCGGCGATCTGCTCAATTCATCTCCGGGAGTGATGAGGGGTCCGACAGAGGTTCCTTAGACCCGACAGTCCCCCTGTTCTTGTGATCTGTGCAGGGCACATCAGTGAGACCTCCACCAGTCAACAAGTTAGGCCTTATACTGTGGATAGGAAATAACTTGATATGTGGGAAAACTGCGTTAAAGGGGCCGAATGTCACTTTATTACTCTATAAATGTATCTACTCCTGCTGTTTAGTAGATACATTTATACATTTTGACCATTAAATCAGCCCGATGAGGGCAGCCACAAAGCTGAACATATTGTCAAACGACCCGAGACATTGCCATGTAAAGTATGTGCCCCCACAGCAGCCAGAGTGCCCCTCCCTCTTGGGAAATGTGAGTACCAGAATTACTCTGCCCCAATACTGCTCTCCTCACTGGCGCAGCATAGGGGCAAGGAGCCAAAGCCAGAGGATAACACATGGTCGCGGGGCGGATCTGGTCTTTTTTTATTTAAAGGAAATCTCCCATCAAAATAAATCATGGTAAACCAGGGACATTACTCATAGATCCAGGCACCAGGACTGTGCTAATCTTATATTTCTTATCCATGGCCTTCATTCTTTTATGATAACTTCACCAGCTGTTACACGGTTACCCCTGATGTAATTGTACACAGTGGGAGGGAGAAATGCTCCTACACAGTGTAACAGCCTGGGAAGTTACAGCATGGAGGGGCTCTGGTAACACCCCAGAGCCCTTCATGCTCATTAGTCTGGATCTATGAGTAATGTCCCTGGTTTATCATGATGGATTCTGATGGTAGATCTATATCACTTGTCTGTATCTTCGGTTCTGTAGGTCACAGCTTGATGTGATGTGTCAGTCTCTCCCCTGTATGGGACGTATAGCGGCAGTGTGTGACTCTACCCCTGGTGACAGGACGGATGGTACCGGCCTTAGATCTTCCTGTATGATGGGCTGTACCACTCAGGCTCAACAGTGGGGGTTGGGCTGAATCTCTAATTACAGTCACTTATAATCAAACAGGTTCCTGCAGTATAATAATACAGTATCTATAAAACTTACAGCCTAGTCGTCTCATTAAAAATCACACTAATTCTGTGTGAACAATACCCTTCGTCCGTGACATGACTATGACAAATACCATTTCCCAGTACATATTATTATCACGGGAAGATATTCTTTATTATGACGATTATGAAATGTAGAGACGTCACTGGGACTATATGTGCGTTACCGCAGCGGTTTCCTTTGTGCTCACGCCCTGACCATGCTGTCTGTCTAGCGGGGTCCAGCGAGCAGTGCACATAGCCGCACCCCGAGCACATCGATGCGATCCCTCCACAGCTTCCGCCGGCTCCTGTCATCCATCGCTCGGCGCTGCAGCTGCTCCGGCCTGCGCCGCGGGGTGTTGTGGGTAGCCGTCGTTACGTGGCTCCTCCCCCTCGTGTCTTGGTGCCGGTTGTGTGCGCGTCTCTCTGCCGTCTCCCCGTACACACACACACATGGCGCTGCACGTCCCCAAGGCCCCGGGCTTCGCCCAGATGCTGAAAGATGGAGCCAAGGTAACGGGGAGGCGAATGCCGGGGGGAAGAGGGGAGCGGCGCATGGAAACTTCCAGAACATCACCCGCTCATGCGTCCAGCTCCTACGGTATAGACGGGTGATTGATTAGTCATGTCTCAGCACCGGCCGAACGCGGCCTCCAGTACCCAGACATGATTAATCAATAACCGGAGCCTGCGCTGAGGATGGAAACTTCCAGAACAGGCCTGAGGGGGTGACGGGCACATGCTACACCCGCTCCATCTTATAGATAGGTTATCGGTTACTAATGTGTGGGGGGCATACATGAAACCAGACATAGCTAATCAATAATCAAAATGGAAACACCCTTTAAATTAAAGTGTATGTCCAATTTGGAGTCTGAGTCAGATAAATCTCCTTATAAGGCTACTGATGTGCCCTCTCTTAAAGGGATATTCTGATCAGAGCCAGACTTCCCAGTTATGTGGGTGTGGCTAGAGGGAACATGTGATGGTTATGAAGTAGTCACAGACCCGCCCATCACTTTCTGCACCTCTGTTTTAAACACCCCATTAACAGATACTTCTATCAAACTACAGGTCTGGGTAAAATTGTAACAAATTCCATATGAATGTGAAATCCTGTCAAAATGAGGTGCCCAGTGGGCGGTCCCAATTCTGACAAGTGCTCAGGCTCCTCCTATCACCTTCTGTCCTGTGAATATGTGATTGAGGAGAAGTTATAGAGAAGGGGGGGCTGAGCTCCTCCTCTGCTGTGTGTTGGGGGGGATAGGTATTTTGTTGGGGTCTCTTGATGATCTCCTCTCTATCACCTGCAGCATTACTCTGGGTTAGAAGAAGCCGTCTTCAGGAACATCCAGGCCTGTAAAGAGCTGGCCCAGACGACCCGCACCGCCTACGGACCAAATGGTAAGGGGACCCCCATCCCCCCTCCTCCTGTCACTAGTTCACCCAGTGATGGACTATTAACCCTTCTCCGTCTTGTTGCAGGGATGAACAAAATGGTTATCAATCACCTGGAGAAGCTCTTTGTCACCAACGACGCGGCCACCATCATCCGAGAGCTGGAGGTGGGTGATGCTGTATGCGCGGTGTCGGATATTGTATTAGCGACGGGTCCAACACATGGCACCGCAACAATCATAGTTACATAGCTACTTTTTTCCAAAAACAGCTCCCCCTCTTGACCGTGGTTGGTGCTGGTATTACAACAAAACTGCACTCTTCTCTATAGATTACGCAGCGCTGCATAGAACTTGCCAGATCAGTCCCTGTCCCCAATGGGGCTCACAATCTAATCAGCCTACCAGTATGTTTTGGAGTGGGGGAGGAAACCGGAGGACCCGGAGAAAACCCACGCAAACACTGAGAGAACATACAAACTCTTTGCAGATGTGGACCTGGGTGGGACTTGCGCTGCAGGGCTGTAGCACTAACCTCTGAGCCACCGCACTGTAATACCAGCGCATGGTCAGCTGTGGTGCAGTTTTTGGAAGAAGCGGCCATGTTTTTTAACCTCCTTTAGCAGCAGCAGCCATCTAGATATCCCATGGGCATTGTGCAGTTCAATAGTATTCAAGTGAATGGGGCTGATCTGCAATACTGAGCACGGCCACTACAGCACCACTGTACAGCGCTGTAGTCCCCTCAGTCTAGCTTTAGGATAAGGAATCGGTTTTAGGAAGACGACTTCATGTTGTTCACCGGCTCAGGCAGATTATACAGGAGATTGAGGGGAGACTGAAGGCCTAAGTGATACTCCCCCTGCTATCTTCTGCGTCCTTAGGGTCTCCCCCTGTCTTGGAAATTTGGTGACAGTATCTGATCCCAGAGGAGTTGACAGCTGTGACCCCTTGGGGATCAAAGGAAACGGGGGACCTATTCATGTAAGAAACTCCAAACATCCCATAATGTCTCATTGTTATGATCCCCAGGTCCAGCACCCGGCTGCCAAGATGGTCGTGATGGCGTCCCACATGCAGGAGCAGGAAGTCGGAGATGGCACCAACTTTGTTCTGGTGTTTGCTGGTGCCCTGCTGGAGCTGGCGGAGGAGCTGCTGAGGATGGGGCTCTCCGTGTCCGAGGTGCGGTGATAAGGGGGTATCTGGCTATGGGAGATGTCGCGCATCATAGTAAAATCCCAGTGGGTGGAGGGGGTGCAGGGTCATGGCCGCCGTGCAGGGGCTGCATGGGGACATGGATAAGAGCGTGCGGTGTCCCCTCCATTTTAAGGATAAGTAAATCTACATCTATACCCACGCGGTTTCATCCATTGTGCAGGTTATTGAAGGCTATGAGAAGGCCTGTAAGAAAGCGCTGGAGATCCTCCCCGACCTGAGCTGCAGCTCCGCCAAGAACCTTCGTGACGTGGATGAAGCCGCCTCCCTCCTGCAGACCGCCATCATGAGCAAGCAATATGGCAACGAGGTCTTCCTGTCCCGACTCATAGCCCAGGCCTGTGGTAAGACCCCGCATACATCACTGCCTGGAGCTGACCTGTAACCTCTGACCTGAAATATCCTGACATCA
The DNA here is from genome assembly GCF_040894005.1 of Engystomops pustulosus. Lineage (NCBI taxonomy): Eukaryota > Metazoa > Chordata > Amphibia > Anura > Leptodactylidae > Engystomops > Engystomops pustulosus. Next base: position 245,379,276 of record NC_092412.1, read on the forward strand.
ATATCTTATTATTTTCTAGTCTCCATCCTCCCCGAGTCTGGAAATTTCAATGTGGATAACATCCGAGTGTGTAAAATCCTGGTGAGTGGATGTCATTGCGCTGCCTTCAGGGTATATACCATGACCCCCAGAAGTGTATATAATGTGGTGGTTTCCTTCCCAGGGGTCCGGTGTCTGTGCGTCCTCGGTCCTGCACGGCATGGTGTTCAAGAAGGAAACCGAAGGGGACATCACATCGGTCAAAGACGCCAAAATCGCAGTCTATTCCTGTCCATTCGATGGCATGGTCACCGAGACGAAGGTATGTGGCGCTGACCCGGGGTGTTACTGGGCATTAGGGGAGTCCGGGCCATTATATCTCCATATTCTCCCCATTTCCAGGGTACAGTGCTCATAAACAACGCTCAGGAGCTGATGAACTTCAGCAAAGGGGAAGAGAACCTCATGGAGGAGCAAGTCAAGGCCATCGCCGAGGCTGGGGCCAACATCATAGTCACCGGTGGCAAAGTTGCAGATATGGCATTGCACTATGCCAACAAGTACAACCTCATGGTGGTCAGGTGAGCCCCAGGACTGATCAGAGGAGAATAGCCGGGGTCCTGCTGCTTCAGGGGGTCTAATAATCCATCTTTTTTCTGTTATTTAGGTTAAATTCCAAGTGGGATCTGAGGCGACTGTGCAAAACGGTCTGTGCCACAGCGCTGCCCAGACTGGTGAGAGGATAGTAATCCATTACTTGGTTATGCCCAGAAGGGAATTTACAAATAGAGGGGATGAATGGGCTCTCATTATAAAGGACATTACAAGCCTGTGCTCTGTCCCCCCTATAGACCCCACCTACACCGGAGGAGATGGGACATTGTGACAACGTCTACCTGTCCGAAGTCGGGGACACGCAAGTTGTCGTATTTAAACACGGTACGTATGTATTACACGTGGACCTGGATCCAGATCAGCTTCTCTATGATGTGTCACATGTATAGTATACATGTGTGTATAGAGATGTCGTGTGTGTGTGTATGTATGGATAGGGACGTTGTGTGTGTATATGTGTGTTGGGGATGTCTTGATTTTTAGGCAGTCAATGGATTATTGTATATTTTCCCCAGAAAAAGAAGACGGCGCCATCGCTACCATAGTCATCCGCGGCTCCACAGACAACCTGATGGACGACGTGGAGCGAGCCGTGGACGATGCAGTCAACACCTTCAAGGTCCTCTCCCGGGTGAGTGGAAGTGGGGTTTTTTGTTTGTTTTTTCTACATTAATAAAGAGTTTGTCTCAAAAATTGGGGATCAATCTCGTTGGGGGAGGGGGGCAAAAGTCCCTTTGCGTGAAAGATCTGCTCTGAGTGAAAGCTTTTTGGATACTACAATAGTCACACTTAGCTGATGATATGGTTATTCATGGAATTTCCTGGTATAACATCCAGTTGTTTTCTTTCTCTGTTACAGGATAAGCGTCTTGTCCCCGGCGGGGGCGCCACCGAAATAGAACTGGCCAAGCGGATAACGTCCTATGGAGAGGTGAGGTCCTGCTGCTCTTGCTCTATAACACATGATCTGTACCATCCACACACGTGTTCTTGACTCTCGTGTCCTCTGGTTCCAGACGTGTCCAGGACTGGACCAGTACGCCATCAAGAAGTTTGCTGAAGCTTTCGAGGCCATTCCCAGAGCGCTGGCGGAAAACTCCGGAGTGAAGGCCAACGAGGTTCTGTCTAAGCTGTACGCCATGCACCAAGAGGGGAACAAGAACGTGGGCTTCGACCTGGAGGTAAGTGGGCACAGCTACAAATGTGTCTCCTACAGAGATCCCTGGCCGGGTCATAATCCCACAATCCCATCCTCGCCAGGCCGAGAGCGCCGCAGTGAAGGACATGCTGGAGAGTAACGTCCTGGACCCCTTCCTGGTCAAACACTGGGGGATCAAGCTGGCCACCAACGCCGCTGTCACTGTCCTGAGAGTAGATCAGGTAAGTGATGATACCATAAGTACTGTCATAAAGTATTATCCACATAAGTGCCATTTAAAGGGGTTGTCCAGCTGTACAGTGATTGGCCATGGTATTGCAGCTTTGTCCCAAATCTGGGTGACTACTACCCCCGCCCATCTCTCATCATTGATCACCTATTCCAAGAATAGGTGATCATGTATAAAGCTGGACATCCCCTTTAATCAGAGGCATCAAAGTATGAAATTACGGGTTTAACTAAGGAGCGACCTGCAGCGTATATATCATTGTGTGTAAACCCTGAACTGTGTAAAACCTTATAGATTATTATGGCCAAAGCAGCCGGCGGACCCCGCGCCCCCAAGCAGCAAGGACACTGGGATAAGGATGACTGGCAGGATGAGCCCGACCAATGATAGGTCTCCTTGTATAAGAGCAGGTGCCTCATTGTGTGCATTGCACGGACCACACGCTGCATGACGTCACGTATACTAACCGCCTGGTGTGTCTATAACGTGTGATGATGATGAGAAATAACAACCTGTTAGGATGTAAGAGAAACTTGGCTGCTTTCTTTTAGAAATGGCTCCTCCTGAGGCTTCTCCTGGTATTGCAGCTTGGCTCTGTACACTTAGAGATGAAATGCAATACCACCCATGGCCTCTGAGAAAGAGTGGAGCTGTAAATGGAAGAAAGCCTCCATGTTATTAACCTCCAGTTGTGGTACAGCTACAGACGGACACTTGTACCTTGTGCACTGCATGAAGGATTAGTCTCTAAATGTCTAAATCTTTTCCACTGTTAACCATTCAGCTGCCGCCGGTGTGTAGGCGCCACCATCTTGCGTAGGTTTGCCAGGAGTTCTTTACGTAGTTCCTGGGGGCTGGAGCTTCCAACCCGAATGCTGACTACCAGAACCCAATTGACCTGCTGAGTTCAGTTCTGGTTGTCAGCGCTTGGGCATGATGTCCTGGCAAACACACGCTCCGAGTTGGAAGCATCAGACTCGCTCATGTGTGAGGGGATGAAGACTCCAGGACCTGTCATTAAGTCAGATCTATAATAGTGTACCAGGGGGCATAGTATTGCAGTATATGGTAGAAGTGATCAGACCCCCTAGGGGTTAAAGTACCCAAGGGGGCCTAAACTTTTTTTTTAAAGTATTAAAAAAAAAAAACCTACGACTGAAAAATAAAAACAAATAAAATATAAAAATGTTGAGTACTGCCATGTCCCAATCTATCAACATAATATATTCCGAAGTATTCACATCAGGATGGGGCAAAAAAAGAACTTATTTTTGTACAAAAGGTTTGTCATTTTTTTCAAAGTTATTAAAACATAATAAGAACTATATAAATCTGGTTTCCCTGTGATCTTACCAACCCAAAAATAATTAAGGGGAGGAGACGTCTTCCCAGTAGACGGCATGGACTGACACTAGGAAAGTGAAATTCGGTATAAGAGAACAAGCCCTCGCATGGCTCAGTACAGGGTAAAATTATAAAAAGTTATGGATTTGTAAGGACGGAGTGAATAATGGAAACACAAAAATTTGGTCTTTTAAAGGGCATCTACCACCAGGATGAAGGACTGTATGCAAATGAGCCTGAGGGGCTCCAGGCTCCATTAACACCTATGGAGCCTGAAGCCTCTCGGGTTCATTTGCATACAGTCCTTCATCCTGGTGGTAGATGCCCTTTAAGGGGTTGAAATTGGAGGGATCTGTCTGATCTGTGCTGTGACCCTCCCCCATTGTACGGCGTCTGACGTGGAGCTGACTGTATCCCGTGAGTATAAAGGGGCAGGTAGGTGCCCGTCCTAGACCTGAGGTACCTGTTCAAACAGTAGGTTGTGTGGTGGCCTCACTTATGGAGTCCTGACGTGGTCCTACTTTCTGGCCCATCCATCTTTTTGTTGAATGGTCCATCATATAGCAGCAGTGACATAGGTAGGTCCCCCTGGAATGATCTGTACCTATAGCAGGTAATGAGGCCTTGGGGGGCTGCGTACAGGAAACGAGAGATCCGTCAGGTAATAACTTTCTCTTCTCTCCTCCTCAGATCATTATGGCAAAACCTGCCGGTGGTCCCAAGGCACCGACAGGCAAAAAGGACTGGGATGAAGACCAAGACTGATCCCGCCCCCCGCGCTATTTATCTGTCGTCTCCCGCCTGAGTCGCCCCCAACAGATTTTTGTTCACTTAAGTTAATACTGTACAATAAAAATAGATGCGTTCATAATAGATCTGAGGTTTTTTTTTACAATTTTGCATATAAATTTTGCCGTCCTACATGAATCCAGCCTGAAGGGAATGCGGCTCCGTGTTATCAGACTTGGTTCTGATTTGCAGATGTTATGGATGCGGGTAGCACGAGGCCTATGGGGGGGTTGCAGTCTGTCCTCCCCGAGGTAATACAAATCCATCCTGATAAACCACGGAAAATGGAAACTTATGAAAACGGCCCGTGCCGTACTGCTTATATATGGGTAGCCTGCGGCAAAGGGCGATGGGGCCGGCGTAAGAAAATCTAAAGCACGTCCTATATTCTCCACTGTTTCCGTTCTGTATAGAAGGTATAATATATGTGCTGCATACACTGTGCACCGTATATACGTGACCTATCTGTCATATCATGCTATATACAGATACTGGACATATACAGTGACATATGGATGGAAAATGTATATATATATATGACTGGAGAAATCATGTGTTCCTTGAAAAGGGACATTACACCGTGACTGTCATAATCTCTTAATATTTGTTATCCATGGCCTCCTTCCTTCTAACATCAACTTAAACAATAATTCATGAGCCATGAGGGGTGTTACCAGAGCCCCTCTGTGCTGTAGTTTCACTGTCTCCCTCTGATGTAATCTCACACAGTGGGCATTGCAGAGGGGGAGCAGGTGGGAGAGTGATAGATTAAGCCTGTGAAGACAGAGCACTTTGGGATCATTAGCATAATTATAAAAGCTGATTTTAGAAGGGCAGAGGCCATGGACAACACATATAAGAAGATACCACAGTCCCGGTGCCTGGATCTATGAGTAATGTCCCTGGGTTATGACGGTGGATGTTTATGGTAGAATAAAGCACTTGGGGTGAGATTGAAGCTTCCTATTAGTCTCCTGGTCTGTCACGTGTACAAAATCAAGTTTTAAAAGGGGGGAGGGGGTCCCACAAAGGACCTTTTATAACTTTTCTACAGGAGAAGAGTCTAAATAAGTTCAGGGCCTTCCCAGGGTCACAGCTGCCTGGTGTATGGACACCATGGAGGACCCCGAGAGGGTGAGAAACCTACTCTACATGAGGTGGATATCCCCCCCTCCCCCATTCTAGGTAAGTTGCCATTGAATGATCTGTTGAAGGGGGTTTCCAGTTTTTGTATGGTCCATCCTCAAGATCTGCTTCCAACCTTGTCCATCCAATATGAACCATCAGTCATGACAGACCCCAGTATGAGGTTTAATACCTCCCGCATCAGAGGGTAGTCACCCAGAGATGTCACTATGGTATTCTGACAATGGACAGAATTTAGGCATCTTGCTCTGGAGCTGAAGGGATCTCCTGACCGGCTGAGGTCATTCCAGTGGTCAGAGGGTCAGGAGATCCCTTCAGCGCACGGAGCCATTTTCACTGACCGCACTCGTGGCTAAGAGGCTGTAATCCAACCATGAACATCCAGGTGTCTCCTCAGCCAATGGAAGGCCAAGGCCTCACCCAGGAGTGGACTGTACTGTAGATGTTCTGCATAAAGAACAGGTCGACCCAGGTTAATGTTCTCACAGACTGACCCTGTCCATGACTAAATGTGAAGGTCTCTAAGGAATAAGTCTTAAGTAGATCCTTCTCCTGCCTTGTGGTCCGTATTAGCCAGGACAAGGTAACTTCTGGCTCTGTGCTAATAATAATAATTCCATTATTTATATAGCGCACACAGATTCCGCAGCGCTGCACAGAGTTTTGCCAAATCAGTCCCTGTCCCCAATGGAGCTCACAATCTAATCAACCTACCAGTATGTTTTGGGGGGTGGGAGGAAACCGGAGGACCCGGAGGAAACCTTGTAAACATGGAAAGACCATACAAACTCTTTGCTAATGTTGACCTGGGTGGGACTTGAGCCCAGGACCCCAGTGCTGCAAGGCTGTAGAGCTAACCACTCAGCCACCTCTCAGGGTCCAACTTACCACCTGAATTTAGCTCTACATTTTATACTGCGGTTGTTTTGGGCTTTTGCTCAGTGCATAGAACTCTCTTCCTGGATCCGGCAGAGAACTTTAAAAACCAAATAGTTTCCATTGATTTAAAAACATTTCGGGACCAGGTATTTGTCTCGTCTCCCGCCATCTTTAGGTCCTGTGTCTACCTCCTGTTTGTACCTTCCATGTTATGGTGTATCTTACACATGGGAGTTAGTATCCGGAGGGATTTCTCCTTTTCCAGCAGATCCAGTTCTGTATTTTCTTACTTTCATCCGGTTTCATTTAACATTGGCCCCCACACACTATAGAAAGATAGATCAGAACCATCCTAGTTCTTGGGTTCCTTGAAAGTCTACCAGAAATATTGTTAGTAACAACAGGACTGCAAAATATAGATTTCTATTCCAGGATTGTGGCTGGACTTGTGGTAGGTCTTAACACTACTGTGCTCTTTGATATCCACATTACACTGCTCCCCTGTACTGTAATAATCTAACCAGAAGCCTGCAATGGAGCAGTGAGAGCTCATTCTAGTACAACTACAATCCTGGAATATACATCCATATTTCACAGTCCTGCTGCTACTTAGAACACACATCTCTCAAGGGGCAATAGCCTTCGCTGCCTGTCGCTCTATATACGGTTAATACTGCTGGTAGGCTCTGTGTAAATATTTCGGATTACAGCAAATTTGGAATTTTTGGTGAGTAGCAGAATGTGACGGCGAGCACCTGAAAGCCAATCATGAGGGACTCAATCACAGCTGCCTGGGTACAGTCCTCCCCTAAGGACCCCCGACCTTTCTTCAGAGGAGGTCTCAGCTTACATGCACCCCAAGGGATCAAAATTTAAAGGGCGTCTACCACCAGGATGAAAGACTGTATGCAAATGAGGGGCTCCAGGCTCCATAGGTGTTAATGGAGGCTCATTTGCATACAGTCCTTCATCCTGGTGGTCGATGTCCTTATCCTTTACTACACTTTTTGGATTTGAGAGCTGTGTGTGATGGTTTGTTATTTTTCTGCAGATGCAAAAACCGCCCAATCAGAGCTGATCTAATGCAGGACCCTGGCATTGATGGGTGACACCCGCTGTGTATCAGGGGCATCTCTTGGGGTCGTGGAGGCTAATATCTGCGCCAGAGCAGGTGACGTTACATCGCATCACTTACACAATGATTAATAATAACAACTGTATGTCATTTATTGCATAAGTATAGGCACCCGGACCGCCCCCCCATGTGTCAAAATAAAACTGCTCTGGTTGTGCTCTTATATACATATTAACACGTTCTGCATAAACCTACACAAGAAAGGGGGGGGGGGCAACGGTGGGGGCAGCAGTCACCCCTCCAGAGGTCCATTAAAATAAATATTCCTTGGCAGCTGAGGACATGAGGGAGGGGGAGGGTCACAGTATCCGCTCGTAGAACAGGAGGTAGGCCTGGGCACCCAGCACCCTGCTCAGGGGCACGGCCTGCACGTGGCGGTCGCTGATGTGGCACCAGTGGCCTTTGCTCGGGTCCGTGGTAGAAGCTGCAAAACAAAATTACTGGTTACTGGCCTTTACTAGAAACACAAGGACCCTCCTGCCTTACACATTATACACTTATTCGGGGTCTTTTAACCCTCTTATCCCTGCACCCATTTTCCACGTTAATCCCCTGCACAATTTTCAGAGGTTTTGTTTGCCTTCTGCAAGCTATAAAACTTATTTTTTTCCCTGTATGGGGTCTTGTTTTGTTTTTTTTAGGACAAAATGTAGGTTTATTTTTTTTAACAGCACAATTTTGTGTCCTACTGATGACCTTTTATTAACCATTTCTGTGCAGCATAATTTATAAAAGAACACAAAATCTGACAAAATCAGGGAAAAAAATAAAATAAAAAAAATCTGCATTTATCGTGGAACTGAAAAAAACTTCTCTGGGTCAATACGCGCACATGTGTAGTGCAGTGCACACCGATATGGCCTGATAGATGGATGCTCCACTCAGACCAGGGGTCCCCCAGGAGACCCCTAGGCTGTCTAGGACACCATCAACACCCTGCAATTGTAGCTGCAGGATCCCAATGGGTCCATGTCTGACCGTGGTGTCTAAGGGGTTAAACACACAGGATTTCAGCTTTAACGATCCCCGGTGTTAGTGCCAGGGCTGGGCTGTGGTAAGAGGCCAGCGCCAGCACGACCCGATGTCTTGCAGTCCTCCTGATGCGGTGCCATAGAAAGGCGTCACATGAGAAGAAGTACCCATAATGACCACTGGTTATTAAGGGGTTAAATAGACACAAACACCCCCCCCCCCCCCCGATTATTTCTTATAAAAGGGCTGCACATGTTCTTCCTAACAGAGAGAGCCAATTGAGCGCGTGTAACGCCGCTCCATCAGCGCGAGCCAAGTCCAGCGCCCAGTTATCTCCAGAGGTGACATATTGGGGGCCGAGGGGGCATCACTATCATTCCCCTTCATTTATGAATGCCAACTTATCACTGCTGCCCCTTGGCACTCAGGAGAGCATCTGCTTAATTACTGCAGCAGAATTCAGAGCAAAAGGGAGGAGCTGTGGAGCAGAGATCTTACAGCACAGCAGTGTGAGGACACCAGCACCCCCCCCCTCTAGTGACCCCAGGGATGTGCCCCCTCTTACCTTCAGGCAGCGCTCCCCGCATCACCAGATCAGACAGGTGAGGGTTTGGCGTCCGGGATTTCACATACGCCGTGTAGTGTCCGGAGCGCATGGTGCCGCTGTGCTCGATCACCCCGTACAGAGAGTACAGTAACCTGCGCTCCCCCTCCCGGATATTCTGGACGGAGAAATGGAAAGATCAGGGCACAATTAGTCAACAAAGGACTAAAATATCCGAATGGATTGTTCTAGTGGAAGTGAAACCTCGAAATAAATCTCATCTTGTGCAAAGAAGTCAATGAGGCGCTGCTTATCCCTTGTGCTACATCCACAGGGACCATTCAGGGGGCTGCTGATAGTTCAGGGGTCCCAGCGATGTGGCCGCTCTTTGGTAGGACTATTACCCAGTACCAGATTTTACCCAATTAAAACCGCAGCAACATAATCATAGAGAATTCCCACTGTTATGAGAAATCTCAACCATTTACCTATAAAAAAAAAAAATCTCCTCCAAAGTACGTGAGAAAGAGCAGAGAAGAGTCAAGTTTAGAGGCTGCAGAGGAGCGTCTCATCACACGCACCCATCTTCAGTTATATAGTATCTAGAAACAGGGTGTCACATTAAAAGTACGGATCTTATCATTCAGTACATGGCAGCCTCATGGTTCTGCGATCTACAGAACCAGACATACAGGCAGTTAAACAAAAAGGCAGGAACTGGATTTTTATCTGAAGCTCACATTTCAAAACTATGTCTTTATCCGCTTGCATCTCCTGTTCTGTTCATCATGGAACCAAAATCTGTTCTGAAAGATGAAATTCTGATCTTTAATATGACACCAGCAGCACATTTCTAGGTGCTATAGAACAGAAGACAGGGGCAGAAGATACCACCTGCAGCCCAAATATGACTCTTCTCTGCTCATTGTCACATGACTTTGAAGTGAGAATTCACATAAATTAGGCAATTCTAGAGAGGAAATTTCATCCCCTAGCTGAGGTGGTGGTAGTTTAATGGGGTAAAAAGGTCCCCACTAAACACCAATTCACAAAATTGATTGTGCTCAATCCATGGCAACAATGCAGAGTATCCATGGTAACAGACTACAAACAAACCCTGTGTAGTCCGACCCTACAAGTCTCTTCCTCTCACCTTACACTTTACGGTACAGAACGGAGCCAGATCCATCACCTCCGGAAACTTGATGTGTTTATTCAGTTTTTGGAGACTAAAACCGTTCTGAGGAAGAGAAAGAGAAAACACAGGAAACATTTAAATTTTTACCAAATACAACAATGGGTTTAACTCAATCATTTCATATTTAAGATCTTATATAACAAGAGGTTTACAAATATCAGTCTGATCAGGACTAGTAGGGATTGCATAGAAGCACAGATGGTTTTCATTCACTGACAGCAAGCGCTGATCTTCACACTAGTGAAAAACTAAACGCAGGGAGTGGAGGAAGGTTTTTCTATCCTCCCATGTGATGGGAACTTGTGTTGTCGGTCTATTCAGATAAAGTATAGATTTATAGAGGGTCTCAGCAGTAGGACCCCGCCCCCGCCCCCTCCCCCCACACACATCAAGACCCCCCCCCCCCCACAAACACACACCAGGGGCATGGATGACTCCAATAAGGAGGGGGGAGTCACCTGATCCCTCCTCTCCCAAAATCCGAGGGTCCCAGAAGCAGGACCCCATCCCCACATATGACACTGATGTTATCACGTATGTACGTGGACACGGTACCTGCTGGAACCTCTTCAAGTGCAGCGTCAGGATGGGGGGAGGGAGCGACACCAGCATCTGCTTCTTGGCGTTGGTGTATACAAACTTTTTATCACCTAAAAAAAAAAAAATAATAAAATCCACAAAGTCATGTGACAAGGAGCAGAGGAGAGTCATGCTTTACCTGAGATGAGTGGAGACTAGCGGCTGCAGGGTGAGCGTCACTTCAGATGCCCTCCCATCGTTTGTTCTACGGCACCTAAAAACACGCTTTTAGTGTTGTATTAAAGATAAGGATCTCATCATTCAGATCACACCAGCATTGTGGCTACAGAACCAGAGACACAGGCAGCTTAATCATAGTTGAAAATGCGAGCTGCACATAAAGATCCAGTTCCTGCCCATTTTATTACTGCCTGTAGGTCCAGTTCTCACAGAACCACAAGCCTGATGTGATCTGAAAGAATTTATCTTTAATAAGACTCAAAAAGCATGTTTTTAGGTGCTATAAAACCAAAGATCTGAAATGACCCTCCCGCTGTAGCCTCTAAACATGACTCATCTCATGTGAAAAGGATCCGAGAAGAGTCATATTTTTTTTTTTTTTTTGTTAGTTATAGGTAAATGGAAATTTACCATAAAAGAGGGAGTTCTAGAAAATAAATTTCATCCCCTACCTAAGGGAGGGGGGGGCGACACTAAATCCGGGTGCAGTGTAGATCGCATTAGGTTTTCGTGTTGTGACGTGCAGACGCGCTGCGTTCCTTACCCTTGGTGTTGTTCCTCGCGGCCTTGGCCTGCCTCTGGGTGCACGTGTTACACAGCAGCTGGTTGCTGCCCACCAGGCTCTCCTTGCGGGTGAACTGGTCCAGGCACCCGAGGACGGACCCGTTGTCCGGCTGCAGGTCCTTTCTGTCAGAGAGGGTACAGAAGGCCGTTTTGGGGTCCTCATTCACCACCTCGTAGACTTGGGGGCTGGGAGAGTGGTCAATTATCTCAATCTCTATGTCGCCAGGCTCCAGGCCTGCGCTCAGGTTCAGCCGGTTTATGCTTTCTGTTAGCTGCTCGGCCTCTTCCTCCTCCTCCTCCTCCTCCTCCTCTTGGTGTTGGGGGTTCTGGGTCACATCGTCTGGACCCTCCAATTCGACTCCATTTACCTGGACCTCAGTACTTTCACCAGTCGTCTCACATTCATCTTCTGGGTTTCCAGAACTTGCTTGGGAGTCATTGAGATTGGTGGACCGCCACTCCTGACCCCCCTGCTGGTCCTCTGGACCTTCACTCGTGTTCTCGGACCTTAGGTCCATGGTTCCACTGTCATCTCCTGAAGGGTCCTCCGTCTTCTCCGCATCAGTTTCCTCCTTCTCTCTTATGGAGAGGTCATCATCCGCCTGAGCCCCGGAGTTATTGTCGGATGTGGGGTCCACCTCCTCCTTCTCCGGGTCGGGCCGGCTGGCGCTGAGGTCACAGAACCGCACAGTCTTTCCTTGCAGCTTCTGTTGTTGCCTTTGATTCTATGTAACGTAAGACACGGAAAACATTTACAAATACAAAGCAATACTAGGCCGGCACCATCACCCCTCCCCACACACACACACACACAGGAAGTGACCTCCCAGCCAATCACTGCGCGAGGTGGTGACCACCCTGGGCGGGGATTGGCTGAGCTCTAGAATAAGAAGCCGCCGGTCGGGAGCGGTCAGATTCCCGTATTATTTCTGTCCGGATTCCAGAGAAGATCTGGGTTGTGCCCACCAGGTGCCCCGGCTTCTGCAGAACATCGCTCACCTTTGCTTGCTTTTTCGCCTGTTTCCTGGCTTTCTTTTGAAGGTGTTTGCTCGTTCCGGATACGGCGTCGTTCCGGTCTTTTACATAACTATCGTCGTCTTCCTCTTCCTTCTTGTGTTCGGAGACGTTCCTGAAGGCTTTGGGGTTATTCTTCTTTGTGGGCTGAAAAATGTAGATTGAAAGTGACAAATTTTGGGTAAGAATCATCTCCTTTTTGAGGAACCAGATCACCTGAGTGAAGTTGGCCCCCCCCACCTTGTCCAAATCAAACAAAACTGGTGTCAAACGTTTGTGCTGGTTTGTGCAGCAGAAATTTTCGTTTGTGCCGCTATCGTTTTTAAGATATTCATGAAAGTTTCCAGAGGTCATCAGAGGTCAACCAGCCCCCCCACATTGCTCAAACCAAACCAAACTAGTGCCGAACAATTCTGCTACGTTTGTGCAGCAAAAAATTTCATTTGTGCCGCTATCATTTTTACGGTATGTTCAGGTGTTTACATAGGTTAAAGGAGTTTAGGATGAACTGGTAAAAAAACAAACCTACTGACACTTCCCTGGTTTGATCACCAGGGGGAGCTAGCAAACACATTGTACTTTGGAAGAAATGAACTCTGATGACCTCTGGAAAAAAAGTATGAATATATTAAAAATGATAGCGGCACAAACGAAAATTTTTGCTGCACAAACGTAGCCCTAACATTTGACACCAGTTTTGTTCGATTCGGTTAATGTGGGGGGGGGCTGCTTGAACTTTTGACCTTTCATTTTTTGTTCACATATTCAAAACAAAAGCAGCACAAACAAAAATTTGAGCAGCACAAACGTAGCAGAATTGATTGGCACCAGCTTTGTGTGGTTTGGGCAATTTGAGGGGGGGCTGGTTGACCTCTGATGACCTCTTTCATTAAAATCTTAAAAACAATAGCGGCACAACGAAAATTTTTGCTGCACAAACGTAGCACAAACGTTTGACACCAATTTTGTTTGATTTGAACAATGTGGGGGGGGGGGGGGACTTCACTCAGGTAACCAGATCACCTCTTCCCCATCAGCTACAACGCGCTGCTTCTACATTAGTAAAGGTATGGCCCCTTCCCCCCCCCCCCCCCCCCTCCACCAATGACTGAAAATGGTTGTACAACTATTTACAGGGAACCGGTCACCACATTTTTCACAAATACAGTTACTAGGGCTCTATAGGAATATCTGACCCCCTTCTTTAAAGAGGACCTGTCACCCCAAATTAGTGCACCCATCCAAACATACCAACTGAATCTACTCCCCGGCCCCTTTCTAATGCTGCCCATTTCAAAGTCCTGGCATTAATCAAACTTCAGTAATCGGCGCTATAGCATATGGAACATTACATACTTGATGTCCGATCGACGGGCCAGCAGTCCGGCTTATTCATTAGGGGGCCGTCCAGGCCAGGAGTCACTCCCCCGGGCTCTAATTGTCACGCTGCGCATGCACAGTAAGTGCCGAGAGCATGTAGACTGCAGCGCTTGCGCAATGGATGCCACGATCTCCGGCATCTAGTGAATAGGAAAAGAACTGGTGCCCTGGGGAGTGGCGGCCTGTGGAGAAGTGGAGTGCCTGAGCGGCCCCCTAATGAATAAGCTGGACCGCTGGCCCGTATGTTATGTGCCATATGCTATAGCGCCAATTACTGAAGTTTGATTAATGCCAGGGCTTTGAAATGGGCAGCATTAGAAAGGGGAAGGGGAGTAGATTCATTAGGTATGTTTGGATGGGGGCACTAATTTGGGGTAACAGGTCCTCTTTAAGCTAAAAATTGTTTCCCTCACATCTCCATAAAATCAGAGCTATAAACTTGCCTGGTATCAAGGGATCTATAAAGTGAGTCAAGGGGCGTGGTCTATTGTCATGTGACCAGGGTGACATCATCACAGGTCCTTTAGCCTCTTAACATTAGCAAACTGTTAAAATCACAGCAGCCTGTATGGACTTCTATTCCTCTCCATGCTGCCGCTGTGGTTTCATGTGATATGATATACTGTGATTTCACTAGCTATATGCTTGGTGTACAGTTTGCTAATGTTCTGAGGCTAAAGAACCTGCGATGATGTCACTAATCGCATAAAATTATTTCTGCATGCAGAAGAAGCATGGGGAGGAGATGCTGGATACAACCCGAGGAGCCCCCACCCCAAAAAAAAAAAACCTTGCTCTAGATGTAACATTATAAAGTTGAATTGATGAATCTGAAGGGAACAATTTTTAGCCAAAAGAAGGGCGTCAGTTAGTTACTAGGGCTCTACGGGAACCTGTCACTAGCTGTATTTGTGAAAAATTTGGCACATGTTAACTTTAAGCTCCAGATATAACAAGATGCTCTTTGTGGTCCCACGGGACCTCCAACAATCTGGGGAACAGGATGGACGAGTGTGTGTCTTGCTGCTCCATTCACTAGTACAGGAGCGCCGTGTTCAGCAATCTCTGACCGCTCCCATAGAATAGAATGAGGCGGCAGTACTCGTGCTTGTCCATTAATGCAAATGGGACCTCTGTTCTCCATATTGTTGGGGGTTCAGGTATCAAGATTGGGGTCAGCCGTGGATCAGGGAGGTTGGTACAACCTCTAAGCCTAGATTTACATCTGCCCTGGAGGGTCGCAGATTTTATTATGAGTTGGTGCAGCATGGGGAGCAGCCCCCCCCCCCCCCTCATTATAGTTATTGGGTACCGATGGGCTTCGCCATGTGATGACCACCACATATAGCGATGTCCTATAGAGGCGTGTAGATTATTCCCATAGCTCTGCACCAGATGCAACGCTCATCTACAAGCCCCCCCCCCCCCTAATACTCCCTTTCATCAGGATCAAAATTAAATTTTCTCACCAGATCATCCAACACTGGAAGAGACAGATCAAGAAAAGGCTCGTGGACCAGAGAGACCTAAAACAAAGATGGAAAACCCCTTATTACAAAATAATCGCCCCCAACACACCTGGGTCGTGTTCAGACAGCGCATTTTTCCAATACATTGTTAACCAATATCTAATCTAATGTGTAAAAAGGAACTCAAATGTGTTCCACTTCCCTCCGCCCCCAAAAAAAACACTTGTCAAGTAACAGCGCGATCCATCACAATATGACAACGCTTATTTCCGACGTTGAACCCCGTTTCGAAAAATAGTAGCAGCCAAATGTCCGCAATGCCACTTTTTTCACCATTTTGCAACTCCAAAAAAATAAATAAATTCATAAAAAAGTGAAAAAAGTGGTCATACGGTCACAAAAATAGCAGCAATGAAAACGTCAGTTCATCTAACAAAAAAACAAAACCCCAAGTATGAAAAAGTTATTTGCGTCAGAAGATGGCGAAACGAAGACTTTTTTATTTTCTGCAAAAAAAAAAAAAGTTTTAATTTTTTAAAAATGTATTAAAACACAATAAAACCTGCAGACATTTGGTGTCCATGCGACGGCTTCCAGTAACAGAATAAATGGGATGGCGTCATTTGGGGCGCACAGTGAAGGACGAAAAAAAAAAAAAAAAAAGTGTGTAGACATAAACATGGCGCAATTACGTTTTTTTTTTTTTTTTTCACCAATCTCACTGCGTTTGGAATTTTTTTTTTTCCTGCTTCCCAGAATATGGAATAATAAAAAAATGTCACTAGGAAGTGCTAATTATTCTGCAGAGAAAACAAGCCCTCGCACAGATCCGGACAGGGAAAAATAAAAAGCCGGAAAAAAAATGGAAACTCAAAACTGAAAAAGGGAAGTGACGGTCCGGCGCTTTTTACCTTCCCCTTTAACACCCCATACAGAACAAGGAACATACCGTGCAGCAGGCCTCACACATTATGGTGCTCGTTAGTTCCCCTCCGAATAAGCGATCCACAAAGCTGGGGATGGATCTCCTCTTCTCACATTCTAAAATGACAGAGAGTGGGGAACGTGCAGGAATGTAAGAAAGCAGGGTGGCAGTGCGGTACACACACAGCAGCAGGCAGTACAGGATAAAGGTTTCTTTCACACTACCGTAGTACAATTGCCCCGGATACAGCCGCGCGCTGGAGCGGAAGAGGGGTGATCGCTGCTCCATAGTGCCGCCCAGCCATATTTACTGGGAAAGAAAGAGCATGCACCATCTTCTTCCAGTGTATACTACTATATGGCGACACTGCTGTGTGGTCACTGTACCGTAGCCAGGCGCCATAGGTGCCTATGCGGATGTATATCCTATACGTCCCCAAAATGTGTGAAAGGGGCCTTAATGTGAACCTAACTAAAACTATGTAGTTCAGGCTGCGTACGTGATATCAGTGCATGATGAGACATGTAGTCTCCATGATCTAGTAGCTCTCCTCTCTGTAGCGCTCTGTGTGCGTGTGCCGACCTAGCAGCTGTGACTCACCCCCTCCCAGTAGACTTCTATGAAAATTGATATTCCAGGCAGTTTTGGTCCCTCTTGCGAGCAATGACAAAGAAGCATTTTACTCTGATCAGATCCATCACGATGTTACCTGGGTTTACTATGGAGTTATGTAAAGTTTGTCGAAACCCTGTCCTGGAATGTCCCTTTAAAGA
Source organism: Engystomops pustulosus (assembly GCF_040894005.1). Taxonomy (NCBI): domain Eukaryota; kingdom Metazoa; phylum Chordata; class Amphibia; order Anura; family Leptodactylidae; genus Engystomops; species Engystomops pustulosus. Next base: position 245,396,149 of record NC_092412.1, read on the forward strand.
GTGACGATCACACATGGAGATTAACCTACCGGGGCTGCTACACAGATTCAGGGGTACTTTGAATTCTCTTTCTAGCCCTCACAGTGGCCGAGATATCAGTCCCAGTATCTGACAATTATAATCCTATCTACTGTCAGAGAGGAGGTGCTGGAGCAGAGTTTACAGCATCTATCTCAGGAAACAACCTTGAGAATGCTGTAACTGCACTGATGCAGAAACATATCTTGTTTAATCCCTGATCTGAGTGCTTTTGCTGAAAAAAAACAATTATAAAATTCCGGATAATGAGTCTGTCGCTCCTTTGCCTGGCTCAGCGCCTCTCTTCTTACACTGCTCAGGAGAATGATGTAATCACTGACAGGGAAAAGTAATCAATCGCTGCATCATCCGCCAGCCGCTGTGTATGAGTGATCCAGCTCAGGTTAATTAGTCCTGTCTGGACCAGTGCAGACAGCTACGTGTAATGTGTTTATGTACTGCAAGAAGCATGCAAACCAGCTTTCCCAAGGTCCTGAATGTCATAATTGTTTTTTCAGCAAAACCACTCAACTCAGGGATTAAACAAGATATGTTCCTGCATCACTGTGGCTACAGCATTCTCATGTATGTTTGGTTCATATTGCATGAAAGCACGCCCCCTCCTCTTCTCCATGTCCTACTCTCTGACAGTGCAGAGGATTACTATGGACACATACTGGAACGGATATCTCAGCAACCGTAAGGGCTAGAAAGAAAATTCAGAGATATCAGTTCCAGTTTGTGACCATTGTAATTGTCTGTCAGAGAGAAGGGGCTGGAGTAGAGGAGAAGCCGTTATCTTATGATCTTCTCTAACACAGATACAGTAAACTCTGCTCCAGCTCCTCCTCTCTGACAGAGAGCATTACAGTGGTCAGATACTAGGACTGATGTCTCAGCAACCGTGTGGGCTAGAAAAAAAAAAACACAGCAAACCACAAGTCCTTGGAATCATCCGAATGGGGGTCCCGCTAGGTAATCCCGCGCACCAATCAATCTCGGCTTTGTCCCCCACATAAAACATTGGCCGTACCTTTAATAACCTTTTTAACCTCTTCCTCATCCATCGGATCGGAATCATCTTGTAAAGACTTGAAAAGTGCTGAAGAGACTCTCTGAAAAGGCAAAGGACCAAAAAACACATAAGAACCCTCCCTAGGCACTTCTGAGCCCCCCAATCCCCATATATGAAAGGTGTCACTCAGACGAATGGTGTAGAAGGTGAGCTGTGCTCCCCTCTGTGATGCAGCTTTAAAGGCTGTTACACTGTGCAGGAGAACTTCCCCCCTCCCACTATGTGAGATTACAACATCCGACATGTGGACAGACCGTTTGGTGGAGTATGAAGAGAAGTCCTGCTACACCACATGATACTAGACACGTGTTCTCACATACCTGGATCTCCTCTCCTCTCATCCCATCCAGCAGGTAGCGGAGCAGTTCTTGGCTGTCCTGCTGCTGGTAACCTCTGAACCTTACCGCCCTGGAGGTGACACAACACACACAGAGCACTGCTCATACAGGGAACACACAGAGCACGGACACACAAAATCCAGCAATGTGACCAGTCCGGCTCTATGACTTAGATTGTAAGTAGAACCTATCAGCAGATTGCAATGTCCTCACACTGCTGTGCCACATTTCTGCATGCTCCATGGCCCCGTCCCCTTATGTTGAAAGCTTCTGGTCAAATACTAAAGAAGGGGAGAAGCTGTGTAGCAGCACACGGCAGAGAACAAAGAGCACAGCAGTGTGAGGACGTGCCCCGGAGCACAGTGTTGCATGGTCAAAGCTGCTGACCAATTCCCTTTACGATACTCAAAAGCCATTGATAGATTCAGATTGTTCAGGTTATTTTATGGTTATTGTTCTGGGTACATACTCACTTTTTACAGACCTGAGAGAAGAGCTCCTTAGGGGTCACAACCCCCTTCTTAGTCTCCTGCATCTCGGTCAGAAATTGCCCCATGGCCATGGTCAGGGGTCCGGGCTGCTGCTCCAGCTTCACTTCTCTGTGCGACTGCAAACACAAGGGACACAAATTCAGGACTTTATACAGGGTCCTGCGCCCCTGGGAGGCACTAAGGGAAACCCTGTGTTCATGGTTATCCATCACACTGGGCTTAAGAGTCCATATGGTCCGGCACTTTAGTATTATGGGCTATGGCGCATCACCCACCGTCCCAGGACAACTGGAACCAGGACCATGTGTGATACAATGTCCAGTGATGGGGCCATAGCTCCTGGTACAGTGCATGGAGTCTATGGCACACGGTATAAAACCAACAGCACCGGGCCGTATGGAGATCACCGGATCACTGACACATACATTATACACTCACCGGCTGAGTATCCGGAACTTGCACCGTCACCGTCCTTCCTGGATGTTTCACTTCGTTCAGGAGCTCTCGTAACGCCGGCGTCTGCGACAGGTTCTTATAGAAGAGACATAAACTGATAAGAAAGAGAAGAAGCTGTGTCTGGTTGATAAGAGGGGCACTACTCTGCGTTATAGGGGATTCTGAGCTGGGGTTCCCTTATTCCTGTGTTGTCCTTATTCCAAAAACAGTTCACATAGACAGATGGGATCACAGTTTTCTGGCTTAGAAGTAGTAAAACAATCGCCAATGTGATGTCTATTCCCAACTAGTATTCTGTAAGCCTCTATAGCAGTGATGGCTAACCTATGGCACTGGTGCCAGAGGTGGCACTCAGAGCCCTGTCTGTGGGCACCCAGGCCATCACCAGAGATGACTCCAGGTATATACCTGCAGTCCCAGACAGCACAGGACTTGCTGTGCACAGAGCTATTTTAAAGTGACAGCTGTACCTGGGACTATTTTCTGCTTTATTGGTGTCCTCAGGTGCTGGTATAAATGAAAGCTGTGACAGAGAAGGGAGTATGAATTACAAATTACATTTCTGTGTTGGCACTTTGCGATAAATAAGCGGGTCTTTGTTGTAGTTTGGGCACTCGCTCTCTAAAAGGTTCGCCATCACTGCTCTATAGCTCCCCCAAGTGGTGGCTGCAGATAGCCAACAGGTTATCCATTACATTACATACGGTATGACATGGACCTGGACTAGAAGGTAGTATGCTACCTGCATGACAGCGTTGAAGAAGCAGGTGTTCCCCAAGTTACTGAGCCCTTTAACGGCGACTTCCTTGTTGTCAGGAGTGGCGCCGACTACTTTGTCCACTAAAGTCGCGGACTTCGAGGAGTCTTCAACAGTCGTATTCGTTTCCTTCTGTGGAAGGTTTTCTACATTGCTGATAACTTGTTCTGTGTGACCTGCAAGGAATCAACAATAAGAAAGATAAAAAGATAATAATGTAAAAGAAAAACCAAACATGGTAAACATAAAAAGATAATAACATTTAAGAAATAATATTATTTTAAAAATCTAATATAATAGTAACAAAAATTTATAAAAGGAAATATATTGTTAAAATGAAAAAAAAAAAGAATATAAAAATTAAAAAAATATATATTTTACCATCAATATAAATAAATAATATAATAAATATAGTTATATAATATAATGGAATATATCAATATAATAATAACACAATTTCCAGCAAAACCAACCTTCATGTCATTTATCTATCCTCTAACCTGTAGCTTTTCGAGTTATCTCGGAACTACAACTCCCACCATGTGGAGTAGTGGTTGTCATACAGTAACCGTCAGGGTCCTTTGCATCTGATGACATCCTAAGGGAACCACATACCTTTTCCCCCGGTCCGGACATTAGTCTTGGATCTCCTCTGGATGAACTCCACCAGCTGTCCGAGCCGCCCGGAGGTGTTGGGATCTATCTGGTTATCGCACAGGTAGCACCTGACAGTACAATACACAACATGGGGTTAATAATAAGAATAGGTCATGTACATCTCTGTACAACTGCAATGGTTAATAGAGATCCTGGATCATAGTTGTGGGGTTAAAGGGTTTTCCCCTATAACCAGGACAGGGATCCCCATTGATCCCCCTCCAGGGCACCCACATTCCCACAGTCACACCATGGACTTATATGGGATGTTTTTCGCCATCCGAAAAAAAAGGTTCCATATAAGTAAATGTTGTGTTGGCGCAGGAGGAGAGGGACCTGGGGGCAATAACTGACCCCCATTTCCCTGATCAGACCCCCAGAAAGTCTGAAAACAAATAACTACAACTAATGTTCCCTCTCTCCCTGCTTTACACTGCAGCTCTGCTTGCTGACACTGAATATGACCATCAGGTAGACGGCTCCTATAGTATTATTACCATAACTTGTGTGTTCTGTACTCCATTAGTCCGCACCAAAAAAATACCAGCAGAATTAACCCCCCAGTAATAACTGGGGTTTGCGGTTCCTACCATACGTTCCAGTCTCCGTTGCTGAGCACCAGGCAGTGCGGCTCTGATCTCGGGGTGTTGTAATGGTTCAGCGCGTGCTGCCTCTCCGAGTATCTGCCGCAGCCCTGCAGGGAACAAAGACCGACACATGTACAGAGAGCCGAATACTACACAACCACAGCGATCACAGAACTCACAGCACTGGGAGGCGCGAGAGACGCTATTACAGAAGCTGCTGCGCCTCCCTCCTCCCCACTCCATAGACTACTCATCCGACACACCTCAGTGGGCTGGGGCCTTTCACATCAGCAAGATGGAACTTGATAGTTTCAAGGGGATGTCCAGTCAGATCAAGTGCCACATCAAGTTTTCCCCTCTATATACATATCGATAGGGAATACCATTCCGATGGATCACAAGCATAGGGCTCAAGAATGGCTCATCTATGGCACTGGTGGAGGTAGCCAAATACAGAGCTCAGCTATCTCATCAGCTCTACACAGGTGAAGAGAGCAGCAGAGAACATGTGCAAACAGCTGTTATCATCTGTGGGGGCACGTCAGTGGGGGTCTCACTACTGGCACCCATGGAGATCAGCAAGTTATCCTCCAATCTTGTGGGAAGGGGAAAACCTCATGTGGCTGAACAACACCTTTAACTTTAATCACATTGGGAGGGAGGATGAAGAGACAAGTAAGCGGAGAAGGAAGCAGTTTCTTCTGATGGAAGTCTGTGTATTACATTGTTTCCCCCTATGAGCGGAATATGACCCCCCCCCCCCTATGAAACTCATGGCTGAACAAAGCATTATGCTGAGTCTAACAGGTTCCAGATCAACATTAGGAGGGGAGGGGGGGGGGGGGGGTTCGGCTTTGTGTATGTGAGAGGGCAGCAGGTTACAGGATCCTCTCACAATAGGACGAGTGCGAACGTCTTTTCTGTCACATAAGGGGCCACAACCTCCAGATCACACAGATCATAGAGGATTTCTGGTCCAAGTGGGGAAGTCCCAAGAGGTGGGGACACGGACGTCACGGCTGAGTGTTCATGTTCTTATTTCAGATGACACCTGGATACTTACACCCCACCCGGGGACACTGGACAGAAAGACCCTACAAGTAGAACCCCCCCAACAATGAAGGCTGGAGGATCCTACCCTGTGGCCACATTTCAGACAGATCCAGATGACGTCTCCCTCCTCTTCCTCGGAGCTGGTCTTCTCCTTCCCCTCTGTATGACAGTCCTGACACACGTCCCACTCCACGTTGACCAGCGCCTTCTTCACCGCTCCCTCGTCAAGTCCTTTGCGGATGTGTTTACATGTAGGTTCTGAAAGACAAAACCGCAATGAGCGCCCACAACACACAGAGACCACAGCTCTACAGTATATATACACAGGGGAATAGATTTCCCTTACACAGTCCTCCCTTATACACAAGATAAATGCTCCCTATAATCCCACCTGTCTCCACAGACTCCTGGACAGGGAGGTTCTTTGCTTTCTTTTTTGCCATTTCCCAAATTTAATATCACCTAGAGAAAAAATGTAATAAAAATGATTGATCTTAAAGTAAAATGATTACTGAATCCACCAGCAGAATAGTGAGTGCAGCTCTGCGGTATAATACAGGATGTAACTCAGGATCAGTACAGGATAAGTAATGTCATGTATGTACACAGTGACTGCACCAGCAGCAGAATAGTGAGTGCAGCTCTGGGGTATAATACAGGATGTAACTCAGGATCAGTACAGGATAAGTAATGTCATGTATGTACACAGTGACTGCACCAGCAGAATAGTGAGTGCAGCTCTGGGGTATAATACAGGATGTAACTCAGGATCAGTACAGGATAAGTAATGTCATGTATGTACACAGTGACTGCACCAGCAGCAGAATAGTGAGTGCAGATGTGGAGTATAATACAGGATGTAACTCAGGATCAGTACAGGATAAGTAATGTCATGTATGTACACAGTGACTGCACCAGCAGCAGAATAGTGAGTGTAGCTCTGGAGTATAATACAGGATGTAACTCAGGATCAGTACAAGATAAGTAATGTCATGTATGTACACAGTGACTGCACCAGCAGCAGAATAGTGAGTGTAGCTCTGGAGTATAATACAGGATGTAACTCAGGATCAGTACAGGATAAGTAATGTCATGTATGTACACAGTGACTGCACCAGCAGCAGAATAGTGAGTGCAGCTCTGGGGTATAATACAGGATGCAACTCAGGATCAGTACAGGATAAGTAATGTCATGTATGTACACAATGACTGCATCAGCAGCAGAATAGTGAGTGCAGCTCTGGGGTATAATACAGGATGTAACTCAGGATCAGTACAGGATAAGTAATGTCCTGTATGTACACAGTGACTGCACCAGCAGCAGAATAGTGAGTGCAGCTCTGGAGTATAATACAGGATGTAACTCAGGATCAGTACAGGACAAGTGATGTCATGTATGTACACAGTGACTGCACCAGCAGCAGAATAGTGAGTGCAGCTCTGGGGTATAATACAGGATGTAACTCAGGATCAGTACAGGATAAGTAATGTCATGTATGTACACAGTGACTGCACCAGCAGCAGAATAGTGAGTGCAGCTCTGGGGTATAATACAGGATGTAACTCCGGATCAGTACAGGATAAGTAATGTCATGTATGTACACAGTGACTGCACCAGCAGCAGAATAGTGAGTGCAGCTCTGGAGTATAATACAGGATGTAACTCAGGATCAGTACAGGATAAGTAATGTCATGTATGTACACAGTGACTGCACCAGCAGCAGAATAGTGAGTGCAGCTCTGGGGTATAATACAGGATGTAACTCAGGGTCAGTACAGGATAAGTAATGTCATGTATGTACACAGTGACTGCACCAGCAGCAGAATAGTGAGTGCAGCTCTGGAGTATAATACAGGATGTAACTCAGGGTCAGTACAGGATAAGTAATGTCATGTATGTACACAGTGACTGCACCAGCAGCAGAATAGTGAGTGCAGCTCTGGGGTATAATACAGGATGTAACTCAGGATCAGTACAGGACAAGTAATGTCATGTATGTACACAGTGACTGCACCAGCAGCAGAATAGTGAGTGCAGCTCTGGGGTATAATACAGGATGTAACTCGGGATCAGTACAGGATAAGTAATGTCATGTATGTACAGTGACTGCACCAGCAGCAGAATAGTGAGTGCAGCTCTGGGGTATAATACAGGATGTAACTCAGGATCAGTACAGGATAAGTAATGTCATGTATGTATACAGTGACTGCACCAGCAGCAGAATAGTGAGTGCAGCTCTGGAGTATAATACAGGATGTAACTCAGGATCAGTACAGGAGAAGTAATGTCATGTATGTACACAGTGACTGCACCAGCAGCAGAATAGTGAGAGCTGCTCTGGAGTATAATACAGGATGTAACTCAGGATCAGTACAGGATAAGTAATGTCATGTATGTACACAGTGACTGCACCAGCAGCAGAATAGTGAGTGCAGCTCTGGGGTATAATACAGGATGTAACTCAGGATCAGTACAGGATAAGTAATGTCATGTATGTACACAGTGACTGCACCAGCAGCAGAATAGTGAGTGCAGCTCTGGGGTATAATACAGGATGTAACTCAGGATCAGTACAGGATAAGTATTGTCATGTATGTACACAGTGACTGCACCAGCAGCAGAATAGTGAGTGCAGCTCTGGGGTATAATACAGGATGTAACTCAGGATCAGTACAGGATAAGTAATGTCATGTATGTACACAGTGACTGCACCAGCAGCAGAATAGTGAGTGCAGCTCTGGGGTATAATACAGGATGTAACTCAGGATCAGTACAGGATAAGTAATGTCATGTACATACATAGTGACTGCACCAGCAGCAGAATAGTGAGTGCAGCTCTGGGGTATAATACAGGATGTAACTCAGGATCAGTACGGGATAAGTAATGTCATGTATGTACACAGTGACTGCACCAGCAGAATAATGAGTGCAGCTCTGGGGTATAATACAGGATGTAACTCAGGATCAGTACAGGATAAGTAATGTCATGTATGTACACAGTGACTGCACCAGCAGCAGAATAGTGAGTGCAGCTCTGGGGTATAATACAGGATGTAACTCAGGATCAGTACAGGATAAGTAATGTCATGTATGTACACAGTGACTGCACCAGCAGCAGAATAGTGAGTGCAGCTCTGGGGTATAATGCAGGATGTGGAGAACTAATGACATGACAGACTCCATATAAAGCAGTTGGAGGAAGTGATGACTCTCGCAGTTATATGAAGTCTATGGGATAATCCTGACCTGTGTATAACATGATGTATAAACATTCATTACCCCTCTCACACTGCACCGGAACATCAGCGCATTTCTATGTAGATTCTCCCTATACTGGGGATATGGAGAGGCTTGTGACCACCTACCTCAGCAGTTAGGTCCGAACATATGGCAGTGCTAGGAATACAGGGGCCACAGCTTACAAATACAACATCTGGCAGGTATATTATAAACTACAAGAGTATTATAACCGGAGCATGCGCAGTGGCGTCCTATCAGCTCTCCCCACGTGTCGCCGCTGGGTCATCTGCCGTCGCCCCTTCTACACGTTACCGGCTTTCTCTTCCAGCCGGGATCAGCAATTCTGCGTAAAGTCCAGAGAAAATAGGTGATGAATCGGATTAAAATTATTGTCTCCATTTACCAGGGCGAAAATCAATATCGGCCATTAACTTGGAGACCAAATAGCATGGACTATATAGTAAATCTCCACAACAATATGGCGGAACTAGAACATCTTACTAGACGGATTTATCAATGTAGCAGCGTGACGGACGTGAATAACTAGCAACCGCGTAGTGATTGGTTACAAATATGACAGCCAGGGTAAACAACCAATCGGAATAAAGAAACTAGAGCAAAGCTCCTCCTATTAGTACTACTACGGTAACGTATGGCGTCAATGCCACTGACGTGTTATCCTACTGAGTATCAAAACGCCATTCTGGATTTGGTCAACTCATATTTTCATTATGTGGCTTGCCCATAACAACAATGGCGGCTGTGTCGTCTGAATTGAGCGTCATTGAATGGTCTTTTTTTTTATTTTAATAACTTTAATAGTTATATGTACTTTATTGCATTGTCTTGATTATTGATAGACGAATCTGTACCCGGACCTTGTACGTTCCACTTGCCTGGTCACGTGCTCATCAGCTGACCAATGGGATACAGCAGTGACTAACATGTGTCTCCCTGGAGTCTAGAAGAAGTTGGTAAGAAGCTTCATTTTGCTGTAGTAGAAATGTGTATACTAGCAGGGACTCCCAAATTTGAGATGTTGTGATGCACAAAATTCATGCGCTGTGGTTTTTTTTTTCTTAATTGAAGCCACGTTGTTGTAATGATGTCATCGTATATTGCAATGATGTCATCACATCGTGCCTACCGTACTCTGACATCAACATGGGAGCCGCAGGATGGTGGAGTGGGAAGCCAGTGGCCGACTTCTGCCCCATTATGCCTCACTAGGTGAATCAGTCCGCGAAAACGTACGTGTGCGTCCAATACAGCATGCAGAGATGTGGACCACTGTTGGACCGGCCCTTCAGATGATCCACCAGGCGTGGGAATTTGCCTTTTTAAACACATCCATTTGGCATTTTGGATGTATCCAAAAACCCCACAAAAATGCCACGTGTGAAACCGCCCTCTGGTGGCCCGAGTTCTAACCAAGTAATGGATCACAGAGATATTAAATATATAATAGGGAGCCGTAGGACAATCAGTCACCCCACACCACTTTTAATCCGATTTTATCAGGTTAAAGGGGGTGTGGTGACCCGTGTAGGGCAGGGTTTCGTGAGTCATCGGCTTACTGAGGTGAGCCGGCTCACGTTGTTCACGCGAATGAGCTGGCTCTTTGTTCCGCCTCGTTCGCGAACGACCCATCACTAATAGAGATAAGACAACCCTATTTGGAAGCTCCTAGGGTCTATTTCTTAAGGTTTTATCAGAACATTTCCCCCAAAACAAGTTAGGCCCTATGCACAGGATATGACCTAACTTGGTGATCGTCGGGGGTCTCAGTAATGAGCCTAGCTTGTATTGTTGGGCTCTATAGACTTTGTATCCTGCATGTAATTCCCCGCATTAATCTTAACATCGGACTCGTGGGACGGACAGACAGACGGACAATTCACTAATTATTATTCATCACTTCCTCCAGAGTATGACGAGCCATGAGGAGGCCGAGGCTCAGATTTCGGAGCTGGACCTTCTCTCCAGCATGTTCCCGAATGAAGAGGAGTTCAGTGTCACGGATCAGCTAGCGCTGGCGGAGCTCCGGGACTACGCAGAGAAGCGCAGCGCCGCAACCCCGACCTTCCAGGTTCAGTTCACTCTGACTGTGAAGCTGCAGAGTTCTGACACTGTGCAGGTAACATCACGTCTATTAATAAAGAAGCTTCCTCCCTCTACTTTGAGTAGGATAAGACTCTGGTTAGAGTGGGATCTTGGGAGCAGTGTAGTGCAGCGACCAAATAACTCAGCAGTGTGAGGCCACCCCTTTCCCCACAGTGCGGTTGGAGAAGCTACGTTTCTGGAATATAAATCCAAATGTAACAGTCCTGCTGCTACTAACAACACACACAAAACTATGATTACACATTGCGCATGGGACAATACTGAACTCTGACTGCAGAGAGCACAGCAGTGTGAGGACACTTCTCTGCCGCCCACAGTGAACTTGGAGAAGCTACATTCCTGGAATATAAATCCAAATTTAACAGTCCTGCTGCTGCTAACAACACACACAAAGCTATGATCATACACGGCGCAAGGGACCATACCAGAAAGCGCAGCAGTGTTAGGACACACCTCCAGAGAAGCTACAATCCTGGAATATAAATGTCATAGTCCTGTTTCATTTTATCCACATTAGTTTATTATTACATTATCGACTAACATTACTCTCCTCTTTGTCTTGTAGCACGTGCTCTCCTTACATTGTTCTTACCCTCCACATTATCCAAATGTAGCTCCCGAAATAGTCATCAGGTAAATATATATATTACTATTTTTCATGTATTGGTTGTGTTACCTGTCACAGGTCATTGAATCACACAAAAAAAAAAGTTTTTTACTGTGTCAGGAAGAAATTCCTGTTGCTTTTGATAGGTCAAATAAAGTCAAGAGATTGTGATACCCACATTAGGAAATACAGGCAAGTCCCCGGGTTACATATAAGATAGGGTCTTTAGGTTTGTTCTTAAGTTGAATTTGCATGTAAGTCGGAACTGTATATTTTATCATTGTAGCCCCAGCCAGAACTTTTTTGGTCTCTGTGACAATTGGATTTAAAAAATGTTGGGTTGTCATAAGAACCAGGATTAATACTAAAGCTTCATTACAGACACCTGTGATAACTGTTACAGCTGATCATTGTAGTACAATAAATTACCAATGTCCAGAGGTCCGTTTGTAACTAGAGGTCGTATGTAAGTCGAGTGTTCTTAAGTAGGGGACCGCCTGTACTGAGAACAACCTCAAGAAAACTCTGCCTAAAGACAATGGGAAAGATTTAGCCAGTGTAAGAATTTGCTTAGTTGCCCATGGCCACCAATCACAGCTCCCCTTTAATATATTCACAAGCACTGGCAAAATGAAAGCTGAGCTGTAATTGGTTGCCATGGGCAACTAAGCACATTCTTACTCTTAGGAAGCCTGATAAATCTACCCCAATGCTCCAAAATCCCTCTATTGTTGTGCTACAGACAAGCCCCAAATCTAAGGACAGTTAATGGGGTTCTCCCAAGGTTGAAAAACATGGTTGCTTTCTTCCCAATAAGTAGAAAATGTCTCCCCTCCCCCTCTCTCTGCTCTCTTCCTCCTCGCTCTGCCTGTGTAATCCACATCGTGTGTAATCTACTATTACCGCGCAATAACATAGTGTGTAATCTAGCAGCAGTAGGACCTGCAGGGGGAGGGGAGATCTGCTCTGCTCATTGTAACAACCAGTGAAAATACATTACTGATGGGCTCTGGAGACACCCCCCAGAGCCCTTCAGGCTTATTAGCATAATTTTAAAAGTTGATTTTAGAAGAAAGGAGGCCATGGATAACAAATATAAGAAGATTATCACAGTCCCGGTGCCTGGATCTATGAGTAATGTCCCTCATATAGTGCATTATATATATATATATGGACACTTTGGTTTCTGGCTGCGCTGTCTAACCAATCCCCTTCTTGTGAGCAGGTCGCCATCCTTGGTCCGGTCACAACAGGCACAAATAAATTCGGACCTCAGCACCTACCTGAGAAGCGCCTGCAATGGAGACGTCTGCATCTTAAGTGCCACTGAGTGGGTGCAGGACAACGCCGAAACTTACCTGGACTCAGCGACTCCTACAGATAACCAGCCAGGAGGAGTCGCCGCGGAGGACGCCATCTTTACCAGACTGTGGATCTACAGTCACCACATATACAACAAGCAGAAGAGGAAACATATACTGGAGTGGTCCAAGGAGCTGGCGCTGTCCGGCTTTAGCATGCCGGGGAAACCGGGGATCGTGTGCGTGGAAGGGGCTCAGGAGCCGTGTGAGGAGTTCTGGTCCCGGTACGTAGGTGGAAGGGGCTTCTTCACTACATGGGGGGGGAGGCTGTTTTATCCAAGCAAATCGCCTGAACTTGTACATGAATCAGACATCACTACATCCTATGGCAGCGGGGGCCATAGTGTCACTGCTCTTACAGGAAAGAATCCCGTCTACAGCCATGAAACCTCCCGAACCTGTAACATAAGGAGATGTCCCCTGGTCCTGGTGACCGGTCTAGGAGTAAAAGGATCAGTAGAAAGATTCTGATAGATGTGCAGAGTAATTAGACCCACACTGAATCCAAGTCTGATGACCTGTCCTTGTACCCTAATCCACTCATTACCCTAATTACCTTGTACCCTAATCCACTCATTACCCTAATTACCTTGTACCCTAATCCACTCATTACCCTAATTACCTTGTACTCTAATCCACTCATTACCCTTATTACCTTGTACCCTAATCCACTCATTACCCTTATTACCTTGTACCCTAATCCACTTATTACCCTAATTACCTTGTACCCTAATCCACTCATTACCCTAATTACCTTGTACCCTAATCCACTCATTACCCTAATTACCTTGTACTCTAATCCACTCATTACCCTAATTACCTTGTACTCTAATCCACTCATTACCCTTATTACCTTGTACCCTAATCCACTTATTACCCTAATTACCTTGTACCCTAATCCACTTATTCCCCTGATTACCTTGTACCCTAATCCACTCATTACCCTAATTACCTTGTACTCTAATCCACTCATTACCCTAATTACCTTGTACTCTAATCCACTCATTACTCTTATTACCTTGTACCCTAATCCACTTATTACCCTAATTACCTTGTACTCTAATCCACTCATTACCCTAATTACCTTGTACTCTAATCCACTCATTACTCTTATTACCTTGTACCCTAATCCACTTATTACCCTAATTACCTTGTACTCTAATCCACTCATTACCCTAATTACCTTGTACCCTAATCCACTTATTCCCCTGATTACCTTGTACTCTAATCCACTTATTCCCCTGATTACCTTGTACCCTAATCCACTTATTCCCCTAATTACCTTGTACTCTAATCCACTCATTACCCTAATTACCTTGTACTCTAATCCACTTATTCCCCTGATTACCTTGTACTGTAATCCACTTATTACCCTAATTACCTTGTACCCTAATCCACTTATTACCCTAATTACCTTGTACTCTAATCCACTCATTACCCTTATTACCTTGTACCCTAATCCACTTATTACCCTAATTACCTTGTACCCTAATCCACTTATTCCCCTGATTACCTTGTACCCTAATCCACTCATTACCCTAATTACCTTGTACTCTAATCCACTCATTACCCTAATTACCTTGTACTCTAATCCACTCATTACTCTTATTACCTTGTACCCTAATCCACTTATTACCCTAATTACCTTGTACTCTAATCCACTCATTACCCTGATTACCTTGTACTCTAATCCACTCATTACCCTAATTACCTTGTACTCTAATCCACTTATTACCCTAATTACCTTGTACCCTAATCCACTAATTACCCTAATTACCTTGTACCCTAATCCACTTATTACCCTAATTACCTTGTGCCCTAATCCACTTATTACCCTGATTACCTTGTACACTAATCCACTTATTCCCCTAATTACCCTGTAATCTAATCCACTCATTACCCTAATAGCCTTGTACTCTAATCCACCATGAGGCTGCGTTCACACGCTCAGTTTTTCGGATGCAGTTTTGGGTCATAAAGGGTGAGAACTAGAGATGAGCGAACACTAAAATGCTCGGGTACTCGTTATTCGAGACGAACTTTTCCCGATGCTCGAGTGCTCGTCTCGAATAACGAACCCCATTGAAGTCAATGGGAGACTCGAGCATTTTTCAAGGGGACCAAGGCTCTGCACAGGGAAGCTTGGCCAAACACCTGGGAACCTCAGAAAAGGATGGAAACACCACGGAAATGGACAGGAAACAGCAGGGGCAGCATGCATGGATGCCTCTGAGGCTGCTTAAACGCACCATTATGCCAAAATTATGGGCAACAGCATGGCCATGACAGAGTGACAGAATGAAGCTAGATAGCATCTAAAACATGCAATAATTGACCCTGACACTATAGGGGACGGCATGCCGAGGCAGCGGCAGCAGCGGCAGGCTAGAGAGTGTCATGGCGACATACCCTAAATGGACTCAGGCTTCAAACCAATGGGTGGCAGAGAGGAACCAAAGGAGGTGAGCAAGAAGTGCTCAAATAATATCGGTACATGATAAAAGTTTGCCAGTATATTTTGTGGATTACACAGCAGGGTGGCGACAAAGTTAACATGGAAGCCATGAAAACAACCCAAAATTCTGCCTGACACAGCTCGTTTGATAAGGGGACCATGTATGGAGGCAGTGAACTAGTAGTAGATTAAAGGTGCTGCAGTTAAAACTATGTTAGTTGGATCTTGGCATGGAGCTGGCGCTCCGCTGCCAGGCGAGCTTTCGCCAATCCAAGCCCCTGTCTCTAGGCTACTCCCCAAACAGCACTTCTAAGAACCTTTTGTATAAGATCAAGTGTAGTAGCGTTCTTATAAGTTTAGGATATGGCGGGTGAGGGGAATGTAAACAGATGCGCAAGAAGCGCTGAAATAATATCCCTAAATGGTAAAAGTTTGCAAGTATATTTTGTGGATTACACAGCAGGGTGGCGACAAAGTTAACAACTTTGATGTGGAATCCATGAAAACAACCTAAATTTCTGCCTGACACACCTCGTTTGATAAAGGGACGATGTATGGAGGCAGCTATATGGACGACTTTTGGAGGTAGGAATGGAGACAACGTGTGGAGGCTGCTATGGAGACAATTTAATTTGGATAGTGCCTGTATGTGGCAGTCCCAAACATTTTTCAAACCAGAGGAGCAGGTAGGTGGCCCTCCAGTAAAATGGGATAGATTGAGTGCCTGTATGTGGCAGTCCCAAAAATTGTTCAAACCAGAGGAGCAGGTAGGTGGCCCTCCAGTAAAATGGAATAGATTGAGTGCCTGTATGTGGCAGTCCCAAAAATTGTTCAAACCAGAGGAGCAGGTAGGTGGCCCTGCAGTAAAATGGAATAGATTGAGTGCCTGTATGTGGCAGTCCCAAAAATGTTTCAAACCAGAGGAGCAGGTAGGTGGCCCTCCAGTAAAATGGGATAGATTGAGTGCCTGTATGTGGCAGTCCCAAAAATGTTTCAAACCAGAGGAGCAGGTAGGTGGCCCTCCAGTAAAATGGGATAGATTGAGTGCCTGTATGTGGCAGTCCCAAAAATGTTTCAAACCAGAGGAGCAGGTAGGTGGCCCTCCAGTAAAATGGAATAGATTGAGTGCCTGTATGTGGCAGTCCCAAAAATTGTTCAAACCAGAGGAGCAGGTAGGTGGCCCTCCAGTAAAATGGGATAGATTGAGTGCCTGTATGTGGCAGTCCCAAAAATGTTTCAAACCAGAGGAGCAGGTAGGTGGCCCTCCAGTAAAATGGGATAGATTGAGTGCCTGTATGTGGCAGTCCCAAAAATGTTTCAAACCAGAGGAGCAGGTAGGTGGCCCTCCAGTAAAATGGAATAGATTGAGTGCCTGTATGTGGCAGTCCCAAAAATTGTTCAAACCAGAGGAGCAGGTAGGTGGCCCTCCAGTAAAATGGGATAGATTGAGTACCTGTATGTGGCAGTCCCAAAAATGTTTCAAACCAGAGGAGCAGGTAGGTGGCCCTCCAGTAAAATGGAATAGATTGAGTGCCTGTATGTGGCAGTCCCAAAAATTCTTCAAACCAGAGGAGCAGGTAGGTGGCCCTCCAGTAAAATGGAATAGATTGAGTGCCTGTATGTGGCAGTCCCAAAAATTGTTCAAACCAGAGGACCGGGTAGGTGGCCCTCCAGAAAAATGGAATAGATTGAGTGCCTGTATGTGGCACTCACAAAAATTGTTTCAAACAGAGGACCGGGTAGGTGGCCCTCCAGAAAAATTAAATGCATGAAGTATAGCAAGAGCCAGTGGGCCCTGTCAAAAAATAGCCATTTTCCTCTGCTTTACTGTACAAAGAGGAGGAGAAGGAGGAAAATGAGGAGGAGGAGGAGGAGTGGATCAATTATTCAGGTTGAGCTTCCTTCACCTGGTGGAGATTGGAAATTCTGAGAAATCCAGCCTTTATTCATTTTAATAAGCGTCAGCCTGTCAGCGCTGTCAGTCGACAGGCGTGTACGCTTATCGGTGATGATGCCACCAGCTGCACTGAAAACCCGCTCGGACAAGACGCTAGCGGCAGGGCAGGCAAGAACCTCCAAGGCGTACAGCGCCAGTTCGTGCCACATGTCCAGCTTTGAAACCCAGTAGTTGTAGGGAGCTGTGTGATCATTTAGGACGATGGTATGGTCAGCTACGTACTCCCTCACCATCTTTCTGTAAAGATCAGCCCTACTCTGCCGAGACTGGGGACAGGTGACAGTGTCTTGCTGGGGTGACATAAAGCTGGCAAAAGCCTTGTAAAGCGTACCCTTGCCAGTGCTGGACAAGCTGCCTGCTCGCCTACTCTCCCTCGCTACTTGTCCCGCAGAACTACGCACTCTGCCGCTAGCGCTGTCAGAAGGGAAATACTGTTTCAGCTTGTGCACCAGGGCCTGCTGGTATTCATGCATTCTCACACTCCTTTCCTCTGCAGGGATGAGAGTGGCAAGATTTTGCTTGTACCGTGGGTCCAGGAGAGTGAACACCCAGTAATCGGTGCTGGAATAAATTCTTTGAACGCGAGGGTCACGGGATAGGCAGCCTAGCATGAAATCTGCCATATGCGCCAGAGTACCAACGCGTAAGAATTCACTCCCCTCACTGGCCTGACTGTCCATTTCCTCCTCCTCCAACTCCTCCAACTCCTCTTCTTCTGCCCATACACGCTGAACAGTGAAGGACTCAACAATGGTCCCCTCTTGTGTCTCGCCAACATTCTCCTCCTCTTCCTCCTCATCCTCCTCCACCTCCACCTCCTCCGATATGCGCTGAGAAACAGACCTCAGGGTGCTTTGGCTATCAACAAGGGAATATTCTTCCCCCGTCTCTTGTGACGAGCGCAAAGCTTCCGACTTCATGCTGACCAGAGAGTTTTTCAACAGGCCAAGCAGCGGGATGGTGAGGCTGATGATGGCGGCATCGCCACTGACCATCTGTGTTGACTCCTCAAAGTTACTCAGCACCTGACAGATATCAGACATCCACGTCCACTCCTCATTGTAGACTTGAGGAAGCTGACTGACCTGACTACCAGTTCTGGTGGAAGTTGACATCTGGCAGTCTACAATCGCTCTGCGCTGCTGGTAAACTCTGGATAACATGGTCAGTGTTGAATTCCACCTCGTGGGCACGTCGCACAACAGTCGGTGAGCGGGCAGTTGGAGGCGGCGCTGCGCTGCCCTGAGAGTGGCAGCATCTGGGCTGGACTTCCTGAAATGCGCACAGATGCGGCGCACCTTCGTGAGCAAATCAGACAGATTGGGGTATGTCTTGAGGAAACGCTGCACTATCAGATTTAACACATGGGCCAGGCATGGCACATGTGTCAGTCTGCCGAGTTGCAGAGCCGCCACCAGGTTACGGCCGTTGTCACACACAACCATTCCCGGCTTGAGGTTCAGCGGTGCCAGCCACAGATCAGTCTGCGCCGTGATGCCCTGTAATAGCTCTTGGGCGGTGTGCCTTTTGTCGCCTAGGCTCAGCAGTTTGAGCACCGCCTGCTGTCGCTTAGCGACGGCACTGCTGCTGTGCCTAGAGCTACCGACTGATGGCGCCGTGCCCACGGATGGTAGTTCGGAGGAGGAGGTGGAGGAGGGGTGGGAGGAGGAGGAGGCATAGTAGGCCTGAAACACCTGGACCGAGGTAGGCCCCGCAATCCTCGGCGTCGGCAGTATATGAGCAGCCCCAGGGTCAGTCTCGGTCCCAGCCTCCACCAAGTTAACCCAATGTGCCGTCAGCGATATATAGTGGCCCTGCCCGGCAGCACTCGTCCACGTGTCCGTGGTCAGGTGGACCTTGTCAGAAACGGCGTTGGTCAGGGCACGGATGATGTTGTCTGACACGTGCTGGTGCAGGGCTGGGACGGCACATCGGGAAAAGTAGTGGCGGCTGGGGACCGAATACCGAGGGGCGGCCGCCGCCATGAGGTTGCGAAAGGCCTCGGTCTCTACTAGCCTATAGGGCAGCATCTCCAGGCTAAGCAATCTGGAGATGTGCACATTAAGGGCTTGGGCGTGCGGGTGGGTTGCACTATATTTGCGTTTCCGCTCCAGCGTCTGGGGTATGGAGAGCTGAACGCTGGTGGATGCTGTGGAGGATCGTGGAGGCGACGATGGGGTTTTTGGGCCAGGGTCCTGGGCAGGGGGCTGACTAGCAGCTGACACAGGGGAAGGAGCAGTGGTGTGCACGGCCGGAGGTGAACGGGCTTGTTGCCACTGAGTGGGGTGCTTAGCATTCATATGCCTGCGCATACTGGTGGTAGTTAAGCTAGTAGTGGTGGAACCCCTGCTGAGCCTGGTTTGGCAAATGTTGCACACCACAGTCCGTCGGTCATCCGGTGTTTCCTTAAAGAACCTCCACACTTCTGAAGATCTAGCCCTCGCCGCAAGAGCCCTCACCACGGGAGCTTCACTAGTTGACAGTGGCGCTGATGCACCAGCTCTGGCCCTGCCTCTCCGTCTGGCCCCACCACTGCCTCTTCCAACCTGTTCAGGTCGAGGACTCTCCTCCGTCTCAGAAGCACTGTGTTCACCCGGCCTCTCAACCCAGCTTGGGTCTGTCACCTCATCATCCTCCGATCCCTCAGTCTGCTCCCCCCTCGGACTTCCTGCCCTGACAACAACTTCCCCACTGTCTGACAACCGTGTCTCCTCATCGTCGGACACCTCTTTACACACTTCCACTACGTCAAGAAGGTCATCATCACCCACAGACTGTGACTGGTGGAAAACCTGGGCATCGGAAAATTGCTCAGCAGCAACCGGACAAGTGGTTTGTGACTGTGGGAAGGGTCCAGAAAACAGTTCCTCAGAGTATGCCGGTTCAAATGGCAAATTTTCCTGGGAGGGGGCAGACTGGGGGGGAGGAGGCTGAGGTGCAGGAGCTGGAGGAGTGGGGATTTCGGTGACATGGGTGGACTGCGTGGAAGACTGACTGGTGGTGGACAAATTGCTCGAAGCATTGTCAGCAATCCACGACATCACCTGTTCGCACTGTTCTGGCCTCAACAGTGCTCTACCACGAGTCCCAGTAACTTCAGACATGAACCTAGGGAGTGTAGCTCTGCGGCGTTCCCCTGCTCCCTCATCAGCAGGTGGTGTCTCACCCCGCCCAGGACCACGGCCTCTGACCCCTGCAGTAGTTGGACGCCCACGTCCCCGCCCTCGTCCTCTACCCCTAGCCCTGGGGTTAAACATTTTTAAAATGAGAGTTATAACTTTTTTTTTTTTTTTACTTTTTTTTTTTTTTTTTGTGTGTTTTTTTTGTGTTTTTTGTTTTTTTTTGTGTTTTTTGTTTTTTTTTGAGTTTTTAGAACCAAACAATCCTATCCTATTGCTATGGCTATTTTCTAGCCAAGTATCAAAGGAAGCACACTACTATGCCAGATGAGATGACACTGAGTTATTGCCTAATAGAAATCCAACCCCTACTGAATTTTCCCACTTCAGCCTTTGCTATGGATATGTGCGCCACTAAGCGCAGAACACAGCGGTCGCAAGTCTCACTACAAATTGCTCAGAATTGGCAAGTACATGCACTGCAGAAACTACAGCCACCAGCAGATCAACCAGAAATCAAATATATAGAACGCTACTGTAGGCTTCAAGAAGCTGTTTGTATTCTCCTATGGCTATTTTCTAGCCAAGTATCAAAGGAAGCACACTACTATGCCAGATGAGATGACACTGAGTTATTGCCTAATAGAAATCCAACCCCTACTGAATTTTCCCACTTCGGTCTTTGCTATGGATATGTGTGTCACTAAGAGCTAAACACAACGGTAGCAAGTCCCCCTGCTAATTCCTCACAAAATGGTAAAAGATGCAAATTAAAATAAAAAAAGTAGAACGTTATTGTAGCCCTAAGAAGGGCTGTTGGGTTCTTTGAGAATCACTCCTGCCTAACAGTAAGCTAATAGAACACCCTAACGCTTTCCCTGACCAGCAGCAGCTCTCTCCCTAGCGGCATCCAGAGACAGAATGATCCGAGCAGCGCGGCCAGCGGCTAGTCTATCCCACGGTCACCTGATCTGGCCAGCCAACCACTGCTATCGACGTGTAAGGGTACCACGTCATGCTGGGTGGAGTGCAGAGTCTCCTGGCTTGTGATTGGCTCTGTTTCTGGCCGCCAAAAAGCAAAACGGCGGGAGCTGCCATTTTCTCGAGCGGGCAAAGTATTCGTCCGAGCAACGAGCAGTTTCGAGTACCCTAATGCTCGACCGAGCATCAAGCTCGGACGAGCATGTTCGCTCATCTCTAGTGAGAACATCACTGAGAGAAGCTGCTCCTTGTCTTTTCACTTCACTCCTGGTTTAGACTTTGAAAACTGCATCTGATAAAGCAAACGTGTGAACGCAGCCTCAATTGGTTGAATTGCTCTCCATTGCCTCAGATTTACCCAGTTTTCAACTTAAAGGGAAGCTGTCGCCGGGTTTTACCCCACTAAACTGACAGTGCTGTGTTCAGTGAAGAGATCTCACACACAAGTCCAGCTACAAGTCCAGCTACAAGTCCAGCTACAAGTCCAGCTACAAGTCCAGCTACAAGTCCAGCTACAAGTCCAGCTACAAGTCCAGCTGGGGAGATGTGTAATCAGACCTTTGTGTGTGTTGTCAGTAGCAGCAGCAGGACTGTGAAAAATTAGCTTATATTCCAGGACTGTAGCTAGACTTAGAGTGTCCTCACACTGCTGTATTCTGTGGTCTCTGTAATCAAGTGTCTTCCCAGCCCCACCAATACTGTACTATATAACCAAAAGTGTGCTACAGCTCTTACTGAGAGCAGGAGAGAGTGCTGTGTTCACTGAAGAGATCTCACACATAAGTGCACTTGGTCCAGCTACAATGCTAGAACATAAATCCATAGTTCAAAGTCATGCTGCTGCTACTAACAACACATAAAGTTATCATTACACATTGTTTCAGGGACAAAACTAGACTCTCTTTAAAGAGAACCTGTCAACAGGTTTTACCCCACTAAACTACCAGTAGGGAATGAAATGCGTTTAATAGAATTCCTTCTTTTATGTGACATCTCACTCTCTGTTTACCTATAGAAGAAAAATTTCCTCCAAAGTCAGGCAAATATGACTCTTCTCACCTCATTTTTGCATTAGATAAAGTTTTATAGGACTGCAGAAGTCCCTATTTTATGTTCGGTAACACCTAGAAACATACAGTGGGTGTCATATTAAAGATATTGATCTCTTCTGCAGATCATACCAGGCTTGTGTGCTACAGTACCGGAGATACAGACAGCTAAAAACCTAGTTGTAAATGCAAGCTGCAGATAAAGATCCAGTTCCCACCTTTTTTTACTGCCTGTGTGTCCAGTTCTGTAGATCACGGAACCAAGAGATTCTTATCTTTAATATGACACAAAAAGCTTGTTCCTAGGTGCTACAGAACAGAACACAAGTCCCCCTGTAACTACTAAACTGGAGTCAACTTATGCGGAAATGAGGTGAGAAGAGTCATATTTGCCTGACTTTGGAGGAGCTTTTTCTTTTATAGGTAAATGGATTTGATGTCACATAAAAGAGGGAATTCTAGAAAGGACATTTCATCCCCTACTGGTAGTTTAGTGCGGTGAAACCTGGTGACAGGTTCTCTTTAAAGAGAGTCTAGCAGCAGTTTTGACCATTTTGTCCCTAAAACAATGTGTAATGATAACTTTGTGTGTTGTTTGTAGCAGCAGCAGGACTGTGAACTATGGATTTATGTTCTAGCATTGTAGCTGGACTTAGTGCACTTGTGTGTGAGATCTCTTCACTGAACACAGCACTCTGAGTAAGAGCTGTGGCACACTTTTGATTATATAGTACAGTATTGGTGGGGCTGGGAAGAAAATTAAATACAGAGATCATACTGCTGTGTTCTAAGTCCAGCTACAGTCCTGGAATATAAGCCCATTTTTCACAGTCCTGCTGCTGCTACTGACAACACACACAAAGGTCTGATTACACATCTCCCCAGGGACAATACTAATACTGGCTGCAGCTTTGCAACGTCAATACATGGTGGTAGAACATATTATAGCTTTCTATGGTTAGCTGTATACAAAGTAATCAATCTTTATCGACATTTATATTTCAGAATACGGAAACTGACGTGGAAACGCATATTGATCAGACATCGGGAGGATTTCCCGCTCTCCTGCGCCGCCTCAGAGACTCTTATGGAAATCCAGAAACTAAGGAAGTTCCCGGCTCTTGAGGAGATGGCGTTTGATGTACATGGATCCCGAGGAAACCACATGGATCTAGGCCAGCTCTACCAGTTCCTGCAGGAAAAAGCCTGCGCCGAAGTCTTCCCCATGTACTTCGGGATTGAGGGACGATAGAAGACGGGGATTGTGGGAACTGAAATCTGTACAATGTCTGGTTTACACTTTTTATAAGACATGTGTCACCTCCAGTTAAAGGGAACCTGTCATTGGACTGTCCTTTCCAGAATTCCCTCTTTATAAAAAATCCCCTCCAAAGTCAGAGAAAATGAGCAGAGAAGAGTCATATTTTGTCCAAGATGATTGACTTTAGAGCCCAAAAGGGGAGTCACTTCAGACGCCTTATATTCAGTTCTATAGCACCCAGTAACATTCTGGTGTCATATTAAAGATAGGAATCTTATCTTTCAGATTTCATCAATCTTGTGGTTCTGTGATCTACAGAACCGGAGATGCAGACAGTAAAAAATTGGATTGGATTAAATTGGATTTTTATCTGCAACTCGTATTCCCCGCTATGTCTTTACCCGTCTGTATCTCTGATTTTGTTGATGACAGAACCACAATCCTGATGATCTGACAGATGAGATTCTTATCTTCAATATGACAACAAAAACTGAAGCTAGGGGAGT
This sequence comes from Engystomops pustulosus, assembly GCF_040894005.1. Classification (NCBI taxonomy): domain Eukaryota; kingdom Metazoa; phylum Chordata; class Amphibia; order Anura; family Leptodactylidae; genus Engystomops; species Engystomops pustulosus. The sequence goes on from NC_092412.1 coordinate 245,420,242, forward strand.
CTGTGGAGATGCTCCCCCTGCAGCCTCTAAACTTGAATCATTTCAGGCAAAATATGACTCTTCTCTGCTCATCTTCACATGACTTTGGAGGAGAATTCGTATAGATAAATAGGTGAGATTTCACATGAAAAAAGGGAATTCTAGAAATTTCTGATTTGAAGGGGCTGGGGGATTAATGGGGGAAATCTGGTGCCCCTTTTAAAGAAATCTACCATTGAAATCCATCATGATAAACCATGGACATTACTCATAGATCCAGGCACCGGGACTGTGGCAATCTTCTTATATTTGTTGTCAATGGTTTCCTTCCTTCTAAAATCCAATGCCCCCAGGAGGGCTCCTGGGGGTGTTTCCAGAGCCCCCTGAATGCTGTAGCATCACAGGATGTTACACTGTGCTGAAATTTCCTCTGTTGCAGTGAGGTTACATCAGGCAGAGGGAGGGGGAAGTGCTGATGGAGCAGGGAGGGAGGGTAGCTATAGCACGGAGGGGCTCTGGTTACGCCCCCAGAGCCCTTTAGGCTCATTAGCAGGTGATTTTAGAAGTAAGGAGGCCATGGAAAACAAATATAAGAAGATTACCACAGTCTCGGTGCCTGGATCTATGAGTAATGTCCCTGGGTTATCAGGATGAATGTTGAGGGCAGATTTCTTTTAAAGGGATATTTCAGTTGCCTCCTATTGGGATAACTTTCACACACGAGAACGTCCCCTGTTACCTGCGAGTTCCCATAATCATGGATTCCGAATCATTTTCATACTACAGGACCACAGAGTTTATTGGGCATTTAATTCTGCAGGATCTGATTGGGGGGGGGGGGGGGGGGGATTTTTAAATAAATGAATATTATTTTTTTTTTTTTGGTGGATTTTTATTTTTGTTTTGTTTTTGTACCCTATTATGTGGGCCTGAGTCCGATCACTGAGACGAACACGTACGTCAGGAGGTGCCAAGGGGTTAAACTGCATACTTCCTCCCCTGGTTAGGCTGCAATGGAGTCACACTAATACACTAAGTGGCTGCAATAGGTTATTACTATGTAATATAATCAATATGTATTTTATACTTGCAACCTGAAAGGGTTAATGTTTAGTTATGTTAAAGGTATCTTCCTGCAGGTTAGCAGGCTAACGATTGGCTGGCCCCCAGGAAAGTTCCAGAACAGAGAATCTTATAAATTTTCTCTTGTTGTAGGTATCATTTTTTTTTTAAGATTATTGTCTTATTCTCATTTCTAGTCATTTGACTCTCGGTCTTTTGGACTTTAGTTCTTCAGAGGGACGTATCTCTGCCTGGTGCTACTATCTTGCTGTTGATGCAGCAGAGCCCACCTGGCTCCACGGGAGATCTTCCCAGCGAAACTGACCACTGGTCCACACTGACTTTCGGCTCTCATTACTTTTCAGTTTCCAAACAGTAATATGGGCATAAAAAAGGCTACTCAGGCCAAAAAAATACTGTTTGGAATAAAGTTCACAGCTTGTTAAACCTGATCTGCTTTTGAGACTGATCGTTTTACTGCCGAAAAGAGTTACCTACTAACATTTCCCATATCTTAACTTCATGTTTTCATCAAGGCTTCCGTGCACCTGCGGCTCAGATACTATCATAGTTGGCCCCTTTGGGTTCTATTTCCTGCTGGCCCGCATGCTGTTAGCCCCGGTGGGGATGTTGCACCAGCAGTCAGACCCCACTGGGTGATATCTCCTACCCTGTGGACCCTGAGTGCAGAAGCATCTAGTGGATGTGTGTGTTCCCCATCCAGTGCTTCTGTCATTCCCAGATCACATGACACGTGTCCCGGAGAGAGTGGCAATTCCCAGCCGGAATTCACAATAAAGTATATATATGTAAATAGAAGGAATCTGAAAATGAAAAATATAATGGTAGTCTGTCCACATTCCTGTTTACTTGTCTCCCCTATTTAGAAACGCGATTCACGCACAGCGGGGAAGAGCGTCTCCTGTTTAGACCGAAACGCTTGCGTTCTAAACGTGCGAGAATGGGACAAGGGTAGTCATTAATAATTGTAACACCAGCTCCATGGAGGCAAATGGGGGCATTTACCGTACTGGCCTCTGTATTAGCCAAAATGATGAGAATGGAGGGGGCTGCATGATCATTGTCATGTTGGGGGTATAGAGGGTCCATCAAAAATGGGGGTCGTGCAGACCAACCCTCCATCATATAGGATGTATCATCACTGGGATCTAATAATCCCAGAGCATGGACTTTTATGGGTTCTACCATAGGGCTATACCATGGGAAGAAGAGCCAGAGCAACACATGAGAGATGAAAGCCAAGAGGTGATAGAGACAACTGTGCAGTTGTAAGTGTATATTTGCACAGTTCTCTCTATGACAGACAAAGCGATGGTAACAGATAGTTGTTGGTGTGGAACAGCTGCCAAACCTGTTTGGTTGAAACTGATCCGACGGGTTTTATGCGAGTGACCCTTTCAGTATTAACAAAGATCTGCTGCTCTCAGTGGCTCCGATACTGGTGGAAGCTGGCCCAAAAAGTCCAGGAGAAGAGCCAGGGGCCCAGGCAGAGAACAGTCACAGCAGGCTGGGGTCAGAGCGGGTTGTGTTAGACATAGGGACAGGTAGAAGTCAAAGGTCAGGGCAGGAAAACTATGGTTCAAAGTCAAATCAAGTCAAGGTCGTCACCAATCACCAGAAGAGCCGAATCAAGTGTCACCGGCAGCCAATCACTGGCCTCATAGAGCAGCATTCCCAGAGGCTAGTGATGGATCGTGGCCATACAACACATCACTACTGCAGGACAACTCAGTAAAAAAAAAACCCGGAATAGGTGAGTTTAATTTTTGCTATAGCCCAATTTTTATCATTCAACTCCTGTGAAATGAGAATATACTTGATTCAAGCTACACCCGATCGATTATTCCGGACTCGACCCAGTTCTGTAAACAAGCTGCTAGGTAACGGTGGAAGAGTCATCCATGGAGGCACCTGCTGGGTGCGCTGTCACCTCAGGGTCAGGCATCTGCTGGTAAAAGGCAGGGAAAGCACCTGGCAAGGGATGCTGGTTGGAAAGGCAGCAAAATATTTTGGAAATCTTCCTGTATAACACCTGGGGCTATACAAGGGCACGGTGCGGCATAAAGGGTAGGATTCATCCACAAGGGAATTATAAGGGCACATACACGAGGGTGCAAACTCTCCGCACTCCATGTACAAGTAAAATCCGGCCTGAAATTTGCATATTCCTAGTCAAATTTTAATGCACCAATTTCCCGCAGCGCGGGGATGGAAAACGTTGTCATCGCAGTAATTTCAAAGCCAGCGCAATCCGCATGAAATGTTTGCACCGTGAGGGTGAAGACACACATGGCGTTTTTGGGCCGTTTTTACTAAGTGCGTTTTCAGATCGTAAAAAACGCATCAGTTTTTAAAAACCGCATGCGTTTTTTGAAAACGCATGCTTTTTTGTCCGTTTTTCCGAATTTGCGCAATTAAAAACGGACAAAAACGCATGCGGTTTTTTGCACATGCGTTTTTCACAATCTGAAAACGCACTTAGTAAAAACGGCCCAAAAACGCCATGTGTGTCTTCACCCTTAGCGAGGACGAGCTTTTCCCATTTGTTGATGTGTTAAGACCTAAAGTTTTGTGTAGGGGAAAGAGCAACGCGTTTTTCAGAACACAAACTTTTACGCTTCTACATTTGAATTCCGCTTCGAAAGCAACGTGTGAACGCAGCCTAAGCCTGGCAGCACATGAACGCATTCAGCCTGTGGAAACGGACCCACGTGCTGGTCGGATCCCACAGACTGAACCCAGTGAAGTGGACGGGAGTCTGTCTTACAGAAATATGATGTAAGGACTCCCTGTCTGCCGGCCATACTGCAATGCCGACACTTTAACATTTGCTATAGCGCCTGCGTTGCATCTCTGCTGCCAGACAGGGAGTCTTTCCATCATAGATCTGCATGATGCAAGGACTCCCATCCGCTGCGAGTTGTTTGGTCCATGCACATGGGTCCGTTTCCACAGGTTGAATGCGTTTGTGTGCAGCCGGTCTAAGGTTATGTTCATACTTGTTGAAGTAACATTGTGAACCTTTGCATTGTGTTTCAAAACGCATGCACCATGTATGAATGCAGCATATGGATTTTCAGCAGAACCAGCCAGATCCGGGTTCAGCCGATCCCTACCGCTAACCACCACCTGTTACACTTTTAATGTGTTACACTTTAAGTGCCACAAGCGGCAAATAAATCCCATTGGCGCATGCACAACGCCATCTTCCAGAGGATCTTAGCTCCCCCTGAAGTCATCACAGGGACCCGAACATTGCCGGTTCAGGTCCGATCATGTATAGTCATGAAGTGGGGCCCATAGCATGAATATTGCGGGGCCCCACATGATACTGTCGCCCCCCCCCCCCCATCTCACAGAAGGTGGTAAAGTCCTAGGACTCCCCTTCTGGCCCAGCTGTTACCAGGCGTCCGTCATGTCCTGGCAGATTAGTGCCCACAGCTGATTGGCTATTTTTGGTAACATCTGCCTAGATACCATGGACAGCTGTCATTGGCTGTCAGCTGTCCAGTGGCGGGAAAATGGTCTATAAGAGGCGCTCTCACTGCTGGGCTGATCCCAGGTTTTTTATTTTATAGCCCCAGAGCTGCAGTCCACCCTCACACCCTTCATTAGAGGGGGATTATTACCCCCTGAGTGGTGGGGACTGATGTAGATGTACTTTTATCTGTGGTTTCTTTGTTTTGATGATTATTTATATGAGTTATTCTGGCATTCCATTTTTTCCAAGTTTGTGATTAACCCCCCTAATAATGCTGCCGCCAATTTTATTGGCGTTCGGGTACAGCGCATGTATTGTCTACAAAACATTTGTGCATACCCTACTTTTTTACAGGTCATAACCAATATACTTTTTTTTTTTTTTTTAATTTAAATTTTCTTTTATTGAATTTATAGTAGAAAAAGGTATAAAATCCGATTTGTTGTACATAAACAGTAAAATGACATTTTCAACTGCAGACCACACTGTACATATCATGCATGTCAATCCCCAGCCCCCCACCCCATTCCCAAATTTTTGCCGCGGGGGGAGGAGAGGGAAAAAAAAAAAAAAACCATCAGCGGACAGGGAACTACTATATTGATTTTATTTGGTATAGCCAGGGCTTATCACTACCTGAATTTTTCTCCCTTCGGGCGTATTGTGTTTTCTCATACTGTTCCACTTTGCGACATAGGGCCTCCCAGTGACTTATGTTTGGTGGAGTCGTGTTTTTCCAGCTTTTAGCTATAACAACTTTGGCTATTAAGGAGAGTCTACAAATTGCTTCTATTTGGGGTTTCCTCAGAGCTGGATATAGTTTCCGGCTGATTACATTAAGAACTAATATCTCTACTGAGGCTTCTATAGAAATATCAACTCGGTCTTCTATTTTTTGATGTACCGCTGCCCAAAAAGGGCCAATCTGCGGGCAGCTCCAAACCATATGATAGAACCCCGCATCAGCGGCGCCGCATCGCCAACAGTGTGCGGTGCTTTGCTTCCCCATTTTAGCTATTTTCCGGGGTGTGTAGTATAAACGATGCAGATAATTAAAATACACCATCCTGTGATTCATATTTATAGACGCGTGGTTAATGTTGTGAAAGGCACATTGCCATTGCTCATTGGTCATCTCCCCCGCTTCTAATTCCCAGTGCCCTAGTGCTTTGAATTTCATATTCCGTGTACTTTCGCTATTTAACATGTTATATATTTTAGATATCGTATATTTACCCGTCCAATTAACCCAAATCTTATCTATCAACGTGTTTTCTTCAATTGTGAAAAGAACTTTGCTCGTGGATCCCCTATATGCATCCATGATTTGTATGTAGTGCAAATAGTGTTTGTTATCAATCCCATAATCTCTTTGTAGTTCTATATATGGTATCAGCTTGCCGTTTGTGAATATTTGTGCCATCTTAGTTATCCCCAAATTACGCCAAAAATTCCCTGTGTCCTGTGCTTTCCAAAACTCTCTAATGTTTAAATTATACCACAAGGGGGTAGATTCTATCGCTCCTTTTATTTGCCCTACTTTCCTTAATGTTCTCCATGTTTCATTGAGCATATTGCAAAGAGGATTTTTCCGAAATTCCCCGATGCCCCACTGGCCTGACTCTAATACTTCCATCCATTGTCCCAGTCCACTGGCACTACCTACTATCTCCTTCATCACATCAGTGTCCTTCCATCTAGACAAGAAGCATATTTTAGATGCTAGGAAGTAAAGTCTGAAATTGGGGATGGACAAACCCCCTTCCTTATATTTTTTATATAAATAGTCCAACTTGATTCTTACATGTTTGCGTCCCCATATTAGTTAGTTTATGAGTCTTTCTATTAAATGAAAAAACTTATCGTGGATCCATACCGGGGAGGCCGACAATACATACAACAGCTGTGGTAGCATAATCATTTTAAGAAGGCCCACCCTGTCTGCTCTGGACAGTGGCAGCTTGGTCCATATCGCTACTTTGCCCCTTAGTTTGTGTATAACAGGAACGATGTTAAGCCTAGCATAATCCTCTATCTTAGTTGAGACCTTAAGGCCTAGATATTCCATTTCTTGTTCAGGTGAAATAATAGTTATGGGGCCGAGTCCTGCTGGGGGGGTATGGCCCAGGGGTAAGAGCATGGTCTTATCCCAGTTGATGGCCAGCCCAGATTTCCCACCGAATTCCTGGACCACTCGCATCACCTCAGGGATAGAGACTTCAAGATTCTTCAAACACAATAGTATGTCATCTGCATATAATATAATTTTGTCGGTGGGATCCCCACCCTCAAATCCTCGTATGTTCTTATCTTCCCTTATAAGTGACGCAAGTGGCTCCAAAAATAAATTAAACAACATAGGAGAGAGGGGGCACCCTTGTCTTGTGCCCCTCTCTAACCTAATCTGCTCGGACCATCTACCATTGACATCAATTCTGGCGGTAGGATTCCTATATAATAGCTTTGTCCATGACAAAAAACTCTCGCCAAAACCATATCTACCCAGCACTCCCCATAGGAACGACCACTCCACCCTGTCAAAGGCCTTTGAGGCATCCAGTGACAGGATGGAGTGGTCGCCCCCACGCCCGCATCGTTGAATATTTATAAACAACCTGTCAAAGTTGTTAACTGCCGACCTTCCCGGCATGAACCCGCTCTGGTCTCGGTGTATCAAGTCGCCAATCACTCTCTGTAATCTAAGGGCTAAGGCTTTCGCCAGAATCTTAATGTCTGTGTTCAACAGTGATAGGTCTGTAGGAATCGCAATGTAGCGGGTTTTTATTTTTCTTCGGTATCAAAATTATAATAGCTTCTCTCATTGAACTCGAGAGAGAGTTCTCATCCCTAGCCTTATTCAAGACCCCCATTAACATAGGGAGGAGAACCTCACCGTATCTTCTATATATTTCAAAGGGGAGTCCGTCAGATCCTGGACTGGTGTTTCCCTGAATGGAACGCACTGCCACCTTTAATTCTTCAACCGTCAATGGGGACTCTAATACCTGTATCTGTTCCTCCGTTAATTTAGGAAGTTTAATTCCATCAAGGTATCTATTAATATCCATCTCTCCAACTCCCTCCTGAGATCTATACAAATCTGCATAGTATCTCTCAAAGGTGTGTCTGATCTGTCCCTCATCGGCTAAAATGTCGCCTATAGTATCCTGGATCTGTTGAATCTTGTTACCCCTACCCTGTTCCGAGATAAGCTCCGAGAGGAATTTACCTGGCTTACCTGACATACAAAATTGATTCTTACCCCTGAAAAAAATTGCTTGTTGTGCTTTGTGTGTTAAAAATTCATCGTATTCCTGTTTCAGTGTATTTAATTGTTGACTGTTGTATGGTGTAGGATGCTCGCGATGTAGGTGTTCTAGATGTTGGATATCGCTCTTTAATCTCAACTCCTTTTTATTATATGAGGCTTTCGTGTTTTTGATTTCCCTATGCCACCAACCCCTGATGCATCCCTTCAGGGTGTCCCATACTATGCCGATATTTGCTGTATCCACGTTATGTTGCCAAAATTCAAGTAGTTCCTTGATAAAGTGTTCGTCTCTTGTGGTAATAATTGCCAGCCAATGGGGGTTTAGTCTAAAAGGCCTTCTCCAGTTATCCAGCTTGCTCTGGAGCTCTAATTCTACAATCATCATGGAGTGATCCGAATGACTAGCTGCTTGGTATTTCATACATTTAACATGAGCAACGGAGTCCCGCGGGGCAAGTGCCAGATCTATTCTCGACATCACCGTGTGTGATCTGGAAAAACATGAATAGCCTCGTTTATCCCCGTATAGGTGCCGCCAGATGTCTACCCATCCCGCCTCTTGGCAAAACTTAGCTAGCGGAGACCCTTTGTTTTGTGTAAAACCTGGGGTCTTATTCAAGTTTACACGGTCAACCTCTGAGCTCATAGTACAGTTATAGTCACCAAGCAGATAGACGGGGCATGTTCTCTTTGAGGCCATAAAAAGCATAGCCTTCGCTAATACTTTTAAAGAGAAGGGGGGGGGGGGATGTACACGAACATAAGGATAATTATTACGCCATAAAATCTACCGTACAAAAAAACATATCTGCCCTCTACATCCAACTCTGAGGAATATATTTCAAAATTGATTTTTTTATGAATGTACACACTTACTCCCCGAGAATAGGATGAGAAAACTGAATGATATGCTACCCCTGCCCATTTTCTTTGCATAAATTTCACGGTTGCCTTGCTCAAATGAGTTTCAACCAAGCACACTATAGCTGGTAAATATGATTGTACGATGTCAAATACTATGCGCCTTTTTATTCTGTCCCCCAGCCCTCTAACGTTCCATGTAATTAAAGATAACATCTAAAAAGAGAAAAAAAAAAAACAAAAAAAAAAAAAAAACAAACGGCCCTCCCCTCTCTCCCCGTCGGCAGGCCCTCCCCCCTTAGTGTACCAAAATACTCTAATGGTACTCATACCTTGGGTAGTCCCTCTGTCCCCCCCCTCCGTCCCCCTACTCCCCCCGCGTCCTGCCCTATATTAATTATAAACCTTTGGACTCTACCCATTTCATTCCCTCCTCTGCGCTATCAAAGAACCAGGATTTTTCTTCGTATATAATCCTTAGGCGGGCTGGAAAAAGAAGGGAATAAGATAAACCTGCTTGTATTAAGCGTTTTTTGACTTCAAAAAATCCCCTTCTTTTTAGCATTGTCTGTTTAGAGTAATCTGGGTAGACTGAAATTTTATTCCCATCAAAGGCAACCTCCCTGCTGTTTCGAAGTACTCGAAGTATCGTATCCCTGTCCTTAGATAGAAGGATCTTACATATTAGTGATCGGGGGTGGGCCCCTGGTATAGGTCTTTTCCCCGGGACACGATGTGCACGCTCCACACAGAACATGGGGGATAGATTCTGGGCGCCAACTGTGTCCGTTAACCATTTCTGTATGAACTGCTCCGTGTCCTTCCCCTCCACCCCCTCTGGGAAGCCTATTATTCTTAAGTTGGCCCTTCTCGACCGGTCCTCCATGTCCACCAACCTGTTTTGTAATTCCTTATTTTCGGCTTTGACCTGATCTAACGCCGTTTTATTATGTTCTGTTTTTTTTTCCATCTTGCTCATTTTAGTTTCTTGCAAAGTGAGTCTATCTCTGATTTTGGTAAGATCTTCTCTAATTGCCAGGACATCATTTCTAGTCTCGGCCAATTGTGTAGACAGATTTTCTATTGCTGGGTATTTCTATTTTATTTACTGCCTGTAGGATTTCCTCCCAAATTAGTGGTGTCGCTGGGTTGGCCGGGGGATCCCCATCTTCGCTGTCTGTCTCTACATATGCTTGCTTAGTGGCTACCTCCTTAGCTCCCTTTGGATTTTTGTTGGGGGTATTTTTTAGGAATCTGTCAATTTTGGAGGAATTTTTATCCTTGGGGGAGCTTGACCCCGCTGACTTTCTAGCGACACTTTTTGGTGGCATTGTTCTATATTCTGTGCACCTTTCCTGAATAATTCGAGATATTTTTTCCCTTTTCCCCCTATTTCTCTTTTCTTCCCCTTTCTTCCTGTTTTTCCCTCCCCTAGCTGCCCCTCGCCTTCCCACTCCTTATCCCTTACGCAATCATATACAGATATATGCCTCTACGGGAAAATCCAATGGGTGCTCACAGTGATGACCTCAGTCACTGATATGTATCTGAGGTAGAAGTTAGTTCGATATCATACAATTAATTATATATCACATATCTTGTAACAGTAATCCTATTAACAATATGAACAAGTTAGCAATAATAAACTGGAGTTAGACCAAACAACATTATAGTTCCGCGATCAGTATACAGTTAATGATCAAGCCTGTTCCCCGATGTCTCAATCCGTTCAGCTTTGTTCAATTCAGTTATGGAGGAGCAGGGGTTTGGGACAGTTAGCGGTGCCCCATGTACTCCCTGCAAATGTCGATTTTAACAACAGGTTTAGAGAGGCATGTGATGACGAGCCCAGGTGCTCGTATATTTGGTGTCAGTTAGTATAGACAAATACGGGTTAGTTTGCTGTCAGTTGGTATAAACAGGTACAAAATGGTTATGCCAGTTGTTAGTTCTAAATAGGATTAATGATACAGCTTAATTCCAGACGTTAATTCAGCTATTTGTTAGCGGTAAACGGTTGCTGATCTCCGACCACTGTACCCGTGGTCGGTCAGGTAGTGAGGCCTGTCTCCCAATGCTAGGCCTATAATTGGCTTGACCTTGACTGTGTCAAATCATAACAAAGACCACTCAATTATGGCCAGCAAGCATGGAGCTTCCTTGATCAATATACAAATACTATCCTAGCTCGTCTGTAATAACACTGGGCCCTGTCACCAGTGTCTCAGTCCATTGACACTGTTTCTGGTCAGGAAAACATTGATCTAAGTGGTCACTGTTGTCGATAGTTATGGTTCACACGTTAGTGACATGCAATTTTAGTATATACTCTGTACAACCATGTGGCTAATAGTCACTGTTGTTTATGGTTACAGTTCATGCATTGGTGACCTGCAGTTTTGTTAGTATATACTCTGTCCAGCAATGTAGCTAAATACAGATTAGTTACGGTTAGTTGTTAGTTAGTCTTATAGATTTTATATCTGGGGCTCAAACCCCTAATCATTGTAAGGTGACTTTCAAATTAAATGAGTCTGTGTCCAGCGCTGGAATGTGACTAACTTGAATGAAAAGACAAGACCTGTCCTTGCAGGAAGTTAGCAACAAGACTGATAAATTTATTGAGGTACCGACATTTATAGAAAATCATAAGGTACTTTACATAAGGCGTGTAATTAGGAAAGCAGCCACTATAATTGGGTGTTCTCACCCAGGAAATGTAACACTATTGGATGTAAGCACACAAAGGAGTCTGATACTATTGGCTACATGCAAATACTGAAACTTCACATAAACCAAATGTCCAGATGTCCTCCTGGATACCTTCCACTAGGTGGTGCTAGCGAACACTAAGCCTTTGTGTGCTGAGTGACCAAACCCAAACTTTAGTTATCACTACACAAAGTTATATGAAATGAATGCTGAGTCTTTAAAATGTCCGACAGTATGTAAGATGGCGTCTGAGTCCAGTGTAATATCTTTAACATTTCCCCCCTTTTGAGCTTTGCTGGCCTGTAACTCTGTCCTGAGTGACCTCCTCAAACTCCAGGTACATACAGGTAGGCTAAGCCCTTACCTGCTGGACTTTGTTAACTCTTCACCAGATCCCCTGAAGGCCAGTCACTCGGGGGTTTACAGGCCCGCACACTCAAATTACATAATTGTGTTTCCATAGTTTATGGGTTTATTAACAGGCTGGTTCTTCAACAAGATGGTATCCTCCGCTCCGGGCACTTCTCCTGTCGTGGTTCTTACCACCTGGACAGCCATCTGGGACATGGTGGACTTGATGAGGGGGACCACACAACACGCAATAAGTGACGAGAGCAAAATCACAATCCCCAATATCACCCCCACTTAAAGGAAACCCTTCCAATCCCCCAACTACAAAGTGAAGGACAAAGTGTCCACCCCAGAGTTTCTCTCGAGTTCCCTGGACAGTCCTTCAATCTTTTCACGAGCATGGGTAATGGATCCATAGGGGGCGATGTCATCCGGGATGTATATGCGACAAGCCACTCCCACCATCTTACAGACTCCTCCCTTCTCAGCAAGGATCATGTCCAAAGCCATGCGGTTCTGGAAAGCATCTCGGATATAATTCATAAATCTCTGTTGATTACAATAAAACCAGTTAACCCAACCAACATCTTTGCTCATAGCTATCTGGGGAATAATGGACTCTAGACCTGCCCATATCTGATTGTGGGCCTTGTACTCATCTGGGACCCCCCTTGGTGCTCCCACTGTATCCATATAAACGTTGTCATCTAGGCGCTTCTCTCTCAGACCTCCAGAATCCTTTGGGATTCTCTACCTTTTCTTTATGTGTCTGATCAATCTTATCCCTGGGGATCACGAGGAAGGAATACACAAGTCTTATCACCGTACACTCACCTTCCCAGCCTCTAGGTCTGACCTGACTCTCCTATCCCCACAAATCCTGTACACATCAGACACTGCTAATACAGGGTTACCTGTGCTGTCATTGTTATAGAAGGTCATTGTCTTGTTGCACCAACCGTAGGTAAAGTCTCCTACCCTGAGGGCATGCTGGTCAGCCCTATAGTTACAGTGATAGTCATGGTTGGGTTGTCCTTGAGCATACAAGTCAGTCAGAAGAGACCAGCTAGCAAGAAGAATAAGTAAGTTTGCAATAGAAAGTGTGGGAAGCGTGCCGACTTCCCTCTAGCTTCACAGACGTGGCACTGGTCAGCAGGACTTGCAAAGGACCGTCGTAGCGAGGCTCCAGACTCTCTCTTTGGTGTCTCTTTACCACCACGTAGTCTCCAGGCTTCAGGTTATGCGTCCTGAGGTCTCTGTCTGGATCTGAAAAAGGAATCAGAAACATTTTTGCGGACCTTTTCCAAGGCCTGGCTCAACTGGCATGTTCCACCTGGTTTCCTGCCATCAGCTATAGGGTCTATGGAAAGTAGGGGCCTAGTCTGGGTGCACAGCCAAAAAGTACTTCAAAGGGGACAATCCCATCTTTCTGGTGGGTGTGGTCCTAACTGAATGGTGGGCAGCAGGAAAGCACTCGGGCCATGGTTTCCCTGTTACTTCCATGGCCTCCCGGATCTTTAACTTAAGAGTGCCGTTTAGTCTCTCAAACCGACAACTAATTCGGGAAGGGGTGTGCAGGGCCTCTTCTACACCCAGGAGGGACACGGCTTTAGGTTTTTACCTGTCCAGTGAAGTGGGTTCTGCGACCGGACTCTATGGTCTCTGGAAGTCCAAACCTGCAGAAAAATCTCACTCACCAACTTCTTGGCTGCAGCTCTGGCAGTAGCCTTGGTCATGGGAGAAGCTTCTGGCCACCCTGGAAAGAGATCAATGCACACAAGCACGTACTCCTACGTACCACTTTTGGTAGCTGGATAAAATCCATCTGCAGTCTCTGGAAGGGATACAGCAGCTTGGGTGTCGCCTTCCGTGGGGTCTTTACCACCTTACCCGGGCTGTGGCGGGCACAGACTATACAGGCTTTCACTAGTCTAGTGACAGGGGTAGTAATGCCCGGGCAAACCACTGATGGTTTATGAGCACTAGCATGGCCATTTTGGATATGTGTGTGTGTCCGTGGGATACTTGACTTACTGTCGGGTGCAGGGCTCTGGGCAGGCACACCCTCTCTCCCAGCATCCAGGTCCCATCGGCATCTGGGCTCCAGCTTTCCTCCACACTCCCTTCACTTCTGATGACACTCGGGCCACCAGGGACTGGAACACCTGTGGATCAAACTTTCCAACTCAGAACTCACCGCTGAGACTTCAGGACAGTCTCTGGGATCCATCTGTGCAGCCGCCTTCGCCATCCTGTCAGCCACATACTTGCCCTTGGCTTGTGGAGTTACCAAATTGTGTGTGCTTTTAGTTTTACTATCCTCACCTCTTGTGGAAGTAAGAGAGCATCCATGAGCTCTATAACCAGCGTGCCATGCTTCAAGGGGTTCCCTGCAGAGGTGAGGAAATCTCTAGCCTTCCATATGGGTTCATAGTCGTGTTTAGACCCCAGAACTATACCTTCAGTATAGATGTTCGCCCTTTTACCTTCCACCAGCTGTAGCGCTTCCCTGAGTGCCATCACTTCACCTCCTGCGCTGACCTGTGTGGAGGGAGTGGTTCTGCTTGTACTACCTCATGTGCGCCACGGACCACTGTATATCCAGTGTAGAACCGTCTGTCTTCTCCTGCAGACCTGGAGCCATCAATGAGAAAAAAACTCAACATCTGTTAATCACCCTTCTCTCCCCCCTCTCTGAATCCTGGAATACCGGTGATAGAACGAAGGATTCAGAGCTGTGCACCTTATCAGTGTGACGGGGGATCAGGAGTGCACACTGGAGTCTGAGCTGTCTGGCCTTTGCTCACATGCTTGGGCTGTACTTGGGTGAGGACACTGTGCAAGGTATATGGCGTTTGCACTGTAACTGAGTGATCTAGGATCAGCTCACTGGCCTCACTGCTGCAGCTACTGACACATGAGGGGCTCCCCTCACGACTGAGTCTAACCGGGTCTAATAGTGGGCCACTGGGGAGGCCACCACGTTCCTGGGCTAGGACACCTGTGGCCTAGATACTCAGTGCAAAAATAAAACAAAAGTTTGATCCAGTGGGATGTGCCTAGGGCTGGGGCAGACAGGATTTCTCAGCTTAAGGCTATAGAATGCATCAATTGCCTCCTGACTAAGGGCAAATGGAGAAGAGGCAATTCAATTATCAAGGGGCAACATCAGGCTTGAGGCAGACCTTATCCCAGGCCTGAAGGAACTGGCCAGTCCTAGAAACATGTGAAGAGGCTTAGGGCCTCGGGGCAGGGGCACATTCTGGACTGCCAGCCTTCTTTCTGGTGTTTGCCTGTGGCTGAGAATCAGTGGCCTTGGAAGACCACCTTCTCCTGGCAGTACCGGAGTTTGTCTCAGGAAACTTTGCAACCCTTCTGGAACAGAAAACACATAAGGTCAATAAATGCATCCTGGGAAACAAAAACAGTAGGTCATCCGCATACTGATGAGGAGAACATCCAGTAAGGGGCTAGTCTGCCAGTCTACTCCCTATAGGGCCGTGTAGTATGGAGTACTGGCTGGGGGAGTTTTACCCCCCTTGTGGGAATCTGCACCAGGTATACTGGAATACTACACTGGTAAAGGCAAATAGGTACTGGAAATCCTCATGTTGGGGCACAGAGAGGAGGACATTTGCCAACAGGGAAGAGTTCTACAATGAAAGGCACTAACTCTATTTGGGGGGGGGCTTTCAGAAGAGGGGGACTGTTCTCGCTGACATCCTTGTCCGTTACCACCTCCCTTGTCCCGCCCTGTTGGGGCCGTCTACGTTTCCTAGAGTGTGGGAAGTCACTTCAGTAATGTCTCCTCCCTGTAACGCCCACTTGAGTCTGGCTGTCGGCGCAACCCAGCTTTCTCTCAGTCTCTTTTTGGCGCGGTCTGTGAAACTAGTCTCTGTTCTTCCTGGCTTTCTGCTAACACCGGTCTCCGCTTTATCTCATCTAGACATATTTGATTCTCTCAACCATCTCTAGTTCAGTGTTCTGTGCTCTCTATAAAATTCTGGCCAGACTCCAAGTCTCAAACAGAAGTCAGGTACAAATGTGTTGGTTTTTAATCAAAAAGGAACAAAAGTCAGTCATAGGCTCTGTAATACAGTTAGGGGCTTGTTCTTGCTTAGTCTGCTCGTGGGGTACACAGGAGGACGTCACATCATACTGTCTTTTTGTATTCTTATCACAAGCAAATTCCTCTACGTCTTTTAGGCTGTCAGCTCTGTCTCCCCCACTCAACACAGATGCTTTCTGTGTGCTTCAAGGCCACTTCTCACAGACACACATAAGACAAGATAAGACAAAGCCCAGCTGCACAGAGATCTCCCTGATTAACTCTTCCAACTCCAGAAAGCAGGTACCAGAGACATTGCAACACTTTTTCTAGTAATTTTTCTGCAATTATCAGAATCAAATAAGTTTAAAAATAAAATAAACAAACAGCGTTGCACACTCAAGACCCATAGCAAACGTTTGAAATTAGTGAAAATATTCACCTGCCGGCGTTTATTTCAAACGTCCGCCAGGACGCCTCAAGGGTGACTCGGCTGCTATCCTACAACCAGCCTACAGTGTAGAGTTATAGGCAATTAACTTTCAGGGACTTGAAAAGAATATACTGTCTTAAGATGGCCGCCACTGAAAAATGGTAGGGCGTGTCATCTTCTCTAACCCCCAGATACGGGGGTGGAGTCTAAGAGGGTGCTGGTCTGCATTCCAAAAGATTTTTTTTTAATGGGCACTCTCTAGGATTCCTGTCCCTCTGTTCTGGTCCGTCCGTAGTCACTGGTCTAAGTCTCCAGTAATCAACCCCATCCACTTTCCTTTGTCATTAACTCTCTACTTACATCAAAACAACCTTCTGCCTGGGTGTGCCACTTTTTGTCTTTGAGCCAGCCACCATTTTCATCAAGTGCTGTCTCCCACCTTTGCACACTCAGGGGATCATCTAACATACACAAAAACTTCAATACCTCATAACTTCCTTTTACCCACTCTTTACCTTTCCTGTGTGACACTATGTCAGTTGCCTTTTTAGGTCTGCAGTGTCCAGCTACAGTCTTACTTTGCTCACTACCCATTTTGTGGAATCTGTGGAATACCTGATTTTGTTCAAAGGCTATAGATATCCTCCGTACATACAGCTCCAGACTACCCCGCTAACTATCAGTAAGTACAAATTAGAGACCTTCACACAATACTTCAGAAATCAAGGAGATTACGCTCAACTGTAAAATTCCCGTCAGTGTCCTTCCTGCCTCTACCGTATTTTCCGCATCACGGGGCCGCATCAATCCCGAAGGAACGATACGTAAATTTGGCCAGAATTTGTCTCTGCAAACTTCCAGATTCTATCCGCGCTTACATAAACGAAAATCTCCACCATCACAAACTTTCTGAACTACATCAACAATCCACAAGAGGGCACTGCAGACCTTTCTCTACAACATACATATGCACGTCCAGTCTCTGTCCGTCCATCACCTTACAAGGGATCCTTTATCACAATTGTAGTGAACATACTATTATATATGGACATTTAGGCAAAGTACATAATATCACACAAGGAGATGACCTTACCCAGTCCCTTTCAGCCAGTGAAACAGAACTACAGTCAAGGTAGACAAAAATAGACTTGACTCACCCCGACGAGCGCTCATTGTCAGTTCTGGTCACTGGCCGCCTGGACTCTTGCGGAGGTCACCTCGATGGTTAGATGCCCATAAAAGTATGGCCAGCCAGGAGACGCCATTTTCTTATAGATTTTATATCTGGGGCTCAAACCCCTAATCATTGTAAGGTGACTTTCAAATTAAATGAGTCTGTGTCCAGCGCTGGAATGTGACTAACTTGAATGAAAAGACAAGACCTGTCCTTGCAGGAAGTTAGCAACAAGACTGATAAATTTATTGAGGTACCGACATTTATAGAAAATCATAAGGTACTTTACATAAGGCGTGTAATTAGGAAAGCAGCCACTATAATTGGGTGTTCTCACCCAGGAAATGTAACACTATTGGATGTAAGCACACAAAGGAGTCTGATACTATTGGCTACATGCAAATACTGAAACTTCACATAAACCAAATGTCCAGATGTCCTCCTGGATACCTTCCACTAGGTGGTGCTAGCGAACACTAAGCCTTTGTGTGCTGAGTGACCAAACCCAAACTTTAGTTATCACTACACAAAGTTATATGAAATGAATGCTGAGTCTTTAAAATGTCCGACAGTATGTAAGATGGCGTCTGAGTCCAGTGTAATATCTTTAACATTAGCAATACTGGAGTCATGATTAGTTGCAAAAACACAGTTCCAGCGTCCAGTTAGTTGATGGTAGTAGTTAGTGACCGCTCTCCGATCAACCCGGACATAAACAGTCTACTTAGATTTAGGATGTAGATTAAAGGCATACGATACCAGGAGTATGGTGCTGCTGCTGCGCCCGTGTTTAGCACATGAGTGCCGGATGTTCAGGATCCTCTTACTTTTTCCACAAGTGGACACAGATGACCCCAGGGTCCAGGGGTACTGATCCCAGGATGCCTCAGCTATGGGTCCGCGACGGTCTGGCCGTGGTTCCTAGTGGCTCTTGGCTGCACTGTAGGGCTATGATACCTGGTACCGCCTCTTCGTGGGCGCCAGCGCGGTAACGCCGGACTGGTGCCTCAAACTGGTCCGTGCGCCGGAATCTCGACGTCGTCCTACAGGTGGTACGCCGCGTCAGCGGTCTAGCGGTCTAGCGGGCAGCTCCCGAGACTCAGAAGCTCTGGGTATCTTCCTGGTGCCGGGTGTTCCGGTACCTTTGGGCATCTGGCCATGTGTCCCCGATCCGGCACAGCTTGCGAGGTACGTCTGAGCGGTGCGTACTAGGATACAGCACGCGAGGTACGTCTGACGGGCATGTGCTCGGACTCGAACATCGGGCGGACTCGTGGGACGGGGGAGGGGCCTCGGACGCGGCCACTCACGTCATGCCGCACGTACCCTCCCCCACTCTAGCCCATAACCAATATACTTATTCGATACCCAATACACTGATCCGAGACCCAATATACTGATCAATACCCAATACACTGATCGATACCCAATATACTGATCCGATACCCAATACGCTGATCCGAAACCCCAATATACTGATCGATACCCAATATACTGATCCGATACCCAATACGCTGATCCGATACCCAATACGCTGATCCGATACCCAATATACTGATCGATACCCAATATACTGATCGATACCCAATTCACTGATCCGATACCCAATACACTGATCCGATACCCAATACACTGATCCGATACCCAATATACTGATCGATACCCAATATACTGATCGATACCCAATACGCTGATCCGATACCCAATACACTGATCCGATACCCAATATACTGATCCGATACACAATATACTGATCCAATACGCAATATACTGAAGTGATATACCGATGATATAGGCGATATTCTGATCCGATACACGATATAATAACAATAATTCTTTATTTATATAGCGCACACAGATTCTGCAGCGCTGCACAGAGTTTGCCAAATCAGTCCCTGTCCCCAATGGGGCTCACAATCTAATCAACCTACCAGTATGTTTTGGAGTGTGGGAGGAAACCGAAGGACCCGGAGGAAACCCACGCAAACACGGAGAGAACATACAAACTCTTTGCAGATGTTGATATACTGATGCAATATGTGATAAACTGATCCAATACGCGATATACTGATGAGATACACAATATAGTAATCTAATACATGATATACTGATGCATTACGTCATATACTGATCCGATACGCAATATACTAAAGTGATACACAATATACTCATCCGATACGCGATATACTCATCCGATACGCAACATACTGATCCGATACACAATATACTGATCTGTTCAATTTTGAACGGATATCAAAAAATAAACAACATGACGTCACTTCACAAAATCGTGTCCAGGTGACGCAACGCGAGAGGGAAACTAAAACCTCTGACGTCACCGCGCGGCGCGCGCACGCGCTGCAGACAGAGAGTAAATCACGTGAATTTTTCCAACTTCTCCCTTGCCGTTTGTCGGACCAAGTGGCAATCATCTCTCTGCGGCCAATCAGCAAGCAGAGCATCGCTGCCCAGCCCGGAGAGGGGAGGGACGGCGGAGCAGCTCGCTGTTTCTGTATGAGATTCTTCAAATGGGGCGAAGAAACCGCAAGAGGTGATGGAGCGGTGAGTGTGAGCTGTGCCATATATCTAAGGGGGACTGTATACAATACACGTGCACTGTATGGCAGCATTATCCAGTGTGTGCGTGTAATTCACGTTGTTATATGGGGTTACTATCTTGTCTGTATGTGTTATATTCTATATTATATGGCTTAGTGTGTGCACTATATGGCAGCATTCTCTAGTCTCTGTGTTATACACTATATTATATAGATCGGTGGAATGTATGTGCACTATATGGCAGCATTATCTAGTCTCTGTGCTATACACTATATTATATAGATCGGTGGAATGTATGTGCACTATATGGCAGCATTATCTAGTCTCTGTGTTATACACTATATTATATAGATCGGTGGAATGTATGTGCACTATATGGCAGCATTATCTAGTCTCTGTGTTATACACTATATTATATAGATCGGTGTAATGTATGTGCACTATATGGCAGCATTAGCTAGTCTCTGTGTTATACACTATATTATATAGATCGGTGGAATGTATGTGCACTATATGGCAGCATTATCTAGTCTCTGTGTTATACACTATATTATATAGATCGGTGTAATGTATGTGCACTATATGGCAGCATTAGCTAGTCTCTGTGTTATACACTATATTATATAGATCAGTGTAATGTATGTGCACTATATGGCAGCATTATATAGTCTGTGTTATACACTATATTATATAGATCAGTGTAATGTATATGCACTATATGGCAGCATTATCTAGTCTCTGTGTTATACACTATATTACATGGATCACTGGAGATGTATGTGCACTATATGGCAGCATTATCTAGTCTCTGTGTTATACACTATATTGTATGGATTAGTGTAATGTATGTGCACTATATGGCAGCATTATCTAGTCTCTGTTATGTAATATATTATATGGATCAGTGTAATGTATGTGCACTATATGGCAGCATTATATAGTCTCTGAGCTATACACTATATTACATGGATCACTGTAGATGTATGTGCACTATATGGCAGCATTATCTAGTCTCTGAGCTATACACTATTATATAGATCAGTGTAATGTATGTGCACTATATGGCAGCATTATCTAGTCTCTGTGTTATACACTATATTATATGGATCAGTGTAATGTATGTGCACTATATGGCAGCATTATCTAGTCTCTGTGTTATACACTATATTATATGGATCAGTGTAATGTATGTGCACTATATGGCAGCATTATCTAGTCTCTGTGTTATACACTATATTATATAGATCAGTGTAATGTATGTGCACTATATGGCAGCATTATCTAGTCTCTGTGTTATACACTATATTATATAGATCAGTGTAATGTATGTGCACTATATGGCAGCATTATCTAGTCTCTGTTATATAATATATTATATGGATCAGTGTAATGTATGTGCACTATATGGCAGCATTATATAGTCTCTGTGCTATACACTATATTACATGGATCACTGGAGATGTATGTGCACTATGTGGCAGCATTATTTAGTCTCTGTGTTATACACCATATTGTATGGATTAGTGTAATGTATGTGCACTATATGGCAGCATTATCTAGTCTCTGTTATATAATATATTATATGGATCAGTGTAATGTATGTGCACTATATGGCAGCATTAGCTAGTCTCTGTGCTATACACTATATTACATGGATCACTGTAGATGTATGTGCACTATATGGCAGCATTATTTATCTTGTGACTGTTATATACTATATTTTATTGCTTAGTGTAGGTGTATGTGCACTGTACTAGAGCATTATCTAGCCTGTGTTTTATTCATGAAATAATAAGGCTCAGTGTAGATGTATGTGCACTATATGGCAGTATAATCTATCTCTATCATACAGTATATTATAGTGCTCAGTGAAGGTGCTTGTGCACTGTATGGCAGCATTATCCAGACTGTGTGGACCGTGTATGTGCTATATCATCTGGGCAGCATGACGGGCTCTTCTGTGTTCTGCTGCATATTGTGTGAGCACGCTATGGCAGTATTTTTTAATACTTTTTTTTTTTCTTTTTACACTAATAACATCAGAAACTACATTAAGAGATGGATATCCGTATTAGATTTCCGTGTATGGCGCTAATATTTTAACACTTAAAATCCTATATGACAGTAATGCACTGCGTAGTAGGATTATTGTGTCCTGGATTGTCATGTCATAATATGGCGCAGCCGTATAGCGCTTCATGTTGTCACAGTATGGCGCTTTTATTGCCTTACTGTACAGCGGTATTTTCCAGGCCTTATTTTTTTTTTTCTCAGTGTTTCACCTTTGTACAGTATGGTGCTATTATTAATCTCTTGAGTAGTGATTTTGTATTGGTATTCAGTATTATTTATGTTTTGGTTTTTATTTTGGCACAGTATGGCGCTATTATTTATCTATTGTGTAGTGGTTTTATGTTAGCACAGTATGGCGCTATTATTTATCTATTGTGTAGCGGTTTTATCTTAGCACAGTATGGCGCTATTATTTATCTATTGTGTAGTGGATTTATCCTAGCACAGTATGGCGCTATTATTTATCTATTGTGTAGTGGATTTATCTTAGCACAGTATGGCGCTATTATTTATCTATTGTGTAGCGGTTTTATCTTAGCACAGTATGGCGCTATTATTTATCTATTGTGTAGTGGATTTATCTTAGCACAGTATGGCGCTATTATTTATCTATTGTGTAGTGGATTTATCTTAGCACAGTATGGCGCTATTATTTATCTATTGTGTAGTGGATTTATCCTAGCACAGTATGGCGCTATTATTTATCTATTGTGTAGTGGATTTATCTTAGCACAGTATGGCGCTATTATTTATCTATTGTGTAGTGGATTTATCCTAGCACAGTATGGCGCTATTATTTATCTATTGTGTAGTGGATTTATCTTGGCACAGTATGGCGCTATTATTTATCTATCGTGTAGTGGATTTATCTGTGATGTCCTTGTTGTCTAACACTTGTTTTATACTGGGATGCACGTTATGGCGCCATTATTTCGCTGTGGTAGAGCGGTATATCTATAACCATATGGCACTGTTATTTAGTAGTTTATCATGTCACCACATGGCGTCGTTAGTTTCCCTGTTGTATGGCGGTTTACGATGTCACTGTATGACGCTGTTATTTCTTTGTTGTATAGTAGTTTATTATATAACCGTATGATGATATTTCCTTGTATAGCGGTTTATTATGTCACTTATTTTCCTTGTCGTATGAAGGTTTATGTTGTCGCTCTATGGCACCGTTATTTCCTGGTTGTATAGCGGTTTATTAGGTAACAGTATGGTGCTGTAATTTCCTTGTATAGCGGTTTATAATGTCGCTGTTTCCCTGTTATGTCTGTAGTGCTTTTATCTTGGTACTATATGGCCGTATTATATCTATATTTCATATGTGTATCCTGACGGCGTAGTATAGCGCTGCTATTTCCCTGTGGGATGGTTGGATCTTGGCAGAGTATTGCACAGTCTTTGTATAGCGGTATTATCACAGTATGGCACTGTTATCCTCCTGCTAGTGGTATTATTTGGGGCCACAATAAATAGTGGGATGACTCGGTATACTACGGCCCCGATATCTTAACGTCTACTGGTTTTATCCTGTCACAATATGGCACTTTCTCTTATTGTGGTGATGATGTTTTTGTTTCACTTTTATATTACGATCCATTGTTTAATGATCATGGCACAGTATGGCGCTATTATACCTCCTGGCTTTACCTTGGCACAGTATGGCACTATTATACCTCCTGGCTTTACCTTGGCACAGTATGGCACTATTATACCTCCTGGCTTTACCTTGGCACAGTATGGCACTATTATATCTCCTGGCTTTACCTTGGCACAGTATGGCACTATTATACCTCCTGGCTTTAACTTGGCACAGTATGGCGCTATTATACCTCCTGGCTTTACCTTGGCACAGTATGGCACTATTATACCTCCTGGCTTTACCTTGGCACAGTATGGCACTATTATACCTCCTGGCTTTACCTTGGCACAGTATGGCACTATTATACCTCCTGGCTTTAACTTGGCACAGTATGGCACTATTATACCTCCTGGCTTTACCTTGGCACAGTATGGCACTATTATACCTCCTGGCTTTACCTTGGCACAGTATGGCACTATTATACCTCCTGGCTTTACCTTGGCACAGTATGGCACTATTATACCTCCTGGCTTTACCTTGGCACAGTATGGCGCTATTATACCTCCTGGCTTTACCTTGGCACAGTATGGCGCTATTATACCTCCTGGCTTTACCTTGGCACAGTATGGCACTATTATTTATCCACTGACTAGCTGTATTATCTTATTATTGTATGCTATTATCCTTGCACGGTTTGGCGCTTTTTAGTACTCGCCCCCACAGATTCTGTCAGTGATGTCGCTTTCCTATTGCGGTATTATTTTACCACTTTAGAATTAGGGTGATGGCACACGTGGCGTTTTGAACGCGTTTTTGCAGCCCGTTTTTGAGTAGTCCGTCAAAAAACGCATGCGTTTTTGACCAGTTTGAATTAAGATAATTGATCAAACCTGTCAAAAAACGTAATGCGTTTTCAATAAAACGGACCAAAAATGCGCTCAAAACGCCACGTGCGCCATCACCCTAAGGCTGCGGTCACACGTTTAGAAACTTTGGTGAACCAGAACTTGGGAGGCGCTAAGCCCGATCGCACGTATATATACAAAACACTTAGGGTGATGTCACACACACGTTTTTAGGCCGTTTTTAGTTAGTGTGTTTTCAGATGGAAAAAATCGCTAAGTTTTTTGAAAATGCATGAGTTTTTGTCCGTCTTTAATTGTGCAAATTTGGAAAACCGAACAGAAACGCATGCGCTTTTTGCAATCTGAAAACACACTAACTAAAAACGGCCTAAAAACGCCCTGTGTGACATCACCCTTAGGGGAGATTTATCACAAGTGTCTGAGAGCAAAATTTGTCTAGTTGCTCATGGCTACAAATCAGAGCTCGGCTTTCATTTTATAAACAGCTGTGGGAAAATGAAAGCTGAGCTCTGATTGGCTACCATGAGCAACTAGAACAATTTTGCCACGACCTGCTTCTCAACCGGAAACTGATCTGCATTGTGGTTGCTGGTCTTTTATATTGTCCAGGACTAGAAAAACATGTCTTCTTTCTACTAGAAACAGCGCCACCACTGACCATGAGTTGTGTGTGGTATTGCAGTTCAGCTCCATTGAAGTAAATGGAAATGAGATGCAGTACCACACAACAGCTATGTTGTTTTAGACTATTCCTTTAACATGTGAGGCAGTAGCTGCCGCTGTGGTGACTATTTTGGGGTCCGCCTGGTGCGTGTCTGTATGACACTGCAGACAGAGTTTGGTGCAATGGGGAAGCAGGGAACAGCAGGCTGCCTGCTACACTGCTGGGCCTCTGCCAGCCAAAGGAAGAGAGGTGGGATGTTCAGGTGGGAGTATTCTACCTTGTGGGCACAGCAGGGGGCAGGATTGGGACATAAGGACCTATTTCTCTCTAAACATCCTGCCAGCAGATAAAAGGGGTTGTAATACGCTGGATTGGGTATAACAAGCTGATTAGTGGTGGTCCGACTGCTAGTGGAGCAGCAGGATGAGCTGTCAGACCCCCACTGATCACAAGTACAAGACAGAGAACGGGGGTCTCGGTGGACAGGAATGACAAGCTGTCGGACCCCTCCTATCACGAGAACAAGACGTAGAACGGGGGTCTCGGTGGACAGGAATGACAAGTTGTCGGACGCCCCCTAACACGAGAACAAGACGTAAAACGGTGGTCCCGTTCTCACTAATGGGTGGCGCATCACAACGAGCAGTCGGACCCCCACCGATCATGAGACCAAGAAATAGAATGGTGGTACCGTTTTATGTGATATCTTTAACTATAAAAAAAAAATCTTGTTCAAAGTCATGTAAAAAGGAGCAGAGAAGAGTCATATTTTGCCTGAGATGAGTCACATTTAGAGGCTTCAGTTGGAAAGTCTCTTCAGACGCCAATATCTTCCGTTCCATAGTTTTTGTGTCATGTTAAAGCTAAGTATCAGAGATACAGGCAGTTCATAAATAGCGCAGGAACTAGATCTTTATCTGCAGCTCACATTTCCAACTTCGTCTTTAACTACCTGTATCTCTAATTTTGTAGATCACAGAATCACAAGCCTAATGTTATATGAAAGATGAGATTCTTATCTTTAATATGACATGAGCAGAATGGATCTAGATGCTATGGAACCAAAGATAGGATCGTCCAAAATGACTCTCCCACTGTAGCATCTGAGTAAAATATGACTCTTCTCTGATCAGTCTTACATAGCTTTAGAGGAGATTTTGTTCTAGGTAAACGGATGAGATTTGACATAAAAGATGGAATTCTAGAAAGGACATTTAATTCCTTGACTGAGGGGGGGGGGGGCTGCTAGTTTAAATCACCTCTGGGTGACAAGTTACTCGTCCTGTTGTATGTCTGGTATATAGGAGCGTCCTGCTGGTGTGACGTATATCCTATTGTATGTGCAGTCATTCTACTTCATTCATGGAGTAACGTTGGGCCTTCCGGATGCAGCTTATTATTTTTTTTGTAAAAGAATGTTGTAATAATTCTACAATGTGCGGAAAAAGACAAAAATGTTCCGGAGTTGCTGGACTTCTTCTCCACATTCAGCCAATCAGGGGGCGCTATTTTTTTTATTGTTGTGGGGGGGGGGGGGGGAGACTTTGAATTGCAAATAGTTCTCTGTTTTGTTTTTGTGTAAATTTCTGCAGACCTCATAGCAGACTGTTTAGACCAAAATTGGATCCATCTGTAACAAAACTTCAGCTGTGGGAAGTATGAAGAGAAAAAACCCCGAGTTCTTTTTATCATAGGGTGACTAAGCTTTCCATCGTACTAGACACACCCCAACAACGTCCTAATAAGCATATTAGATAATATTTTTGTAGCGTCTTACACTTTTTTTGGGGGATATCCATATTTTTAACTATAACATGTATCTTACTACAAGATGTACCCCAGGCTTGGTCACCTAAAAAAATGAAAAATGTATTTGACACCATTTAAAAAATTCCGGGTAGTCACACATAAGCGCACACAGCTCTGCTACACTCACTCACTCACACGCAGCTCTGCTACACCCACCCACTCACACACAGCTCTGCTACACCCACCCACTCACACACAGCTTTGCTACATTTATTCATACATGGCCCTGCTTCATCCATGTATTCACACACACACACGACTCTGCTTCATCCATGTATTCACACACACACGACTGCTTCATCCATGAATTCACGCACACACGGCTCTGCTTCATCCATGCTTTCACACACACACACACACACAGCTCTGCTACATCCGTGCATTTACACACATGGACAAAATTGTTTGGCCCCCTCATTCAATGAAACAAAATCCCACAATGGTCACAGAAATAACTTGAATCCGACAAAAGTAAAAATCAATGAAATTTTTATGAAATGAACAAATAAAAGGCAGACATTGCTTACCATCCAACAACTCATAAAAATGGCCTGGACAGAAATGATGTTTTCCTTAACTTAATATTTAGCTGCATAACCTGTATGGTTCTGGTTCCCTGGCTCTAGCGTGCTGCTCACTCCTCCCCTCCTCATAGTGAGGCATGGATCCCCGTCCGTAGCGCGCTGCTCACTCCTCCCCTCTTCATAGTGAGGCAAAGTTACCTTGCTGTAGCACGCTGCTCACTCCTCCCCTCTTCATAGTGAGGCAAAGTTACCTTGCTGTAGCACGCTGCTCACTCCTCCCCTCTTCATAGTGAGGCACAGTTACCTTGCTGTAGCACGCTGCTCACTCCTCCACTCTTCATAGTGAGGCAAAGTTACCTTGCTGTAGCACGCTGCTCACTCCTCCACTCTTCATAGTGAGGCAAAGTTACCTGGCCATAGCGCGCGGCTCACTCCTCCACTCTTCATAGTGAGGCAAAGTTACCTTGCTGTAGCGCGCTGCTCACTCCTCCCCTCTTCATAGTGAGGCACAGTTACCTTGCTGTAGCACGCTGCTCACTCCTCCACTCTTCATAGTGAGGCAAAGTTACCTTGCTGTAGCATGCTGCTCACTCATCCCCTCTTCATAGTGAGGCAAAGTTACCTTGCTGTAGCGCGCTGCTCACTCTTCCACTCTTCATAGTGAGGCAAAGTTACCTTGCTGTAGCGCGCTGCTCACTCCTCCACTCTTCATAGTGAGGCACAGTTACCTTGCTGTAGCGCGCTGCTCACTCCTCCCCTCTTCATAGTGAGGCAAAGTTACCTTGCTGTAGCACGCTGCTCACTCCTCCCCTCTTCATAGTGAGGCAAAGTTACCTTGCTGTAGCACGCTGCTCACTCCTCCCCTCTTCATAGTGAGGCACAGTTACCTTGCTGTAGCACGCTGCTCACTCCTCCACTCTTTATAGTGAGGCAAAGTTACCTTGCTGTAGCACGCTGCTCACTCCTCCACTCTTCATAGTGAGGCAAAGTTACCTTGCTGTAGCACGCTGCTCACTCCTCCCCTCTTCATAGTGAGGCACAGTTACCTTGCTGTAGCACGCTGCTCACTCATCCCCTCTTCATAGTGAGGCAAAGTTACCTTGCTGTAGCACGCTGCTCACTCCTCCACTCTTCATAGTGAGGCACAGTTACCTTGCTGTAGCACGCTGCTCACTCATCCCCTCTTCATAGTGAGGCAAAGTTACCTTGCTGTAGCGCGCTGCTCACTCTTCCATTCTTCATAGTGAGGCAAAGTTACCTTGCTGTAGCGTGCTGCTCACTCCTCCCCTCTTCATAGTGAGGCAAAGTTACCTTGCTGTAGCGCGCTGCTCACTCCTCCACTCTTCATAGTGAGGCAAAGTTACCTTGCTGTAGCACGCTGCTCACTCCTCCCCTCTTCACAGTGAGGCATGGCTCCCCGGCAGTAGCACACAGCTCACTCCTCCCCTCTTCATAGTGAGGCCTGGATCCAAGGCCGTAGCACGCTGCTCACTTCTCCCCTCTTCATAGTGAGGCATGGCTCCCCGGCCGTAGCATGTTGCTCACTTCTCCCCTCTTCATAGTGAGGCATGGCTCCCCGGCCGTAGCACGCTTCTCACTCCTCCCCTCTTCATAGTGAGGCATGGATCCAAGGCCGTAGCACGCTGCTCACTTCTCCCCTCTTCATAGTGAGGCATGGCTCCCCGGCCGTAGCATGTTGCTCACTTCTCCCCTCGTCATAGTGAGGCATGGCTCCCCGGCCGTAGCATGCTGCTCACTCCTCCCCTCTTCATAGTGAGGCATGGCTCCCTGGCCGTAGCACGCTTCTCACTCCTCCCCTCCTCATAGTGAGGCATGGATCCAAGGCCGTAGCACGCTGCTCACTCCTCCCCTCTTCATAGTGAGGCATGGATCCCCGGCCGTAGCACACTTCTCACTCCTCCCCTCTTCATAGTGAGGCCTGGATCCCCGGCCGTAGAACGCTTCTCACTCCTCCCCTCTTCATAGTGAGGCATGGATCCCCGGGCGGAAAACGCTTCTCACTCCTCCCCTCTTCATAGCGAGGCATGGATCCAAGGCCGTAGAACGCTTCTCACTCCTCCCCTCTTCATAGTGAGACCTGGATCCCCGGCCGTAGAACGCTTCTCACTCCTCCCCTCTTCATAGTGAGGCATGGATCCCCGGGCGGAAAACGCTTCTCACTCCTCCCCTCTTCATAGCGAGGCATGGATCCAAGGCCGTAGCACGCTTCTCACTCCTCCCCTCTTCATAGCGAGGCATGGATCCCCGGCCGTAGCACGCTTCTCACTCCGCCCCTCTTCATAGTGAGGCATGGATCCCCGGGCGTAAAACGCTTCTCACTCCTCCCCTCTTCATAGCGAGGCATGGATCCAAGGCCGTAGCACGCTTCTCACTCCTCCCCTCTTCATAGTGAGGCCTGGATCCCCGGCCGTAGAACGCTTCTCACTCCTCCCCTCTTCATAGTGAGGCTTGGATCCCTGGCCGTAGAACGCTTCTCACTCCTCCCCTCTTCATAGTGAGGCATGGATCCCCGGGCGGAAAACGCTTCTCACTCCTCCCCTCTTCATAGCGAGGCATGGATCCAAGGCCGTAGCACGCTTCTCACTCCTCCCCTCTTCATAGTGAGACCTGGATCCCCGGCCGTAGAACGCTTCTCACTCCTCCCCTCTTCATAGTGAGGCATGGATCCCCGGGCGGAAAACGCTTCTCACTCCTCCCCTCTTCATAGCGAGGCATGGATCCAAGGCAGTAGCACGCTTCTCACTCCTCCCCTCTTCATAGTGAGGCATGGCTCCCCGGCCGTAGCACGCTTCTCACTCCGCCCCTCTTCATAGTGAGGCATGGATCCCCGGGCGTAAAACGCTTCTCACTCCTCCCCTCTTCATAGCGAGGCATGGATCCAAGGCCGTAGCACGCTTCTCACTCCTCCCCTCTTCATAGTGAGGCCTGGATCCCCGGCCGTAGAACGCTTCTCACTCCTCCCCTCTTCATAGTGAGGCCTGGATCCCCGGCCATAGAACGCTTCTCACTCCTCCCCTCTTCATAGTGAGGCATGGATCCCCGGGCGGAAAACGCTTCTCACTCCTCCCCTCTTCATAGCGAGGCATGGATCCAAGGCCGTAGCACGCTTCTCACTCCTCCCCTCTTCATAGTGAGGCATGGATCCCCGGGCGGAAAACGCTTCTCACTCCTCCCCTCTTCATAGCGAGGCATGGATCCAAGGCCGTAGCACGCTTCTCACTCCTCCCCTCTTCATAGTGAGGCATGGATCCCCGGGCGGAAAACGCTTCTCACTCCTCCCCTCTTCATAGTGAGGCCTGGATCCCCGGCCGTAGAACGCTTCTCACTCCTCCCCTCTTCATAGTGAGGCCTGGATCCCCGGCCGTAGAACGCTTCTCACTCCTCCCCTCTTCATAGTGAGGCCTGGATCCCCGGCCGTAGAACGCTTCTCACTCCTCCCCTCTTCATAGTGAGGCCTGGATCCCCGGCCGTAGAACGCTTCTCACTCCTCCCCTCTTCATAGTGAGGCCTGGATCCCCGGCTGTAGAACGCTTCTCACTCCTCCCCTCTTCATAGTGAGGCATGGATCCCCGGGCGGAAAACTCTTCTCACTCCTCCCCTCTTCATAGCGAGGCATGGATCCAAGGCCGTAGCACGCTTCTCACTCCTCCCCTCTTCATAGTGAGGCCTGGATCCCCGGCCGTAGAACGCTTCTCACTCCTCCCCTCTTCATAGTGAGGCCTGGATCCCCGGGCGGAAAACTCTTCTCACTCCTCCCCTCTTCATAGCGAGGCATGGATCCAAGGCCGTAGCACGCTTCTCACTCCTCCCCTCTTCATAGTGAGGTAAGTTCCCTGGATCATGCTCAATTGTTTTCAGTGTATGGTACAGCGCTGCGTCTACAGGGACGTATATATGGCCACAAACATGCGCATACATTCAATCACACACACAAAGCTATTCTTCATAACCAGTCACAGGCGCAACTTTTCTCTTTGGTCCATTGTGACCTATTACTGGCCATGTGAAAGGGTTTAAGGACCTTGTAGTGATGCAGAAAGCATGTGATCCGTCACATTACTCTAAGGTAATGCATATGATATCCATGTCAGGACGGGTAGGGAGAAGGAGAGAGCAGTGCAGAGATTCTGCTCTCCGAGATCCGATGAAGTGCTGTGTCAGCGCTTCACCCGATCTCCAGCAGTGGGTCTAGTAGTGCTGGATCCTCCTGATTCCCACTATAAGACTTTTTCTTGCCAACAAGTGTGACTTGTGAAATGCAGCACTTACATACGTATAAGTAAAGCAACTGAATACTATGGTGCGGGTAGAGGCCTATGTTCATACATTACACACTTTTCAACTTTATTGGAGGTCCTACAAGCTGCTCCTAATATGTATATACCATATTTTTTGGACTATAAGGTGCACAAAAAAACCTGCACCTTATGTGTGCCTTATAGTCCAGATGAACCATACTTACAGACAACAGCTGCCTTGAACTGTGCACAGGTCTGCCACCTGCTGGTCATTCATCCTTACAATCAGGTGCGCCTTATAACCCGGTGCGCCTTATATATGAACCTAGACATTTATTGATGGTGCGCCTTATAGTCCGAAAAATACGGTAGTTAAAGGGATTGTGTATGAGGACCTGGGTCCAAAAACTATCCCCTACCTAGGACATAATTGCTATATATTCTGGGAGATTCGGCATTACACAGAATCAGATCTTTGAACCCTGTGTACAAATGACCTGTAAGGAGTCACAATAGGATGACCCCCCCCCTGGCCCGGGTGATGTCCCATAGTACCGGTACAGCATCACCAGTCTTGGTGGAAACTTCTAAAGGTATCTTATGATGATGTACTTGGCCTATGGGATGTTATTTTGGCTAAGAGGGATATGCTCCGCCCCCATGACTCCTCACGGGTCATTTGTATTGTATTTGTCTGTGTAATGCTGAATCTCCCAGAATATAGAAGGACATCCTAGTGATCCTATCACAGTCCTGGATAACAGGACTGCTTGTCGGCCTAAAACCTCATAACCGGTTCCCTCTGGCGACCCTGTGGCGCTCCTCAGGTGTTTCCTGCTCGACTGCATTTTTCTCGCTTCCTCCTAGGTTGTCTTTCTGTTTGTTTCACTGTAATCTCAGGTCCTGTCCTATTTTTGGATGTTTTGGCACACATTGAGGTCTTGGGTCGGGTCCCACGGTTTTTTTGCGTTTTACATCCAGGTTTATAAGTTTTTTGCTGACTGTTTTTGCTTTTTGTTGATTGGACACAAGGCACACGAAAATCATCACATGACCAGGGTTAAATTGAGGAAAGAAGCCAATGATATCATTTACGGATCCGCAAAAAACGGAGGACACTCGGATCAGTTTTGCAGACAGAGAACAAAAAAATGGGTCAGAAGCACAATGTAAAAATGGACCTACACTCCCGAGTCTGTGCACAGAGGTTTTGCGTGAAAGTGGCCTAAGGCTTCATGCACACGGCCGGGAGGAGGAGGGATGAGCGCTCTTCTCCCTCACCTCTCCATCGAAAGCTGTAAGATGGCAAAATATAGTCCTGTATTTTGCACGGTGGTCGTCCGGCTCAGTCACTATGTTCTCACTGTACCATGACCTGGTGCCTTAGGCTTCCATGTGGGGGCCATGATACGGCCACAAATTGTCATGCTGTACCACCCACCCCATACGCTCATGTGAATACAGGATAATTTGGAAGAAGGACAAGCTTCCTTCTCCTCTTACTTTTGCCTCTTAACATCCTCCCTCCCTCCTCATCTAGTTTTTCACTCTTCTGAACTCCATTTTGCTATTAAGAAGGACAGAAGCTCCCTGAGGTGTCAGATTACATAGAAGTCTGTGGAGAAGGGAGGGGGGAGCAGTGAGTCACAGCAGCTAGGTCTCCCCTTTCCATCTTAGTGGGATTATGACTAAACCAAACGTACAGTTTATTCAGGTTTTTACTAATTTAGCACAGTGTGAACCATTTCTATGAAGTAAAAATCTTTTCATGGGAGCTGCAACTGATTGTTTTTCATTTTTTTTTTTTAACCTCGTAAAGTCTTTAGAAATCCCCCATTTCTCATTTATAAAGTTTTTATTTTAACAAATAGATATTGTTCCCCGATCCCTTGTCTGTATGCTCAAGTTCTATTTTGGGTGATAATCCTGTATAAACGAGGTGAAGAGCAGTGTCCTGAACGCACACGCATTGCTGTGTGTATGCAAATGAGCATTTCGGTGCAGCATGGGCGTGGCTAGGGGATAACATGTAAGCTTGGGACAACCTGCTAAGCTATGGAGGTGCCGGGGCCCCCACCAATCTGATATTGCTGATGTGACATCTTGTTTTGCCGTACTATGGCCTCCGTTCCATCGTTTATGTCATGTATTTTATTTGTGGTTTTATTTTTCTCGTGCAGCTTTCACACCGAGGCGAGAAACAGGATGTGGCATTGCCTTTAATCGGCAGGTGGTACCATGGAGCCCAGAGCTGTGTTACTAGCCTGCTATCTTATGTTACAAGGTGAGTACTACAGGACCTACCGGTATGTAGGAAGGTTGGGTTGTTTTTTTATGATTTGTATCCAGATCACAAATAACACAGTAAAAAAGCTCTGACGATGAATGCACAGTGTGAACATAGTCTTAGTGCTATGACCAGTACACATGGGATCAATGCTGACACAGTGCATGGTGCGTAGGAACCACTTCCCCAAATACAGTGAAAAGACCTTCAAAGGAATTCACATGACCACGTCCATTTATACCCAAAAAAAAAAATTAGATCCACACTTCCCTACTCTGTTCTTTTTTGGTCAATGATTTGAACTATAGTCTATATTTTTGTAGCAATGTTAAGATTCTTGGTTGTTGGTGGAGACCCGTCGCTGTGTGGTCTCCCGTACACTGGTTGTTGGTGGAGACCCATCGCTGTGTGGTCTCCCATACACTGGTTGTTGGTGGAGACCCGCCGCTGTGTGGTCTCCCGTACACTGGTTGTTGGTGGAGACCCATCGCTGTGTGGTCTCCCATACACTGGTTGTTTGGTGGAGACCCGCCGCTGTGTGGTCTCCCATACACTGGTTGTTGGTGGAGACCCGCCGCTGTGTGGTCTCCCGTACACTGGTTGTTGGTGGAGACCCGTCGCTGTGTGGTCTCCCGTACACTGGTTGTTGGTGGAGACCCGTCGCTGTGTGGTCTCCCGTACACTGGTTGTTGGTGGAGACCCGTCGCTGTGTGGTCTCCCGTACACTGGTTGTTGGTGGAGACCCGTCGCTGTGTGGTCTCCCGTACACTGGTTGTTGGTGGAGACCCGTCGCTGTGTGGTCTCCCGTACACTGGTTGTTGGTGGAGACCCGCCGCTGTGTGGTCTCCCATACACTGGTTGTTGGTGGAGACCCGCCGCTGTGTGGTCTCCCGTACACTGGTTGTTGGTGGAGACCCGTCGCTGTGTGGTCTCCCGTACACTGGTTGTTGGTGGAGACCCGTCGCTGTGTGGTCTCCCGTACACTGGTTGTTGGTGGAGACCCGTCGCTGTGTGGTCTCCCGTACACTGGTTGTTGGTGGAGACCCGCCGCTGTGTGGTCTCCCATACACTGGTTGTTGGTGGAGACCCGCCGCTGTGTGGTCTCCCATACACTGGTTGTTGGTGGAGACCCGCCGCTGTGTGGTCTCCCATACACTGGTTGTTGGTGGAGACCCGCCGCTGTGTGGTCTCCCATACACTGGTTGTTGGTGGAGACCCGCCGCTATGTGGTCTCCAATACACTGCACATAGAAAGCAGAGAAAGATCTTCTTCATGACTCTCACAAGTATCAGCAGGAACATGTAGGAGAGCCCCGACACTCAGGGGGTCTGATAGAATCAGCCACCTCAGTCTAAGGACTCATTCGTGGGACAGTGACCGTACGTGGACTGACCACTGTGACCCCCCCTAAGTAATGGTAATGCCGAACTGTAATCATTATTACAGATGAAGGCTGCTATTTTACAGGGAAGAAGGGACTCCTTACATCATATATCACTATAATGCACGTCCTCTACACTTTGGTTGGTCCAGGAAACATGGTCACACACAGTCCATGTCTATTTTAGCCTTAAAGGGGTCACGGATCATGGCCCCCATGACATCATCGGCAGGCGGCGATCCGTTGCTATGACAGCCAGGGGCCTAGGTGAGACTCCCAGACATGTCACTAAGCACAATCTATAACCGTGTACCACACTTTTATAGATGTGTAACATCCAGAAACAAATCCAGCACTTTCACGGGAGATGCAGATAAAATCAGTGATTCTTTATTTTCAAGCTTTTAAAATCCATGGTACAGCAAAGTAGGAACGGTACAAATCAGACCTATGCTTAATCATGGTCTCACTTTTTTTATAGATCATCAAGAAAATCCCCAAATACTGCAGTACGGTATTATTGCAATGTACGGCAGGATCCATCAGATCCTCTAGGATTTAAGTAAATTACAGTTAAAAAAAAAAAAAATGAATAAAAACCTAAAAGCTCAAATCGCCCCCTTTCCTTAGAACAGATAAAATCCTTACACGTTAGGTATTGTCGCATCCCAAAAATGCCTGCTGTAGCAAAATATATAAAAATTGGTTATTCCCGGCGTTGAACCCCATAACGGAAAGTGTCGTCCAAATGTCCGAATCGCCACTTTTTTGCCATTTTGAAACCCGTAAAAATTTTAACAAAAAGCGATCAAATGGTTGCACCGTCTTCAAAATGGTCGCAATGAAAACGACATCTCGTCCCTCAAAAAATGACACCACACACAGCCCCGGACACTAGTATATGAAGAAGTGATTGGCCTCAAAATATGGCAAAATAAAGATTTTTTTTACATTTTTCTACCAAAACATAATAAAACCTATATAAATTTGGTAGGTGGGAGGTGTCATTTGGAGCGCACAGTGAAAGCCAAAAAAATAGGGACCAAAGGAAAATAGCGCAAATGTGTGTGACTGGAATTTTCTTCCAGCTTCCTGGTACATGTTATGGAATATTAAATACCATCACTAGGAAAGACAATTTGTTACACAGAAAGTTCGGCTCGGCTTTCTTGACATGTAAAGTCTTTTACCTCATCAGTCAGACATTCCTGATCATAAATGGCCGCAGATGGAGGGTCATGTGATCTCTTACTGACCATGAATTCATGAAAATAAGATAAAGGTCCTGGCAGGGCGATTGTATGTCCATGAACAATCATCCTGCCAAGACCTTAAAGGAAACCTACCAACAGGAATCTACCTATTAAGCTCATCTGAGGTAGGTTCCCTTTAACATCCTAAACCCTAAACTATAACAATTCGTAACCTAATCTACAGTTTATCTAAGAGAGGCTACTGGGGGAAAGGCTACTATACGCCCAAGTAGCCTTTGCTGTACCTGCGCTCCGGCAGAACTCTGCGCTTGCGCAGTAGCTCAGTCTTCAGTGCCGGCGGCAAGCGACTGTGCGCACGTCCGGCACCGCAGCCCGAGCTACACTTACTGCACAGAGACAATCGGTATAACTCATCGCCTTAAAAATCTGATCACCGTTAGTCCCTTCCCCCAAGAACCTGGAAAGGAGGTGGATGTTCCTAGTAGAGATTGCAGGAAGGGAATTGTCCCAGTGACTGTATGGCGATCATTTTGCAGAAGAATAGACAAAAAAAATAGCCTAAAATATGAGTATACAGTATTTTTCGGACTATAAGGCCCATCGGAGTATAAGGCGCACCATCAATAAATGCCTGCTAAAACGTCTAGGTTCATATATAAGGCGCACCTGATTATAAGGATGTATGACCAGCAGGTGGCAGACCTGTGCACAGTACAAGGCAGGTGTTGTCTGTAAGTACGGTTCATATATAAGGCGCACTAGACTATAAGGCGCACCTTTGATTTCTGAGAAAATCAAAGGATTTTTAGTGCACCTTAGAGTCCGAAAAATACGGTATATAAGACGTCTGTGGGAATCTCCGGCTGCTGTGTAGCCATATTATACAATATGGGTTTCCAGCCTACGCTGCGCTAATGTTCTCAACGTGCAGTTTTCGGTGTAAACCTCCGGATTTATCTTTAGAATATCTACAAGTGAGACTTGTGAAGGAGAAGGCGGGCAGCACACGATGGAACCATAGAGAATGACCTTGTAGGTGCAGTCCCTATTCAACCGCTTCTCTGGGGGGGGGGGGGGGGGGGGTATATTATTCTCATATATATATTCTCTAGGTGTATACATGTGAGATGAGTAGTAGGAGCGTGGGTGTAATACTCAGCCTTTATTTCATCGCAACTTCCTCATCGAAGAGAACCTCAGTTAACCTTGTGGTTAACCCCTGCAGTGGCGCATTCAGACGTGAAATTAAAAATGACACATCCCTTATACTCAGCGGTTCAGTAAAAATATGGAAATCTATGTAGCTTTGTTCTGTTTTAATAGATTTTAAGCTACTCTGCCTCCACAGGGACTTGTGAGAGAGATGCCGTCCATGGAAGTCGCTGAAGAGAATTCCTCAACTAACTCGTGCCCCCCCCCCTCTCTCGGGAATTCTCTACAGCGAGTCACAGAGCAAACAGCGTAGCTTGACTGTATGCTGGAGCTCCCCACCTTCATGACTTCATGAGGACATCAATAAAAGTCTTTTTTTTTTTTTTTTTGGAAGAACGGTGTCTCTTATCCCATGGATAGAGGCATCGAAATGGTATTGTGTATGGTTTGTGGGAAGTGGTGGGGGAAGGATCGCTGATGACAGGTTCCCTTTAATATCGTCCCTCTTCCCAGGCTATCAATGATGGGCACGATGAATCAGAAATTCTTGGGATGTCCTGCTGTATTGTTAGCGAACGACTAAAGTATTTCTGGTCACATCAGGAAATTCCGATTTCCTTGATATCCTGCAAAATGTCTCTGAACCAATTATATTAATATATATCAGGCCCTTCCTCCGGAACATCTCGGACATTATGGGGGTCATTTACTAAGGGCCCGATTCGCGTTTTCCCGACGTGTTACCCGAATATTTCCGATTTGCGCCAATTTCCCCTGAATTGCCCGGGGATTTTGGCGCACGCGACGGAAATCGGGGGGCGTGGACGAACAAAAACCCGACGGATTTGGAAAAAACCACCGCATCTAAAAAAAAAAAATTTGCCGCTTGGCACGCGCTTACCTTCACTCAGCCCGGCCCGGTGTACTCCAGCGCGTTCTGATGCTCTTCAGCGCAGCAGCGCCATCTGGTGGACGTCGGAGGAACTACCTTAGTGAATCCCAGCCGGACCCGAATCCAGCGCAGAGAATGCGCCGCTGGATCGCAAATGGACCGGGTAAGTAAATCTGCCCCTATAAGTATTAAACGGTATCCCCCCCACACCACCACCATGAAGTGCAGCTACTGGCGGAGCTCCAG
The DNA here is from genome assembly GCF_040894005.1 of Engystomops pustulosus. Classification (NCBI taxonomy): domain Eukaryota; kingdom Metazoa; phylum Chordata; class Amphibia; order Anura; family Leptodactylidae; genus Engystomops; species Engystomops pustulosus. Next base: position 245,459,150 of record NC_092412.1, read on the forward strand.
CGATTCCTTAAGAACCTCAAGACTTGGAGCCGTAAGTGGAAACTTGACCGTTAATATGGCGCAAGATTCTGCAGGAATCCACATGGCAGCACATAACCCTATCCGTTATTATAGACCCCCCTGGGATTGTTTATGGCCTTGTTTGGAAGGTTCATAAGGCTTAATGTGTTCCTATAGAAGAAAAATTTTATAAAAATTTTGAAACTTTAAAAAAAAATATTTGATATATTGTTCTCTTCTTTTTTTTTTTTTTTTTTTTTGTCTACCCATCCTACAGTTTCCGCAGCTCTACTTCCTCCAAGGAACCTTAAACTCTCCTCCGAAAATTTCAAGCATGTCCTGACCTGGGAAGATCCCAACAACGAGTCTCTCATCTACTATAACGTGTTGTATTCTCAAATGTAGTAAGTTGGAAATAAGTTTATTAAAGCTGTGTTTACATGTGGAATTAGGGCTTTCTGCAGAGCTGGGGTTAAAGGGTTAAAGGGAACCCATCACCAGATTTTGCCCTATTTAACTTGGAACCCCCTCAGGTTGTGGATATAATGTCCTTTCTAGATTCTCTCTTGTATTTTACCTATAAAAAAAAAAAAAAAATCTCCTCCAAAGTTATATGCAAATGAAGAAGAGTCACTTTTTGCCTGAAATGAGACACCTTTAGAATCTGGAGGGGCTAGTGTTAGTTCAGATGCTCTATTTTCGGTTCTATAGAACCTGGAAATGTGGTGCTGGTGTCATATTAAAGATAAGAATGTAATTTTTCATATCACATCAGGCTTGTGGTTCTGTGATCTACAGATCGAGAGACACAGGCAGTAAAATACTGAGTTGGGAGTGTGAGCTGCAGATAAAGATCCAGTTCCCTCCTATTTGCTTGTATCTCCCGGTTCTGTAGATCACAGGACCACAAGCCTGACGTGATCTGAAAGACTAGATTATCTTTTAATAGGACACCATAAAATGTATGATTTGAGATACTAATGGAAGAAAAAGAGGCAGCTTTTAACCCTTTCCTTGCCAAGGAAGTGCCTCTTGTATCGTCACAGGGTGACATCTCTATAGCCAGTGACGCATGGCTTTTGCTTTAGCATGTAAATTCTTGTTGATTCTTGTTGTGTGTTGAGGTACATATAAATCCGCACACTTTGACTTATTGGGGCACATTTACTTACACGGTCCAGTCGCGATCCCGCAGCGCGTTGTCAGACGCTAATTCGGGTCTGCCGGGATTCACTAAGGTCCGTGCGCCCGATGTCCACCACTGAGGTCCGCCGGAGTTCACCTACTTCTTCCCGGTGCATGTAAGTGCTGATCTTGCGACACACATTCTTTTTTAAATTCCATGGTTGTTCCGAATCCGACGGCCACAATTGGTCTTGTCAATAACACGAAAATTTTTCCAGAAACGCCTGGCAGGGAAAGGCAAGGATAAACTTGACTTATCTCAGGCAAAATATGACTCTGCTCTGCTCATTTTCACAAGACCTTGGAGGAGATTTTGTTAAATAGTTAAGATGTCACAAAAAAGAGAGAATTCTAGAAAGGACATTTCATCCCCTACCTGAGGGGACTAGTTGTTTGATAGGGTAAATTTGGGTGACAGGTTCCCTTTGAGGCTAAAATCTGCATGGAAAACCTCATAAAATATGCACTTTTTAATGCAGATTTCAAGTGGATTTATCTATTTAGTGTTGTGTTTTTATTGTGTGTGGTTTTTTTCGTCATGCATTTTTTTTAACCTGTTTTGTTTCATCTGATCTGACATCATTTCACCAAAATCGGCAGGGAATCGGCAACTTGTGCAAATAGCCTAGAGGCTCTTTCAGGGGTATTTTGGGATTTAATGAGTATTTTCCACAACTGCAAGATGTGTCGTATTTACTTGATGTCATATCTTGATGATTGGTTTGGGTTTTTTTTGTTTTTTGCGGGGTCTCCGAAAGTCCTGAGGTTGAGGTCCTACTGTAAGACGCATGTTCCCTGCTGCTCCATTCATAGTTGATATCTGTCGCTCCATATGTATGAGGGAGAATGGACCCAGTTTTTGGGAATCGCTGAGGTTTTTTCCTGCAGCCGTGACCCTCAGAAGTCTGACTTTTCCTGTTGTTTCCCAACCCCTTTAACCTTCCAGTATTAGCATTATGACTGATCCCGGACGCCGGTGTTGGGTCTGTTTTGTTTGTTCCTTTTTTTTTATGACATGATTTATACTTGTACCGACCTAAAATTCCGGAAATGTTCTGGTTTAATTTTGGCCACCATTACAGTAGGCGGACACTTCCTGTTCTGTGGAGATCAGTCATTTCCTTATCATCACGGACTCCAATGACGAGTAACACTACTAACATTTAGCACTGGATCTATGGCTGATGATGGGGGATGATGAATGTGAGCTGTGACATGACCTCCACTATGCTATCCCATAGGAGTCATTTCCACACGGGATGATTTGATTTTGGTCAGGAAACTTGACCACAGTAAAAAAAAAAACTACAAAAACTGAAATTAAAATGAAAAAAAAAAAAAAAAAAATTTTACAGATTCAAAAAATGTATATGAATCATCTGGTTTTCAATAATAATGAAGCAAAATTCTAGTTGAAACTTCCCCTTTAAATTCTAAGAGTCTCGCTACAACGTTTAGTCTTTGTTCTCCTTGAGTGATCGCACCTGGATAGAGAATTTCAGTAAAAATAAAATAATAGCTCAAGCATAATGATGTGTCCGTCCTTGTAGTATCAGGAAAACATCCTCCTCCTCCTCCTCCTCCTCCTCCTCCTCTGTAGCAATTAGCAAGATCCAACAAGAGGAACCTTGATTCTCACAACTGCAATTCATGTCCATAACATCGGTAAGATAAAAATGAGCATGAGGAGTAGCACTTATTTTATGAAATGTTATATGTATTCTGGATTTTTAGCAGTTTTCCCCTCTGCAGTCTCCATCTCTAATTCTCAGTTGTCTCTGTGCTAGTAGTTGGAGACCGGCTGCTGTCATGTCTCCCATACACTGCACATAGGAAATGGAGTAGAATCTGTTCCATAATTCTCTCTCTCTCATCAGCATCAACGTTCAGAACTTGGTAGAATAAAGCACTTACTATTAGCTCCAGCACCCTCAGTCACTGCTCTCTCAGCTCCTTCTCACTCCTAACCCTCCTTCATCTCCATAGACTATCATGAAATATCGTGAAATATGATTGAGGACGGCATAATTTGATGGGACAACATCCGAACATGTAGTGCTAGCGTTCACACACATTTTGAAGACTTTCTTTTTTTTTTTTCCTTCTCAAAAAAAGCGCCAAGCAACTTGGAAACCACGATGGGTTACCACGAGCTGGTTATAACTGATAACTAATAACAACTAGGCACACTGTAGGCACACCAGGCAGTTAGGTACCACCCGTTGACTGTTGGCACAATAGCCAGTTACGTAGCACATCTGATGACTGTAGCACAACCAGTGACTGTCGGAAGACTGGGCATTCATGGAGCACACCCGGTGACTGTAGACACGCCAGGTGGTACGGAGCACACCCAGTGACTGTAGACACGCCAGGTGGTACGGAGCACACCCAGTGACTGTAGACACACCAGGTGGTACGGAGCACACCCAGTGACTGTAGACACACCAGGTGGTACGGAGCACACCCAGTGACTGTAGACACGCCAGGTGGTACGGAGCACACCCAGTGACTGTAGACACACCAGGTGGTACGGAGCACACCCAGTGACTGTAGACACACCAGGTGGTACGGAGCACACCCAGTGACTGTAGACACGCCAGGTGGTACGGAGCACACCCAGTGACTGTAGACACGCTGGGCGCTATGGAGCACACCCAGTGACTGTAGACACGCCAGGTGGTACGGAGCACACCCAGTGACTGTAGACACGCCAGGTGGTACGGAGCACACCCAGTGACTGTAGACACGCTGGGCGCTATGGAGCACACCCGGTGACTGTAGACACGCTGGGCGCTATGGAGCACATCCGGTGACTGTAGACACGCTGGGCGCTATGGAGCACATCCGGTGACTGTAGACACGCTGGGCGCTATGGAGCACATCCGGTGACTGTAGACACGCTGGGCGCTATGGAGCACATCCGGTGACTGTAGACACGCTGGGCGCTATGGAGCACATCCGGTGACTGTAGACACGCTGGGCGCTATGGAGCACACCTGGTGACTGTAGACACGCCAGGTGGTACGGAGCATACCCAGTGACTGAAGATAAGCTGGGCACTATGGAGCACCCCGGTGACTGTACACAAGCCATGGGGTTGCAGAGCGCACCGGTGACTGTAGACACGCCAAGTGGTTGCGGAGTGCACTCGGTGACTGAAGACATGCCAAGTGGTTGCGGAGTGCACTCGGTGACTGAAGACATGCCAAGTGGTTGCGGAGTGCACTCGGTGACTGAAGACATGCTGGGCACTATGGAGCACACCTGGTGACTGTAGACAAGCCAAGCGGTTGCGGAGCACACCCGATGACTATAGACAAGCCAAGTGGTTGCGGAGCACACCCGGTGACTGTAGACAAGCCAAGTGGTTGCGGAGCACACCCGGTGACTGTAGACAAGCCAAGTGGTTGCGGAGCACACCTGGTGACTGTAGACATGCTGGGCACTATGGAGCACCCCGGTGACTGTAGACAAGCCAAGCGGTTGCAGAGCACACCCGATGACTATAGACAAGCCAAGTGGTTGCGGAGCACACCCGGTGACTGTAGACAAGCCAAGTGGTTGCGGAGCACACCCGGTGACTGTAGACAAGCCAAGTGGTTGCGGAGCACACCTGGTGACTGTAGACATGCTGGGCACTATGGAGCACCCCGGTGACTGTAGACAAGCCAAGCGGTTGCAGAGCACACCCGGTGACTGTAGATACTCCGGGCAGTTAGCGTGGGGTTAATAAATACTACGACCAAGCAGTTTTATTAATGTACTTACCTGAATTTTCTTTGCTTTCTTAGCCAGAAGAATGTGACGGTCAAGGACTGCGCCAATATAACAGAGCGGTGCTGCGACCTGACCAAGTACTTCCCCAGTATCACACAAACTTACAGAGTACATGTCCGAAGCTTCACCGACCGAGAATCTCCAAAAGCTTCCGGAGCTGTCAACATGACTCCAATTCAAGACAGTAAGTTGATGTAGGAAACAGCCCATTCACCAAGCTGTTTTTTAAGCTCCTCCTTCCAAAAGCAATAAATTAACTATTTTTACCTTTTCATTCTGTTGTTTGGGGGCTTATTTTCTGACATCCATGGAGATGAACGGGTTAGGGTGTCTTGCTTTTTACTTTCAACAAAACTTTATTGATAAGCAAAAAGATGCCTTACAATAGGATATACTCCTGCTTTTTAGAGCAGATTTGGTTTTTAAGTTTTAAAAACACTTAAACCTAGTGGAAACGGGAGAGCTCCCCCACCTGGATTTATCAAGCCTACTGGTACGCTTAAATATACAGCAGGGAGGGGAGGGGGTACTTTCTGACAGGTTTTGTTTTTATAAAAATATAAAAAAACGTAATGGAAACATTTTTTTAAATTTTTTTTATTGATAACAGTTTGGCGACTGATTAAGTTTCTTACTTTTTGTTTTTAGTTTTAGATGTGCCTAGAGAAAAAGGGGTTCTTAAAGGGGCTGTCGGAAGTTACATTTTTGGCCCTAAGGGTGCTGTCACACGGTGCGTTCTTGGACCATCGCGTCTTTGTATGTTCACAGCTGCTTACACTTCCAGAAATGAAGGGAAACTGATGCAAACCAGCCAAACGCATGGTAAACATACAAAAACACACCGAGAACGTTCTAAGAACTGTCCAAGAACGTGTGACAGCACCCAATCCACACAAAAATATATGATGGTACCGGAGACGCCCGGGTGCTGTGCCTATTTCTGGCACATCTGTACATGAATTGAGTTGCAGGGCTTGACCCGCCACGCCATGAATAAAAGGAGGCGCAACCCTGTGATTGGTGGTGGCTCCCAGGGGTTGGACCTCCACCGGTCAGATCATCAAACCTATCTACAGGATGACAATCTGGAGACAACCCCTCCCACCGGTGATTGCATGGACTCGACCACTATGACTATACAAAGCATAGGACCAATTTGTCCTAAAATTGATCTCTTTAGGAGTCCATGACTGGACCGATGATGAAAGTAATGAAGCCATGTGTGATGTGTTTTATCTCCAGCTATCCTAGGTCCCCCGAACGTCAGTATCGTCGCGTGTAATTGCTGCATCCAAGTTTCTATCCAACCTCCGGTCTCTCATCTGTGGAGCAATGAAGAGCAGCAGTATCTAAGCCTGGTCAGTGATACGGTCTACCCAATCCTCATATGCACAGTTAAAATCAAGTACATGACAGAGGTAAGTAGCCCGCTTTCTTCTTCTTCTTTTTTTTTTTTTTTGAGGAGGGGGGGGGGGGGCAGTTCACTTTGTATACAGAAGTTTATACACCATTAACCCCTTAGGTATAAGGGATGTATGAAGAGGGCTCATGGGCTGAGTCCTCTTCATACAGAGGTGGGGGTTTTTGCATTTTGCACAAAACCCCCACCGCTAATAACCGCGGTCGGTGCTTGCACCGATCGCGGCTATTAACCCCCTAAACGCCGCCGGCAAAGTTGCTGGCGGCGTTTAAAAGACGGCGGCGCGCGGGCGCCGCCATCTTTTTTTCGATAGCCACGCCCCCGAACGTCATCGGGGGGCGGCGATCGGTTGCCATGGTAGCCTCGTGTCTTCTTTTGACACGAGGCGATCTGGCAGCTGCAGATTCGTTACAATGAGCCAGTGGCTCATTGTAATGAATGTGCTGCAAAAATGCCATATATTGCAATACAGAAGTATTGCAGTATATGGTAGCAGCGATCTGACCATCTAGGGTTAATGTACCCTAGATGGTCTAAAAGATAGTGAAAAAAAAAAAAAAAAAAAAAGTTTAAAAAATAAAAAAAATTAATAAAATATTAAAAGTTCAAATCACCCCCCTTTCCCTAGAACGGATATAAAACATAACAAACAGTAAAAATCACAGACATATTAGGTATCGCCGCGTCCCAAAATGCCCGATCTATCAAAATATAAAAACGGTTACGGCCGGCGGTGACCTCCGAGGCGGGAAATGGCGCCCAAATGTCCGAAATGCGACTTTTACACCTTTTTACATAACATAAAAAATGAAATAAAAAATGATCAAAATGTCGCACAGACCTCAAAATGGTAGCAATGAAAACGTCGCCTCATTTCGCAAAAAATGACCCCTCACACATCTCCGTGCGCCAAAGTATGAAAAAGTTATTAGCATCAGAAGATGGCAAAAAATTTTTCTTCTTTTTTGTACACATTCGTTTAATTTTTGAAAATGTATTAAAACACAATAAAACCTATATAAATTTGGTATCACCGCGATCGCACCGAACCAAAGAATAAAGTAGGCGTGTTATTTGGAGCGAAGAGTGAAAGTCGTAAAAACTGAGCCCACAAGAACGTGACGCACGTGCGGTTTTTTTTTCAATTTTTCCACATTTGGAATTTTTTTTCAGCTTCGCAGTACACGGCATGTTAAAATAAATAACATTACGGGAAAGTAAAATTTGTTACGCACAAAATAAGCCCTCACACAGGTCTGTACACGGAAAAATGAAAAAGTTATGGATTTTTGAAGTTGGAGAGCGAGAAATGAGGTGAAAAACCCTCCGTCCTTAAGGGGTTAAAGGAGTTCAGTTATTTCCCATTCCCACCATGTGTGGGATCCATTTAGATCAAGGGAGGAGCTGACCCGTTAGATTTATGTCCCCTCTCCGAATTAATCTTGCACTAAGCTGCAATACTCACCACGTACTAAGATTGAATCCTTATATTTCCGAAACAGGGAAAATGATGTATCCTATACCTAAACAAGTAATGGGTGAGGGGCCATTTATCTGGATCAATGGCAGGTTTATCCAACGGGTCACGTAGCAGATCAAAGATGAGCCGCAATGACAATACGAGAATATTGCGATTGTCATTCTGATTTACATAAAGAGGATACAAATTAGGTGATGACCTTCTTCAGATCAAAATTGGCGGTCACACTGTCCCCTTCGACCACCTCACCTTTTGTATCCATATTAGTGTATCAGTACACGAGGGAATACGTCTGTGCCCTCCATCGTAAAGACACGTTGCGAATCACAATGTGATGTGGATCCAGCCCTAATGTTAGCAATAGTCTGGTTTGTAACTCGGATACTTTATCATTGACAGGTCTCATCCTATGAGAAAGAGATGATCTCTGACAACTATACGTTTACCCAACCCAACCTGCTGCCCAACGCCAACTACTGCGTGTCCGTATCCGTAAGTGCGACGCTAAACGGAAAACCCTCAATACCATCCGAATGGAAATGTGTAGTCACCGAATACCATGTGAGCGGTAAGTGCTTGGCCTTTGGGAAGGTTATTAATAGTTTTGGGCAGAGAATCGCCTTCAGCCCTCAGTCAGTAGACAATATCTGGTAGCCCCCTGTGGTTATCACAAGGTCCTTAGATGCCATCACTGAGGTGTTGACGGATCCTAAATAGATTATGATTTTTTTATGTTTGTTTTATTCAAAAATCATCCAAAAACATTAATTTTGTTCCCGCAGAGAGCAGTAAAGTGTACATCATTGTGGCTGCAGTCTGCGGAGTCTTGCTCTTCGCCGGTTTGGTCCTGCTCCTGGTTGGATTGGACTTTACGGGATATATCTGCAGGACAAAGACTATTATCCCAAAAGTGTTGGTATGTATATAGTTTTATGGTTTGCTTTTTGTAAGTGATGTATAAGGGAGGTGACCGATTCACGCTACACCAAAGTCTGGTGGTGCCCCCCTCCCCCCCCCCCCCCCATTAAGTATACAGATCTTATAGGAGTATTCTGGGAACATGATGTTATCCCCTGGCTCTGCTATGGGACTTTCCTAGATCTTGAGAATGGGGGTTTGTTGTGTACCACCTGGATAGGTGATAAGTTATTGCTAGGGGAACCACTGCTGATCATGAAAATGGTCGTCTGATGTACCCCCCCCAAATGAGCAGAGCACATCACAGCTCTTAGCTACTTCCATCAGCACCATCGGCGCATGTGCAACTATCTGTTCATGTCTGTTCATGTGGGGGTAGATCAGACAACCTTTTTTTATGATCAGTTGGGGTCCCAGCAGTTGAACCCCCACCAATTAGTAGGTTATCCCCTATTCTGTGGATAGCAGATAGCTTCATGGTGCTGAAAAGAAAAGAGAACTGCTGATCTATAACGCTGCTATATAATGACATGACCACATAAGGTGAACAACGTCTGCCTCCGGGGATTGGGAATATCCCCTAATTACTTCTGTGTTCAAGGAACTTTGAATAGATCAGCAGTACAATGTCTGTACATGAAGATTAACACAGATATACAGCATATATACACACACATCCATCATATACAACATACACTCCGATATACAGCATATATACACACACATCCAGTATATACAACATACACTCCGATATACAACATATATACACACACATCCAGTATATACAACATACACTCCAATATACAGCATATATACACACACATCCAGTATATACAACATACACTCCGATATACAGCATATATACACACACATCCAGTATATACAACATACACTCCGATATACAGCATATATACACACACATCCAGTATATACAACATACACTCCGATATACAGCATATATACACACACATCCAGTATATACAGCATACACACATATACGGCATATATACACACATCCAGTATACACAGCATACACACATATACAGTATATATACAGCATACAAACACATACAGTATATAGAACATACACACACATATACAACATATATACACATACATCCAGTATATACACCATAAACGCACATATACAGCATATATACACACACATCCAGTATATACAGCATACACACATATACAGCATATATACACACATGCATCCAGTATATACAACATACACACAGATATACAGTATATATACAGCATACACACACATCCAGTATATAGAGCATACACACACATATAAAACATATATACACATACATCCAGTATATACACCATAAACACACATATACAGCATATATACAAACACATCCTGTATATACAGCATACACACATATACAGTGTATATATACAGCACACACACACATACACAGCATGTACACACATGCATCCAGTATATACAACATGAACACATATACAGCATACATACACACATACACCGCATATATACATACACACAAGTGCCATAATTATACTCCCCCACCTTCATCCATGTCACTCTGTCGTCACGTCGCATTCACATATACAGTATAGGAGACATAGTTTTCTCCGTTGTTTCGGAAATAAAAGGGGTTCCCTGGATTTAATGTCAGTACACTGAGTGGCTGTGGTGAGTACTGTAGCTTAGTTCAAGACTAATTCGTGTAGGGGACATAAATCTAACAGGTCAGCGCCTACCTTAATCTAAACGGTATATCCACCCATCCCACACATGTGGCGGAAAGGAAATAACTTATGATAATTACTGAACTTGGGCCGACTCCTTTAATGGTGTATAAACTTCCCGTTTACACACGTGCTGACAATGAGGGGTATAGTGCTGCAGTTGGTTTGTAGTCTGTTACCATGGACACACATGACTCTGCACAGGAGCTGGTAGTGCATTTTTCCTAAAACCTAATGCATTATTTTAATTTCGGATGCAGTTCAGCAATGAAAGAGATCTTCGTTATTGTGGAGGCTGCGGAGTTTGTCTGCAGATTATAATTATTAACATTTCATAGATATCTCGCGTTCTGAGTGTTTCACCGCTTCATGGCCTCGCATCAAAGTGACCCGTCCCAGCGGTATGTCAAGGTCGTCGGGAGGGAGGTTTTCTTGATAACACTAGGGCTTTGCCTAAAATGTTTTACACTAGATAACTACATGTGGATGTGAAAAGTAATAGTGTAATAGTAGCTTCTTGTATATTATATAAAGGACTTTTTTGGGAAATGTTAAATGGGCAAAGGCAGACTTTTTTAACCATGAAAATTTGCTTTAAAAGAAAACCTGACACCAGGAATGTGATTTTTAGCTGGTGACAGGTTCCAATAGCCTCTGCTGGTTTTAATGATGCCTTTGTCAGCATTGTGATTCATTTCAGTACTTTATAATAGTTTATTCACATTACCCAGCTCCCCGCCACCAGCGTGTGGTGAGTCATGGAGGTGTAGCAGCTGTAGTTTGTTCACGTTATCCGCATTCGGGCTTTCAGACTTATGTCCTATATATTGGGCTATATTCACACGAAGGTGTGTTCCCCGTACCATCGCCGCCCCTCTCCATAGTGATATATGGCGCACGGCGCTGTATTCTGGGGACATGTCCTATCTTTCTCCAGGCTATGGAATGGTACGGTGCTGCGCGTGTGCTGCACCGTACCACTCCCGTTTGGCCCCGTGTGCCCATTGCCGTCTATGGAGGATGTATACAGGGCTTATATCCATGGGCCATATATACATCCCCCATATGGCAGTGTGAATGTAGCCTTAGACAGTATCGGGCAGATTCTTTGTGGAATCCGTAGAGCGGATGGGGCATTCATTCTATTGTACAAGTGTCTATCCTTTGCATAACCAAACCATATTCTGTTTTCTTCCTCTTCAAGAAATCGTTGCCCTCGTCTGAGAGTACGTTCACAGACAGAAGTGAAGTTCCCTCCCCGGCAGAGTCTCTGACTGTGGAAATTATCAGTCGAAAATCTGAGACGGAGCAAAAGTCGGAAAGCGAGAATAAAAGTTTTGAAGAAGGCTATACAAACCGAAAGAGACTTCTTCTAGTCAGCGACGGGAGCAGCACTATGGCCAGTGGAGAACTTCCTTCTGGTGGCTCGTCCTCCAATGAGTCAAGTGGACAAGCCACCAGCTCCACCGAGGAAGACGTCTCTGCGGGACATCTAGTAGAAGGGACGTCTTCTGTTGTCTCTGAACTTGGAAGCTTTTCCGGTGGTGCACGGACCACTGGTGCCATAGAGGACTCCTCCAACCTGCCCATCAACACCAGTGGGGTCTTCAATATAAATCTGAACTCTGTTGCCATAGCCGACCCTGCTAATGTCTGGACTCGTGGGAAACTAGAAGAAGTGCCTCGAGAGGTAGCAGAAGACTCTGCCAAAGCTGGGATTGTACCGCACCAACACAATGTTGGCATCTGTTTAGGCACCGATGACCTGGAAGATGAGGAGAACTGTAGTGATTATGAGGAGGAACAGGACATTTCGGAGAATAGTGACTCCGATAGCCACCTCATATCGGGCTACATGAGAAGATGAGTTTGATTCCATCCTGTGCTTATTTTTATAAACTTTATATACTGTAACACTCATTCATCCGTCTTCAACGTGAAGTAGTGACTGTCCTGTCCAATAGGTGCACCAAGATGGCGGATCAGAGGTTACACTTCTATACAGATCTGTTGTATATAACTCCTATCCAAAAGTATTAGAGGCATTACTAGTGCTCTCCAAAATCTGTACCAGACCCTGCTATATAGTGGAACGTTCACCTTATGGACCCCCTAAGTCTCTCTCTCTCTCTCTTTCCTTTTTTCTCTTTTTTTTTTCTCTTTTTTTTTTCTCTTTTTTTTTCTCTTTTTTTTTTTCTCTTTTTTTTTTCTCTTTTTTTTTTCTCCTTTTTTTTTTCTCTTTTTTTTTCTCTTCTCTTTTTTTTTTCTCTTTTTTTTTTTCTCTTTTTTTTTTCTCTTTCCCCTGCGCCGCTGTCTGGACAGGTTTACATTTCGTCTCCCCCGTCTGTTGTTCACCACTTTCAGAATGCATTTTTATACAAGTATTATTTTTACATTGTCAACAAAATAAAAAAAAAAGTCAAAATATTCAATTCTGCCCAATTTTCTAAAATACAGTTGGTTAATTGTTTGGGGGAGAAGGTTGGAAATCCCATTTACAATGTCTGGTCTGCCACAAGTGTTGCCTCAGGGGCTCCCATACCCTGGAGACATCCACAGATCTAGACCCCCACAGTACAAGTACATGATGGAAGTGCTACTTACCCATTATTACAGTATAGTAACTGCAGAAAATCTCGTGGCTTATTGGGTCCAGGATTTTCCTGCAGATCAGCCTTTCATCTTTGGTGAAAAAAAAAAAGTTCCTGCAATGCCCTCCAGGAGGTGACTGGAGAAGAATGACAAAAATGGATGTGATGGGGAAAAAAAGGTGATAATGAAAGAAGAGAAGTTCCTGTATCACTGGACACTGAAAGCAATGGTGGATCTTCATAGAGGTGGTATGGGCGGGCGCCTGGGGCCTCTGTCTTTCAAAGGGCCCACCATGCCTTAAAAAAACCTTCTATACTCACCTTCCGGCTTGTCCCTGGCTCCGTCTTCTCCTCGCGGCTCAGTCTACTGTCCTGGGCGCGCAACCTATTACGCGGTTGTGTCACGGTGCTGCACGGCCGGCAGGAGACAACGAAGCCGAGCGGTGAGTATAGAGGGTTTTTTTTTTTTAAAGCGGGCTCTGCTGTGGACATTTCATTAATAGGAAATGGGCCAGGCGCTGTGGACATTCTGTAAAGGGGGGGGGGATCTGCTGTGAACATTTCAGTAAAGGGGGGGCATCTGCTGTGAACATTTCAGTAAAGGGGGGGCATCTGCTGTGAACATTTTAGTAAAGGGGGGGCATCTGCTGTGAACATTTCAGTAAAGGGGGGGCATCTGCTGTGAACATTTCAGTAAAGGGGGGGGGCATCTGCTGTGAACATTTCAGTAAGGGGGGGGCATCTGCTGTGAACATTTCAGTAAAGGGGGGGGCATCTGCTGTGAACATTTCAGTAAAGGGGGGGCATCTGCTGTGAACATTTCAGTAAGGGGGGGCTCGTTATATCACACAGGTGCACGGCTCGTTATATCACACAGGTGCGCGGCTCGTTATATCACACAGGTGCGCGGCTCGTTATATCACACAGGTGCGCGGCTCGTTATATCACACAGGTGCGCGGCTCGTTATATCACACAGGTGCACAGCTCGTTATATCACACAGGTGCACGGCTCGTTATATCACACAGGTGCGCGGCTCGTTATATCACACAGGTGCGCGGCTCGTTATATCACACAGGTGCACAGCTCGTTATATCACACAGGTGCACAGCTCGTTATATCACACAGCTCTGTTTACTCTCTATGATACTAACGAGCCGTGCACCTGTGTGACATAACGGGCCGCGCACCTGTGTGATATAACGAGCCGAGCACCTGTGTGATATAACGAGCCGAGCACCTGTGAGACCATGGTCAGATTTCTGGCCTCTGTAAGTAAACACAGAATTCTATAGAATGACAGCAAGCAGAGATTTAGAAAACCGCAAGTAATTGATATAGAAAGTATATTGGAAATTTGTATAACTTTTCATTATTCAAACAATATCCATTAAGTCCTAACATCCGGGCACATGTTTTTTGGACACCCTAGTTGGGTGTACAGCCCAGGGTTCATGGGGCACTTAATCCGCCACTGATTGCACAGGGAGGGGTAACAACAGAATGTGACCCGTAGTCATGGCGATAACATGAAGAAAACTTACGGTATCCTTTCACAGCGGTTACTAGGCCCCGCACATGAGGAGGGATATCAATGATTAGTGAGAGGTGATAACATGGAGAAAGGTTCCTGTATCCTAATACTGGAGGGGCCGGACACTGCCCGGAGGAGGAATAACAAGGGTTACACAGGTAGATTCCTCCATACCCCAAAACATAGAGACCCCAGACCTCACCCTATAAAAATACAGATGTCAGATCAGACCAGACACCCCCCACCATCAATTATCTTCTCTTTATCCATCAGCAGATCCCAGACTTTTCAACAGACTCCTAAAAGTTTGGAGATTATTTATCTGTATGGTCTGGGGGCTGGATACAGCGAGATGATGATGATGATGTTCAGCGTAATACTTGTGGCCTTAGGCCGCATTCACACAACCGTAGTGGGGGGGGGGGGGTGAGGTTGAGGGGTGACACAAGAGCTTACAGTCTATGAGGATGAGGGGGTGACACAAGAGCTTACAGTCTATGAGGATGAGGGGTGACACAAGAGCTTACAGTCTATGAGGATGAGGGGGTGACACAAGAGCTTACAGTCTATGAGGATGAGGGGGTGACACAAGAGCTTACAGTCTATGAGGATGAGGGGATGACACAGGAGCTTACAGTCTATGAGGATGAGGGGGTGACACAAGAGCTTACAGTCTATGAGGATGAGGGGGTGACACAAGAGCTTACAGTCTATGAGGATGAGGGGATGACACAGGAGCTTACAGTCTATGAGGATGAGGGGGTGACACAAGAGCTTACAGTCTATGAGGATGAGGGGGTGACACAAGAGCTTACAGTCTATGAGGATGAGGGGGTGACACAAGAGCTTACAGTCTATGAGGATGAGGGGGTGACACAAGAGCTTACAGTCTATGAGGATGAGGGGGTGACACAAGAGCTTACAGTCTATGAGGATGAGGGGGTGACACAAGAGCTTACAGTCTATGAGGATGAGGGGGTGACACAAGAGCTTACAGTCTATGAGGATGAGGGGGTGACACAAGAGCTTACAGTCTATGAGGATGAGGGGGTGACACAAGAGCTTACAGTCTATGAGGATGAGGGGGGACACAAGAGCTTACAGTCTATTAGGATGAGGGGTTGACACAAGAGCTTACAGTCTATGAGGATGAGGGGGTGACACAAGAGCTTACAGTCTATTAGGATGAGGGGTTGACACAAGAGCTTACAGTCTATGAGGATGAGGGGGGCAGGGATTCCCAGCCTCTCAGTAGCTGTTTCTAGCACAATGTTAAAGCCAGTAAATCTGAGTGACACATAAAAGTTTTTATTGATTCCTTACAAGAAGAGACACTGATCATGAAGGAATAGTTTTTGATAAAAATCTCATTTATATTATACATTATAAAAAAAAAAAAAAACTCTAATGTGCTGAAAACACCAGATTAATAACCTTGAATATTCTGCCTGTCTGGACAGTCCCTGATATCTAGTCCTGGCAGCCGTCCAGCACATTCCCCGTTACGTTACTAATCTTTCTTCGAAGCGACATCTAATGCGTGGGACGTCACGTCTCTAAACCTGTCCTGTGGCCCTGAGGAATGCGCCGCGTCTATTTGTTGGCATAGAAATACGGAAATAATGTGACTATAATCTGATATATCCCGACTTACAACAACCACAAAGCGCAGTATAAAGTTTACATAAGCATAAATATTCGCCAGCACTCCAAACCCCCATCACACGGACATAGAATTGTAATGTGGTCCATTGGACCTGAGGTTGACAACAGCCGGAAACTTGTAGCAGCTTTGGGCCGAGCCAATTTGACGCAGGTCCCAGAAGACACTATTGATCAGCAAGAGTGACAGCTTGGTGCCTCAATGGATGAGTCAACGGTTATTTCAGACAACCAAATCAGAGTCACGTGGATGGGCCACGAATTCCAAGCTAGGAGAGTCCTCATACAGCATGATGGACTGGTCCATAACTTGTGGTGGTAAGGGGGGGGGGGGGGTAAGATGGAGGGCTCTGCACTTCCAACGGAGGATGAGTGTGGCAAAGATAACCCCATGGAAGGCTGCCATGTTTGCCATGTAAGTGGCCTCAACTTTGTGTGGCCTATTGGGGCCCACCAGTACACGCCACACACCCTGGTGCCTACTTGCTGCAGAGGAACCTGGAGCAGGCAGAGATAATAATTAATAATAATTCCTTTATTTATATAGAACACACAGATTACGCAGCGCTGCAAAGAGCTTGTCATATCAGTCCCTGTCCCCAATGGGGATCACAATCTCATCATCCTACCAGTATGTTTTGGAGTGTGGGAGGAAACCGGAGGACCCGGAGGAAACCCACACAAACAGGGAGAGAACGTATAACTCTTTGCAGATGTTGACCTGGATGGGACTTGAAGCCAGGACCCCAGCGCTGCAATGTAGCACCAGCTCCATCACCACCAGCAGCAGTAGTATTACCACAGCCGCCTCCCTGTCCCCTAATTCCTGCTTTCCTCATTTGTAAAGGACGCTATTCACTGACAACAAGACTTTTATGATCCACGTATAACAGCGCAATATTCTCTGATAACAGGGCTCTTCTGAACTAGGTATTTGTGTGCGCTATTCTCACTGACCAAACCTTTCTGTACTAGGTAGAAAAGCGCAATATTCTCTGACGCTGTGATTTTTCTGTACTAGTTTTTTGAGTTATTTGTGTGCTCTATTATCACTATGAGGCAGATCCTTCAGTCATCATAAAATAGTCGCGTTTCGGAACTACTCGCCCAACTACCTCTTGAGACGTCTTTTCCACCAGATCCTATTGGTTATTCCTACTTCTGGGAGACTTGTCAGCTCTTTAACCCCTTCCCGCCGCGGCCCTTTTTCGATTTTGCGGCTTCATTTTTCACTCCCCACCTTCAAAAATCTATAACTTTTTTTATTTTTCCATGTACAGAGCTGTGTGACGGCTTATTTTCTGCATAACAAATTACACTTCAAAATGTTGGTATTTACTATTCCATGCCGTGTACCGGGAAGTGGGAAAAAAATTCCAAATGCAGTGAAATTGGTAAAAAAACGCATTTGTGCCGCCTTCTTGTGGGCTTGGATTTTACGGATTTCACTGTGTGCCCCAAATGACAGGTCTACTTTATTCTTTGGGTCGGTGCGATTACGGGGATACCAAATTTGTATAGGTTTTATAATGTTTTCATACATTTAAAAAAATTAAAACCTCCTGTACCAAATTTTTTTGGGGGGATTTTGCCATCTTCTGGGGCTAATAACTTTTTCATACTTTGGTGTACGGAGCTGTGGGTGGTGTCATTTTTTGCGGATTTTGATGACGCTTACAATGTTATCATTTTTAGTACTGTACGACCTTTTGATCACTTTTTATAGAATTCAATTTTTTTTTTAAATTGCAAAAAAGTGCCATTTTCGACTTTGGGCGCGATTTTCCGTTACGGGGTTAAACGCAGTGAAAAACCGTTAGCATATTTTGATAGATCGGGCATTTTCGGACACGGCGATATCTGATGTGTTTATGATTTTTACTGTTTATTTATATTTATATCAATTCTAGGGAAAGGGGGGTGATTTGAATTTTTATAATTTTTTTATTTTAACTTTTTTTTAATTTTTATTTTTACTTTTTTTCAGACTCCCTAGGGTACTTTAACCCTAGGGTGTCTGTACGATCCTATCATATACTGCCATACTGCAGTATGGCGGTATATGGGGATTTTACTACTCATACATTACCATGTGCTGACAGCACATGGGAATGAATGAGTTAACCCGAAGTAGCTTCGGGTCTTCGTGAGACCCGAAGCTACCATGGCGACGGATCGCCGCTCCCCGATGACGTCACGGGGAACGACGATCCACGGAAAGATGGCTGTCTTTTTGAAGCCGCCGGCACCGATCGTGGGTGTTACCGGTAAGCCTTTGCTGCAATATGCAGCAAAGACTTACCGACAATGGAGAGGGCTCGGCACGCGAGCCCTCTCCATGTACCGGGACCCGACATGTGACGTACTATTACATCACATGTCGGTAAGGGGTTAAGGAGTCCTGAGGTCTCCTCTTTTTCTGGGAACCACCCTGACATTCTTATAATATTTTCCGATAATTATATATGAAGGCACATCCAATCATTTTAAGGGACACATCTCGGCCTGAGCAGACAGGAAGTCCTCTCACTGTCCACTTCCTGTCTTTACCAGGACGCAGTCCCTCTCACTTCATGGTGTATTTAGCAGTGAGCACCGTGTGGGAAACTGCAGATCTTCTCACCATTTCACGCAGGCTAATTGGTTATGGGCGGGGTCACCTACCAGTGGGCGGAGCCAACATAAATAAAGGCAGAAAAAGTTTGGGGAACAATTTTACTGGTCGTCGGAGTCAGATTTAAGCTGGGACGCCTGCGCTGCACCGTGGGGGGTGAGTAAGGTTTATTGTTTCTGTTCTTGATGACAGGTTCCCTTTAAATTACACCCCAAAGACAAAACCCAAGTGTGTAAATTGGAACATTCCTGTTTGAGAATTGGAGAAGCTTTGATAAGAAAACATAAATGTTTTATAGTTTATCTATTCATATGTATGTCCTAGGAATACAAGGTTTTTTGTTTTTTTTTTACTACATCTGCATTAATGTTGCCTCCAACACACATTTTGGGAACTATGTGAAACATGCACTCACTGGACACTTTCCAGACGGTGGGAAGTAGATCTGTGTAGAAGGTGGTATCAGAACTAGAACATGAACCATTAGGTCCTACCCCCAACATCAGACGTTTTGGACCTTCTGAACACCCCAATAAGTCACCTAGGACAAAGAGCGGACTTTAAAGGAAATCTACCACCAGGATGAAGGATTGTAAACCAAGTACACTGAAATACTGGTGACAAACTGCTCTTCTTGTAGCTTTGTATGCCTTTGTTTTTAAGAAAAAGAGGTTTTAAAAATTATGCAAGTGAGCCTTCGGGGCTCCAAGCTCCATTGACATCTATAGATAATGTATAGACATCTTTGTATAATTTGTGAAACCTTTTTATTGAGAAAACAAGGTCCTAAGAAGCTAAAAGAAAAGCAGAACCTGCCAGAGAGGGCACTCACCAGTATGTCAGTGTGCCTGGT
Organism: Engystomops pustulosus; assembly: GCF_040894005.1. NCBI lineage: Eukaryota > Metazoa > Chordata > Amphibia > Anura > Leptodactylidae > Engystomops > Engystomops pustulosus. Next base: position 245,478,911 of record NC_092412.1, read on the forward strand.
TTACAATTCTTTATCCTGGTGGTAGATTTCCTTTCTGTTCTTCTGTTCTGACACTAGGGGGCACTGTACCATCATATGATACCATTACAATACAAGGTGACGCTTCCTGGATCTCTAGGTTTTGTAGAGAAGTGAAAAAATGGTAATAAGGTCCAATTTTCTTTCTTCAGAACTTCCTTCTTTATGTAAAAAACATCAATGGATATATGGTGCATTACAAATAGCCGACATGTTTCCGCAGTCCTTCTCCGTCCTTCGTCGGATGCGTCGGATATTTGTAATGAACAATATGTCCATTGAAGCCACTTAAATATACACTTGAATTTGTCTCTGACTTTTGTGTCAAACCCTCACTAGTCACGGGGGCCTTTTAGTCTAAAAACTAGGGCTACTCTGTTCCAGGAACAGTGCCCCCCCTCTCCACAGTTTGTATCCGGTATTGCAGCTCACTAAAGCTGCTTTCACACGTCATGTTTACGATAGCTGAGAAATTTGCCAAAATCCCGGGGCAATACAGGGGAAATCGGTGCAAATTTTCGGGTAACACGTCGGGAAAACGCGAATCGGGCGCTTAGTAAATGACCCCCAATGTGTTAACCCACTGTGTTTTGTAAAAGCAAATGTTAACACCAATGTAATTAAATGTAATTAAGCAAATCTCACACCAGGATGTCAGTGTGCTTGGTTTACATTCCTTCATCCTGGTGGTCGATTTCCTTAAAGTGAACTTAGATGACGTGCAATACCGCACACAGCCACCGGAAAAGTGTGGTGCTGTTATGAAAAAATAAAAAAAGGAGACATATCTGTCTAACCTTAAACAACCCTTATAAACATTGGGACTGTGTCACAGTAGAAGGAAAGACTAGTTATTACTCCGTCTTAAAGGGGTTATCCTGCAAATGAAACATTTTCTGTCCACAGCAGAAGAAGGTCTAACTGCAAAGTATTGAGGGGGACTTTCAGCCCCCCATTTTCCTGATTGTTAAAAGTCCCAGTTGTCCCCTATAATAGATCTGACAAGTTTACTTTGTGGGACAACCCCTTTAAATAGGAAGGGTTATATATTTATGAGCACTGGGACATTGGTGTCACCGTCTGAATACATTTTCATATGCAAATATGTTTCTGCGCTGACATATTGAGGTTCATTCACAGGTATGCAAACATCACAGCAGACGGGTATTACAGCATTTGCATAAATGTGATAGTCAGTGACTTAGGTGATGATACCTGTGTAACATGGCCCTAAAATAGTGATCGGTAAATATTATCTTGGCATAGTGGCTGCCAGACAGCTGTGAGACCCTTTCCACAGGCCGACAAGGTCCCTCACCAGGGGTCAAAGCATACAGACAAGATCAGGGGTCAAACCATATGGACTATGTTCCCTCATCAGGGGTCTAAAAATATATGGACAATTTCCTTCATCAGGGGTCAAAGTGCATGGACAAGGTCCCTCATCAGGGTTCAAATCACACAGACAAGATCTCTTATCAGAGGTCAAAGCACATGAAGTAGGTTTCTCATTAAGGGTCAAAACATATGGACAATTTCCTTCATCAGGGATCAAAGTACATGGACAAGGTCTTTCATCAGAGGTCAAAGCATATGTACAAGGTCCCTCATCAGAGTTCAAAGGACATGGACAGGGTCTCTCATCATGGTTCAAAGCACATGGACAAGGTCCCTCATCAGGGTTCAGAGAACACACACGAGGTCCCTCACCTTGGTTCAAAGTACAAGGACAATTCACCTAATAAGGTGTCAAGGCACATAGACATGTTCTCCTATCAGGGGTTACAGAACTGGACAAGGTCCCTCATCAGATTTCAAAGCACATGGACAAGGTCTTTCATCAGGGTTCAGAGCACATGGACATGTCCTCCTATCAGCACTGGACAAGGTCCCTCATCAGGGTTGAAAGCACATGGACAAAGTCTCTTATCAGGAGTCAATGTACAGTTCCTCTAGCAGGGGTCAAAGCAGTGGACAAGATCCCTCGCCAGGAGTCAAAGCACACGGACAAAGTCCTTATCCGGGGTTAGAGCATAAGGACGATGTCACACATAAGAGGTCCATGGACAATGTCCCCACCATTTGTTGTTCAGTTACTTGTTGATAGGAGTTCTCTAAAAAAACCCAATCGGCATCTGTCTCACATCTATTTGTGGACCAATAAAAAACTGTCACCATCCAATGAACTGTGTTACCAAAGTTTTGTCAGAAAACTATTTTTCCACCATCTAACCATTATATGAGAGCAACCCAGGGGATATTAGTAATCGTACGGGTCTCCCTCTTAATGTAAAACATTACAAAATAGCCTAAAACCTTATAAATCCTGTCAGAATACATGACATATGACTTGTCCAAGCCCTCCCTGAACCCTACACAAGGCCTTCTCCTTCCCACCATCTCTCCTCCGCTGCTCTGTCATGGTCTTACACAACCTGTACACACAGAGGAGGTTGTGGCGTCGTCAGCAGTCTCCTCCCTCGTGTGACTTGTCTTTTCCTGTAACTGTGTATTCCCCACACATAATAAACGAGGAAGTGTAGTTACACAGGGTGTAAATGTATAACGTGACAGAGCGTCCAACACGTAGGACCCCGGGCGGATCATGGATTATCACTATGGGCTTATTATACTTCTCTGCTTCTGGGTTCCAGGTGAGTTGTCACTTGACATGACTATATATTGGGATATACTCAGGGAAATTGATATTCGTGAGGTAAAACTCATTTTTGGATGTGTTTTAGACCTTCTATCGACAGTTTCGAAAGTGGTCAAGATGAAACATGTCTAAAAATTCGGCAAAACCCCCCAAGTTTCTCATACAGCGCACGGTATGAGGATAGACTTTCCTATTTATGTGGTGTAGCTGTGTCCTGTCTAGCTTTAGGACTGGAGTAATAGTTCTTTGTGGATATAGACTATAAGAATAGTGGGGGGGGGGAGGGTTCCGACATGGGGTTCCCCACCAATCAGCCGGGGAACCTGGGAAAATAAGGCTTGTAAAAGTTACCTTCACAAGTAATAGGTCTCCCCCGTCTATCACAACGTATATAATACAAGACTACAAATACCCCCTAACTACAGCTTCATAAAATGATAGGAAAGTTGGGTGAACCTTAACCCAGCTTTCCTACAAACCTCTACAAGAGGAATAAACAATGTCAGGCTGGAATGTTAGAGGAAGCCACATGAGCGTCAGTCCCCACCCAAATCAAGAACAAAGGGTCCTACAGCTTTTTTTACAGGCGTTAAGAAAAGGTTTTTTTTACAGGAATTAGATATCTCGAAATTTTTAGGGGGGGGGGGGTTGAAGTGCGATCACGAAAACATTGTTTATTTGTGATAAATCAACTTATCTTTGTCCTTTTGAACATGTAAGCTTTATAGATAGTGTCAGCGGTGGAGACATTCCTGTATGTCATATGTTGTGATACATGATAAGGTCGTAAGTTACTATGCGTAGTACATAACATAGGGAGGGTGCAGGGGTTGTGTATAAGAAAGAAGACCAGCGCTCCCTACTGCACAGGTGATCCTTAGATAATGGGAATATAATTGCAGAAAATGAGCTGCTCACCTTAGTTGTACTATAGAGATGCCGTCATGTAATCCGTAGGGTGGATATTCCCCGGATAATCTATAGCATACATGGAGGATCCCAAATGGAGGTCTTAATGGAAGAAGTGTTGGAGGTCCGACTGGAGCAAAAGCCGGACTCTCATAAGTATATTGGGTTCAAATATAATACAATGATATAAGGAAACACACTTGGCCATATGTACCATGTGAAACGCGTTGTTTTGTTAATCATTTTATTATATTTTAACCAACTAAAAGCCAACACTTATTTCCAGCGCCGCCCGGTGAAAGTCCATCTTTTTCTCCAATCGGACCTCCATGCAGGATCCTTCGTATAAGCTCCGGTGTAGGAGTTGTAGAGTAATAATAACATGGATACGGCAACTAGGAAGAGGATACAGCCGTAGCATATAACAAGGCTAGTGAGTCGCATTACAAATACTATTCTATGTGCACAGGGAACCTATCATCAGATTTCACTCCATTAAACAAGCAGCCCCCCTCAGGGAGGGTATGAAATGTCCTTTTAGGAATTTCCTCTCATGTGAAATATCACCTGTTTATCTATAAAAAAAATCTCCTTCAAAGTCACGTGCAAACGACCAGAGAAGAGCCACTGACTGTCTAAGATGAGTCACACTGAAAGGCTGGAGGGGGAGCATTACTACAGATGTAGATCTTCGGTTCTCTAGCGCCTGGAACCATGTTTTTAACATCTGTCATACAGCACCACGATTCTGTTTTACCTTGTGATGGAGCTGATGGTGAAACGCGCCTGGAGGTGTTGTGGTGGTGGTCAATGTCCATGAGGTCTGGTTACTATCCATTGTAGGTCTACTTCAGGACGTCTTGTAGAGCTTTCAGATTTCTCACATTATGTTCTGCCTTCTAGTATGGATGTTGCTTGTTAACTGTTTGGTTTTAGGTCTTGATGGCCCCATGTTATGGTATTTATTGAGTTATTTGTTCCGGCATTGGGATGGATACCACTAAAACACAGAAAAGTTATGGCTTTTGGAAGGTGGTAATTATTAATTAATAAGTTACACAGATTTCTTGCATTCACAGGGTTCGGGAAGATTCCAGCTCCTATCAATGTCACCATGGACTCCTTCAACTTCAGGAATATTTTACGATGGATTCAGCCAGATGACCTCAGGGGTGACGTGATCTACACTGTGCAATCTAAAATGTAGGTTATCTCTCCTCCTATTTATCAAGAATTGAAAAAGGTGCCGAAACGCCATACGATGGAATCAGGGCACCCTGCTTTTGACTACCATTGGGAGATCTTACAGCTATGTGTCCTTGTTTTCCAGTGATACCAATTCTACGACAGCTGACTATAAGACTATATGTGTTACTCATGAGCTGCAGTGCGATTCTTCTGTTATTGCAACTAAGTCTTATGTACGAGTGAAGGCGCAGCAAAATTTCACCGAATCAGAGTGGACGACCATTCATTTTGATCCTTTAAGTGAAGGTAAGTTGGCTTCTATTTACTATGTATCTGTGGCCACCAGCATGTGATGTGGACCTTCGTACTTTAACTAGATTGACTTATCTCCCAGGCTTTCACAATTTGATCCCTAAAGAGGTGCTGGGAGAGAGGGCGCTACCTCTGAAGTTAGTCTCAGTATGAACAGCAGCTACTGCCTTGGAGAACAGTGCATGGCACCAAAGTATTAGGAAAAATAGTGGTCAGAGATAGTCTGAGGTTAGGGAATGACGTCTACAAGCACAGTCGGACGTGGATCAGGACAGAGATAGTCCGGGGTTAGGTAATGACGTCTACAAGCACAGTCGGACGTGGATCAGGACAGAGATAGTCCGGGGTTAGGTAATGACGTGTACAAACACAGTCAGACATGGATCAGGACAGAGATAGTCCGGGGTTATGTAATGACGTGTACAAACACAGTCAGACAGGGATCAGGTCAGAGTTAGTCCGAGGTTAGGGAATGACGTGTACAAGCACAGTCAGACATGGATCAGGACAGAGATAGTCCGGGGTTAGGTAATGACATGTACAAACACAGTCAGACAGGGATCAGGTCAGAGTTAGTCCGAGGTTAGGGAATGACGTGTACAAGCACAGTCAGACATGGATCAGGACAGAGATAGTCCGGGGTTATGTAATGACGTGTACAAACACAGTCAGACAGGGATCAGGTCAGAGTTAGTCCGAGGTTAGGGAATGACGTGTACAAGCACAGTCAGACATGGATCAGGACAGAGATAGTCCGGGGTTAGGTAATGACATGTACAAACACAGTCAGACAGGGATCAGGTCAGAGTTAGTCCGAGGTTAGGGAATGACGTGTACAAGCACAGTCAGACATGGATCAGGACAGAGATAGTCCGGGGTTATGTAATGACGTGTACAAGCACAGTCAGACATGGATCAGGTCAGAGTTAGTCCGAGGTTAGGGAATGACGTGTACAAGCACAGTTAGACAGGGATCAGGTCAGAGTTAGTCCGAGGTTAGGGAATGACGTGTACAAGAACAGTCAGACATGGATCAGGACAGAGATAGTCCGAGGTTAGGGAATGACGTGTACAAGAACAGTCAGACAGGGATCAGGACAGAGATAGTCCGAGGTTAGGGAATGATGTGTACAAGAACAGTCAGTCATTCAGTCATATAAAAAGGAAGATGGTCAGGGAACAAGACAAGGTTGTGTATTATGCTGTGTGTGCCATTGTGATCAAATGTATTGTTGATGAATAACAGGTAATGATATCCACACTGATTTCTTGATCATACAGGATTCTGGAAGATTCCAGCTCCCATCAATGTCACGATGGACTCCTTCAACTTCAAAAATATTTTACGATGGAATCGTCCAGCTAACCTCAGAGGTGACGTGATCTACACAGTAGAGTATAAAATGTAGGTGATCTCTCTATCTATCTTATATCTATATGTCCTTGTTTTCCATCATGTATCTCATATCAAGTATACTCTGTGACTTGTAACACTCTCTGAAATAGGGTCACAGGTGCTGAGCGATTTGGTAAACCATACAAAACAATGTATACTTACTGTATGGAGAATCCCACCATTGCTTTGGAGTTTAGCGCATTCTCCGCGCAAATATCTTCACATCTGGAAGGTTCTGTAGGCTCATTCAATGAGATTTAGTTCCTTCTATAGATTTTCTGTTTGATCCAGATTTTATATTTGACCATTCATTCATTTTTGCAATTTTGTGTAGTTTACCAATATCAGATGCTAAAAACCAGGCCACTACCATGATGTCCCCCCCCACCTCCAAACCTCACTGTTGGTATGGTGGGTTGCATTTTGGCATCCAAAGAGTATCTCTGTATCTGACCAGATTATATTCTCCCAGTATTTCGCGGATTTGTCTTAATGCTTTAAACATACATTTTATGGAGTAATGGAGTCTTGCACGGTGAGTATAAACTCCACTTGTAATACCTTCTGATTCCAGAGCCAGACCACAGATGGTCCTTGGCTCTTGGACAACTTTTGTGATAAATTTTTCACACTCCAACTTCTGAAATGTTGTGGGGAGCACTTGGTCATGTTTATGGTGAAATTATGTTCTACTACTTCTGCATTATGGCCTAGGCCTAACACTGCTCACTGGAACCTTCAGCAGTTTAGAAATTCTTCTGTAACCAATGACATCAGTTTGTGTTTAACAATAAGGTTTCAATGTCTTGAGACATCTCACTGGTTCTACCTGTCATAAGAACTTCTTGTGTGACACCTTAGTAATGAGACACTTTTTTTTTTAAAGCCCATTAGTTGAACCAACAGATTTTTCACAATGTGGCAGAATTGCTTTCGAATTACTGACAGATTTCATCTAGTGTCATGACTTTCCATGGCTTTTTGCACCTCTC